>NC_138772.1:307298232-307770482 GCF_965119305.1 Pelophylax lessonae | reverse complement strand
AACTAAAGCTGTAGAGAAAAAATAATGTTTTCAGCTAAATTTCAATATCATATACACAGTGATGGCTGATTGACTGCCATCTGTATGAAGAAATCCACTCAGATTTTAATATGCTCTCCTTTTCTCATCATATCATTCTTTTTGCATCACAACATTACATTACAAAGAGTAAGCAGTATACTGTAGAGGGAGTATTACTCTAAGGCAGGGGTCTCCAAACTATGGCTCTCGAGTCGTTCAGGATAGTGATGAGCCGAACACCCCCCTGTTTGGTTAGCACCAGAACATCTCGAACAGGGGAAATGTTCTAGCAAACATGCAAACTCTATTAAAGTCTATGGGACACAACATGAAAAATCAAAAGTCCTAATTTTAAAGGTTTAAATGCAAGTTATTGGCCCAAAAAAGTGTATGGGGACCTGGGTACTGCCCTGGGGGACATGAACCAAAGCAAACATTTTTTTTAAATATATAAAAGTTAGGGAAAGTGTGTTCAGCTTAAGCAGGCTTAATGGTGGCATAGATAGTAGAATACCAGGCTTACAATGACATGGCTGTGGGGGTTTGAATCCCCCAGCCAGCGATTTATTGAGGTCAGAGTCCATGATAATGCAGGAAACTCAAAGTTCCCACCAAGAAGCCCATTTATTTGTCATTCGACAAGCGAGCGAACAGCCAACGTTTGAGTTGAACTTACGTTCGACTCAAACTCAAAGGTCATCCCTAGTTCAGGAACTACAATTCCCATCATGCCCAGCCATGTCTGTGAATGTGTATGTATGTTCACTCGCGCCTCTGGGATAGTTATTTCAATTGGTAAGCTGCAAGTTCAAATAACTATTGGTCTAGTTATGTGCATATGAATAGAGTAAAAAACTGCGCTAACCTCTGGTATGTGGGGGATGACCCCACTTTTTATTGCACTATATTGGTATTATGTGCTTCAATGTGTTGAAAAGTGCTGTGCAAATACAACAATACAGTGAAGCACTTATTTGAACAGGTGTATAATTATCACCTAAAAAGTGCGTAACGTGCTCAAATAAATAATTGTATAAATTGTTGTGCGTGGTTAATTGCCTGTGATCATTGATATCAATAATAAAATGTACCCATCCATCTACTATATAAATAATAACCA
This sequence comes from Pelophylax lessonae, assembly GCF_965119305.1. Classification (NCBI taxonomy): domain Eukaryota; kingdom Metazoa; phylum Chordata; class Amphibia; order Anura; family Ranidae; genus Pelophylax; species Pelophylax lessonae. The sequence continues at coordinate 307,769,341 of NC_138772.1, read as the reverse complement.
TAAATTCATACTGTATACAAAACCTTATAACAATAAATAGTGTTGCATATAACACTGGGTTAGTTGCTAAAACCAAAGATTGGCTCAATGGTTTATATAGTTCATAGTATTAATGTACTGAAAGAGAAGAAAAAAGTGCAACAGTGCAAAAAAAGTCCTTTCTGTGCAATATCGTGCTGATGTAGTAGTGGTGTGACCCTCCACTTCACCTCGAGTGCTGAATGGTAAGATGGCTCACTTACCAGATGTTGTGGATTCCTGTTGGAGTACGCCAGCAAGAATCAGTCTGCGCTTGGTCTTTTATACTCCAGGTTCCTGTGGGTGTAGCAGGGATCCTCTGGATGTGGCTTTTAGCTCAGGGTATAAAAGATAGAGAGCTTCTCATTGTGCAGAGTGTTAACAAAAACTCCTTTATTTAAAATATCATCACTCGAACATCCATAACGATTAAAAACACTCCAAAAAACTGTTTAAAAGCACTCCAAGAAAAAATATGCACTCTAGTGTATAAAAAGTCACTCCAATGCGTAAATATGCTAAAAAGTATCTAGTAAAAGAAAAGGGCACAAGCGGATTCCTATAATAGATACTTTTTAGCATATTTACGCATTGGAGTGACTTTTTATACACCAGAGTGCATATTTTTTCTTGGAGTGCTTAGCTAGTGTTATCAATCCTCAATGGTGATGGAAAAAGGAGGGGGAAAAGGATGAATGGGACTTCTTGAGGATTGACGACAGGTCTGGGGAGTTTCCTGGCCATGGACACACAATTTTGATGTTTTGTTCCCCAAGCGACTTAGTTATCACGTTTGCCTTATGGCAAGGTGCTCCATCATACTAGAAAAGTCATTATTCCTCACCAAAGTGTTCTTGGATGGTTGGGATAAGTTTCTCTTGGAGAATGTTTTTGTACCATTCTTTATTCCTGGCTGTGTTCTTAGGTCAATTTGTGAGTGAGCCTACTCCTTTGGCTCAGATGCAACCCCAGACACGAATAGTCTGACACAGGACTGATGGCAGCGCTCACCTTTTTTTCTCTGGACAAGGTTTATTTAAGGTGCCCCAAACAATTGGAAAGGGGATTCATCAGAGAAAATTACTTTACCCCAGCCCTCAGCAGTCCAATCCCTGTACCTTTTGTAAAATATCAGTCTGTCCCTGATGTTTTGCCTGGAAAAAACTGGCTTCTTTGCTGCTGTTTAGGCCATCCTCCAAAAGTCTTTGCCTCACTGTGCATGCAGATGCACACACACACCTGCCTGCTGCCATTCCTGAGCAAGCTCTGCACTTTTGGTGTCCTGATCCCCCAGCTGAATCAACTGTAGGAAACGGTCCTGGCGTTTGCTGGATTTTCTTGGGCGCCCTGAAGCCTTCTTCACAAATGCAGTTGAAATGTTTTTTTTTGGGGCTTAACTTTGCATTTAATTGCAATTCACCTGATCACTCTTCATAACATTCTGGAGTATATGCAAATTGCCATCATGAAATATGCGAGAGAGCAGACTTTGTGAAAATTAATATGTGTGTCATTCTTTTGGCCATTAGTGTACAGGGGAGTTACATGCCAATGAGTATTTTTCACAGGATCAGGGGACTTCCACTAAACAGCTACTATCTTTTTAGCACAGACAAAAATAAATACAGAAGCCGTAAGGCAGATTGGAGTCCTCCAAATAACAGGCAACTGACTAGAATGCAAATATTGGGGAAATACAAAAAAGAGACAGCAAAGACTGTAATTTTGGACCAAAAGGCCTTCATTATTATTATTAGACAATCCTAGATAATATGTAAGAAGTTTTTTAGTGTAAGGTCGGCTATACACAGTTTAAACCATTAATGGCAGGCTGAATGTATCAAGTTCATCCATCGATTAACTTGGGTACAACCAGCTTGCCGCATCCTCTTACGATTATTGCTAGCGGCTGCTAAAGGGACTAGTGATAATCACTGTCTTCTCACGCAGGGGACCGGTTCCCCCCCTCCCCCCTGCTAAGAGAAGACAATTGCTTGACAGAAGGGATTCCCCTGTCAGCACTGACTGTGTTGATGGGGCAATCGTGCAAATTTCTTTCCTGCAACCTTTGTATGGCCGGCCTTAGTTAATTATTAATGGCATGGAAGAGAAGGTAATCTGCGTATGCATTTTGAATAGTACACACGATTTATATTAAATATGGTGAAAGTATTTCGGCCACACACACCTACACAGGTTGAACTGGATGGACTATTGTCTTTATTCAACCTCAACTACTATGTAACTATGTAACTATTTTGGTATATCTGTCTGCCATTAGGATTTAGTCTGGTAAGTCTGTTTGTCTTAAGCTGGGTACACATGGGCTGAAAATAGGTCAAAAAAGGTTGGTTCATTTTCAACCTGTCTGTTCTGTACACATGGGCCAAAAGTCGTTTGATTCCTGCTGAACTGACTGTTTTCAGCAGCTGGAAAATCTCCATCTGACCGACATCTGATCAGTGCTGGCAGCCAATAGCTGGTGTTCTGGATGGGGGGAGTCACCCTGTCAGAACACAATAACACATCAGAGGAGATCATCGCACTAACGTTGCTTGTGTTAGTACGGATATCTCTCAATTTTTTTTGTTCTGCCTGCTGGGTTAAATGGAAAAAAAAAAAAAAACCTTTTAGTGTGTACCCTGCATTAGAGTGAAGTAAAGCCGGATAATTCATTAAAATAAACAGTGCCTTGGCCGAAAGGGCAACTGTTCCAACTTAGAGACAGACAGAGTTACACCAACTACTTCTAACTTTACTGCTGCGATGTGCTTTATTTCACACTAAGGCGACCTGTGAGGCGACCTGGTCGCCTCACAGGTCGCCGTAGGTCGCCTCCCATAGGGAAGCTGCGGACCCGTTCTAATAGGAGCGACACAAGTCGCTCCGACTTAGAAAAAGGGTCCGGAGCTTCTTTGGGGCGACCAGGAGGCGACCGCCATAGACTTCAATGTTATGAAGTCCGTGGCGGCCGCTCCGAGGTCGCGGCGCGCTGTTCGCACCGCGACCTCGGAGGTCGCGGTGCGAAGTAGCGTCGCCCCTATGTGAACGGGGGCTCAGTAGCAAAAATGTGCAAGGTGTGGTAGCCATATTAATTCTGGAGGTCTGCAAAGGTCCGAAAGGTTCCATTCTTGTATAGGTGCGATATATACAGTACTTAGCCCCATCTCTCATTCAACATACTGGCTGCAACCATATAACTCACACCCATTAAAAAAGTTCTTGGGTTCTGAAGAATAGATCTTTTGGTACAGATTTTGTCATACTATGTACATGAAAGCATATTGATTGCTACCTTAAATACTGGGTGCAACCATATAACTCACACCCATTAAAAAAGTTCTTGGGTTCTAAAGAATGGATCTTTTGGTACGGATTTTGTCACACTATGTACATGAAAGCATACAGATTGCTACCTTAAATACTGGCTGCAACCATATACAGTGGGTACGGAAAGTATTCAGACCCCCTTACATTTTTCACTCTTTGTTATATTGCAGCCATTTGCTAAAATCATTTAAGTTCATTCTTCTTCCTCATGAATGTACACATAGCACCCCATACTGACAGAAAAACACAGAATTGTTGACATTGTTGCAGATTTATTAAAAAAGAAAAACTGAAATATCACATGGTCCTAAGTATTCAGACCCTTTGCTCAGTATTTAGTAGAAGCCCCCTTTTGATCTAATACAGCCAGGATTCTTTTTGGGAAAGATGCAACAAGTCTTTCACACCTGGATTTGGGGATCCTCTGCCATTCCTCCTTGTAGATCCTCTCCAGTTCTGTCAGGTTGGATGGTAAACGTTGGTGGACAGCCATTTTTAGGTCTCTCCAGAGATGCTCAATTTTGTTTAAGTCAGGGCTCTGGCTGGGCCATTCAAGAACAGTCACGGAGTTGTTGTGAAGCCACTCCTTCGTTATTTTAGCTGTGTGCTTAGGGTCATTGTCTTGTTGGAAGGTAAACCTTCGGCCCAGTCTGAGGTCCAGAGCACTCTGGAGAAGGTTTTTGTCCAGGATATCCCTGTACTTGGCCGCATTCATCTTTCCCTCGATTGCAACCAGTCGTCCTGTCCCTGCAGCTGAAAAACACCCCCACAGCATGATGCTGCCACCACCATGCTTCACTGTTGGGACTGTATTGGACAGGTGATGAGCAGTGCCTGGTTTTCTCCACACATACTGCTTAGAATTAAGGCCAAAAAGTTCTATTTTGGTCTCATCAGACCAGAGAATCTTATTTCTCACCATCTTGGAGTCCTTCAGGTGTATTTTAGCAAACTCCATGCGGGCTTTCATGTGTCTTACACTGAGGAGAGGCTTCCGTCAGGCCACTCTGCCATAAAGCCCCGACTGGTGGAGGGCTGCAGTGATGGTTGACTTTCTACAACTTTCTCCCATCTCCTGACTACATCTCTGGAGCTCAGCCACAGTGATCTTTGGGTTCTTCTTTACCTCTCTCACCAAGGCTCTTCTCCCCCGATAGCTCAGTTTGGCCGGACGGCCAGCTCTAGGAAGGGTTTTGGTCGTCCCAAACGTCATCCATTTGAGGATTATGGAGGCCACTGTGCTCTTAGGAACCTTAAGTGCAGCAGAAATCTTTTTGTAACCTTGGCCAGATCTGTGCCTTGCCACAATTCTGTCTCTGAGCTCTTCAGGCAGTTCCTTTGACCTCATGATTCTCATTTGCTCTGACATGCATTGTGATCTGGAAGATCTTATATAGACAGGTGTGTGGCTTTCCTAATCAAGTCCAATCAGTATAATCAAACACAGCTGGACTCAAATGAAGGTGTAGAACCATCTCAAGGATGATCAGAAGAAATGGAAAGCATCTGAGTTAAATATATGAGTGTCACAGCAAAGGGTCTGAATACTTAGGACCATGTGATATTTCAGTTTTTCTTTTTTTAATAAATCTGCAACAATGTCAACAATTCTGTGTTTTTCTGTCAGTATGGGGTGCTATGTGTACATTCATGAGGAAGAAGAATGAACTTAAATGATTTTAGCAAATGGCTGCAATATAACAAAGAGTGAAAAATTTAAGGGGGTCTGAATACTTTCCATACCCACTGTAACTCACACCCATTAAAAAAGTTCTTGGGTTCTGAAGAATGGATCTTTTGGTACAGATTTTGTCACACTATGTACATGAAAGCATATTGATTGCTACCTTAAATACTGGCTGCAACCATATAACTCACACCCATTAAAAAAGTTCTTAGGTTCTGAAGAATGGATCTTTTGGTACAGATTTTGTCATACTATGTACATGAAAGCATATTAAATGCTACCTTAAATAAGGAACACTCAGTGTATGTGTACCTTAGAACTTTAATTTTTGCATGAATGCTTGATGCTTCTCATATGAAAGCAACAACATTGTTAATGACAATCCATTGATTAGGGTTCATCATGGAAAGTGAACTTTATGACAGAACTGTGTAAATTTAATAACAACATTACAGTAAGGGGGTAGACAGTAGCCAGATATACAGTTATTATATACAATTTTTCAATTTTGACATGGTATGCCTTTACAAGCTAAAAACTTTCATGGCATCTAAACATTTACATAAAAGAGATTTAAAACTATATTATCCTAAATGTCTTGCTGATGTTCTATTAGTATCATTAATAATACTGAAAGAATTATTGAACAATACATAGCAATGGCAATTTATGATTAATATCTACTCCTGGTGTTATAAATTATTAGCTGCATACATTTTTAATTATAGAAGTACGAATGGCAATTTGGATGTCAACAGGAATCAGCAGAGATGTCTGAGAATTAACAAAGATCAAGCGAGCAGAACAAGCATACGAAAAGAAGCTTAACATGACAATGTAGTCAGCAGTTATTTTTTTCAACAGCGATCGGAAAACATTACAGCTTTGCATCCTTTGAGACAGCAGGAGCAAATGTGCACTGGTGAAGGTAAGAAAAAAAGTTTGAAGTGGTGCAGAAATAACTTCTTTATTGTATCATACATGATTTTTTATGATAGCTCAGCTGCCTCTCAATTACACCAGTTAAAAAGGAATAACATAAGAGTAGGCTTATATGGGGCACCAGGAGACTAAATGTGGTACATGGTATGTTGTAAAAAAGAAACTATGATGGATTTGTTTCGAAGCTCAGAATAGGGAACTCACAGCAGGCTGGGATAGAGAGTATAGAAATTTGAGGTTCTTTTTCCTTTTTAATAAGCAACAGAGAAAAGCTCCTTTTTGATCCTGCTGATGCTTATGTTCTGACACCTGCCACCAGCAGTACTTGGACACATCCTTTTTATTTTCTATTCCCTTTTAACTGTCTGGCAGTCGCTTTGATATATTTTTGTCTATCTGTGGTGCCAATGGAACAAGGTGGTAATCTCACCTAGGATTTGTCATGACACAAGATGCTTTACCCTAAAGCCATAACCTGGAAATAAACACCTGAATTAAGGCTTATGCTAATTGTGATCATATATTTCCTTGCGTTATGGAAGCTGAGCAGGAGTCTGTTAAATAGAATCCACTTTGGATATTGTATACTCTGGAGAGACTTTGAAATAAATGGAAGTTTCTTCTGCTATACGGCAAGCAATGCATCATGCTACAAGTGACAGACTCAGCATTAACATCAGATTGATATCTCTGAAGTGATGGTAATAAAATGATTTCATGTATTAGAAAAGTTATGAAAATATAATACTTATCATGCCATGTTAGTCACTTCTTATCCTGTATTGTATGAATTATTAGTCCATGATAAGGGAAAGAGGAAAAAACATGCTATTTGAGTTTCATTTCATTTTTAGTAATTTAACAGTGAGATATATTGAGGCATTAAACAAATATACCAATTTTTCACCATTCTTCTCAAAAGTGACTAGCTAAGATATCTTTTACTAAGTCAAAATCAGGTCAGGCAAGTAGAAAGATCGCGTAAGTCTGATTTTAAAGTGCAAACCAAAACCACAAAAAAAAAGAAAAAATGCCCAGCTCAACTTACTAAGCAGCCTACAACCAACTGAATGATCCTGTTTAACATTATGCTTTAAAAACAAGGGTTTAGTTTGCACATATTTGCAAATATATGCATAAGCTACAGAGCCCCATCAAGGCACCCCAGTATTTTCTGTAGTCCTAACTGTAAATTTTGAGAGCCTATGCAGTGGAAGCAAATGCGCTACAATGGATAGGCAGAGGGTAGGTGAGCCTGGGCAGATCATTTGGTTGGTTGAAGGCTGGTCGGTAAATTGAGCTGGGAATATCCTTGGTTTTGTTTTGCATGCATTGCCCTTCTATGTGCTTCTTGCTGAAAAGGCCAGTTATAGTTGCGGGCAGTGGCAGGGTGTTTGTACTGTAAAATATTGGTGTGGGCGGACACACTGGACTCCTTTGCTGCCATAGTGCTATGTGCTGGGTGTCCCCCTCCAGGTTCACCTGCCCTCTGCCTACCCATTATAATGCATGTGCTTCAACTGTGGAGGCTCTCAAAATTTAGAGTTAGGACTACAAAAAAAACTTGGGTGCCTTAATGGGGCTCTGTAGCTTACACATGTATTTGCAAATGCGTGCAAACTAAATCCCTGTTTTTAGCGCATACTGTTAGACAGGACAATTCAATTGGTTAGCAGGCTGGTCAGTAAGTTGAGCTTGAAATTTCTTTGTTTTTGTTTTGCAGGTGAGGGCAGTGGCCATTTGTTTAAAGGCTAAGTTTTCTTTTTTTTTCTTCTAAATTTTTTTAATTTATTTTTTAAATAAATCTCATGGTGTGTGAAACACACTCAAACTTACACCCGGTGCAAAAAAAAAAGTGCACAAACAAAAAGTGAGTAACACAAAAAAGTGCACAGGATGTACACATGGACCTCCGAAGAGAACGGACCCTTACCCTGATCCCTCAGGGCACAAGGCTCCTGACAGGGACTGGGGAACTCACTGGCTCATCTAGCTGAAACCAGGTGGACCCCATTCTTTGGGAGGTCTGCCGAAACAGACCATCCCCAAGTACTAGGTGGGGCTCCCTGAAGGGAGACCCATGAGAGAGGGCAAACCAAGCCAGAAGGCCATGTCCACCCCCTCCCAAGACTTTCAGGGAAGGCTCGAGGACCGACACCCTACTAATCATGGTAAGTAAAGTGCACAGTGCAAGTGACAAAACACACAAAAACACAAATATAATTGGGGAAAGGGAAAGGAGAAGTGCAGTAGTGCCATAGTGCAATACCATGGCAGGTCCCCCAGCCAGGAAACAAAAATGGCCCTAAACTTGTTTCTGGTATTTAGGAAACAAAAATTTTCTGGTCCCAGCCAAAATGCTGGCCCTAGAAGTAGGTGTGAAAAAAAGTGTGGCATGGTGCAGTGACATTGGTGTCATAAACTCAAAGTGCCCCGTACACAGTAAGAACAACGGCACCCCTAGACTGGCACCCCAGAGTCATATACATCACAGGCTTCTTTTACAGCCCAGGCCTCAGCCAGACCAGTTCAGCCTCATCCCTACCAGAAAATCATCAAAGCTTAGGAAGAGCCTTACCTACACCTGGGGAAAAGCATAAGGCCAGATTTAACCCAGGAGGAAAAAGGCCGTTCCCACCGTTCCCATTGTTCCCACCTTATTACATCAAGGAAATACTAACTGACTCCCAAATTAGAGAGTCAGGGTTCTTTCGCTAACAACTGATAAGAACAGATAATACACTTGATCTTAGCCAAAACGCTGACAAGCGATTCCAGCTTGCCTATGTACCAATACACCATTAACATACTTCTTTTAAAAAAAGTTCAACCTGTCCCATTGCTGGCCACAGCTTCCTACTATTTGCCTGTGTGATTATTTGCACTTTACACACAGATTGATTATTGTGTGATTTCATTGAAACCATTTGTATCACGTAATTGGTGTATATAATCTTAAGCTGCTTAATCTTAATCGTAAGCTGCTATGTGTTTTTATTTCAGTATTTTAGTATTTTAGTTAATAGCTGCCGGCACCCTAACACACTCCCACCTATATGTGGATCAATACCACTTTCTTCAATGGTGCAGCGCTTTGCTGAAAGTGCAATAGTGAATACTTAAAGAATAATTCTCAATATACCATCAGAAAAAGAATTTAAAAAAAAAAAGCAAAACTAAAAAAAACGAAATAATAGCTTATGAATCACTCAACTTCCTTCCACATGACACGTGATGGTAATTGGTAAACTTCTATTTTACTTAGATTTAAAAACCCATTTGAGTCAGTTAGAAAAGAAAAAAAAGGTGAGACCTAGGCTTTTTTTTTAATAATGCAATGGGTTTAAATTGTTCTCAACAAACTATTTTCTTTCCAACCACCCTGGAGTTGTCCTGCTCTGTTTCTTTTTTCACTAATCTTTTTTATTTATTTATTTTTAACTGTGATCAAATACACACAAAACACAAAGAAAGGTACATTAACTAAGCAAAACTACCCTAAATACTTATCTGAAAAAAACAAAAAAAAAAAAAAAACAAAAAAAAAAAAAAAAAACAACCTTTAAATAAAGAGAAAAAAAAGCAAAATGCAAAAGTTTTCATTGATGTTAAAATTGGTAATTTTTTTTTAATTAAAATAATTTTTTCCCAAATCACTTTGCTAATCCCTATCCCAAAACTATCCTTATGGGAGTAAGGAAAGTTCAGGCAAATCTGGGGCTGTAGGACTGCTATTAGAGAGAACCTATTGGTTTCTCCAACAAGGTAAGAGTCATATATCAATGGAGCAGTTAATGTACTATAATTATATGAAAAAAAGTGTGGTACTAGACAAAGAGGTTGTCAACACAAGCGCATGGAAGGTCAACTTTAGCTCTTTTCTCCCTCCATTGACCCCAACTCTTCTTGGAGCACCCCTTGCCAATATATATATATTTTTTTAAATTGTTGTACATACCTTCATTCCAGGTGTCTTTAGTCCTATTTTTGGTGGTGGAGAGGTTTCACTCTGGGGGGATAGTGTTGGAGATATGGTATTAAAGTGAGAGCTCTTTTTTATTTTATTTTTTTTTATTTTACCTTTCTCTGAAAATATATTTTCTTAATTAATTTCTCCTAAGCTGGAGTTGGGTTTTAAAAATGATACATAACTATAGTTCAGTCACATTCGAAATGTATAATAAATATAGCTACTACAGGCCTAACTATTGTGTAATGTAGTTTAGCCTGGCAGTGAATATGTTAACAGCGTCTTTTCTCATATTTGTGTTTTTGTGCTTTAGAACATATATTTTGAAAACAGACTATCATCACTGCCAAGTGTGTCTGTCATCCGCCTCTTCTGACTTTGAGGCTTTTAGTTCTGCTCTGATGACAGGCTTAGAATCATGCACATTTCCAGGATGAGGAGGAGGCCTAGCAGGTGCTGTTGTGGAAGCGCATTATCAGCTACAGAAAAGACCACAAACTGCAGCTCATGTCCACTAAACAGTGCAATATAATAAATCTATATCAATGTATGGTGTTACTATAGGGGATTGAGAGGGTCAGCTATGATACTGCCCATAAAGCAATAACTGCTTCTGTTCTTCAGATTTAAATAGTCTCTGTCTCTTAATGTTCATTTTTTCAGCCTGTTATTATCTGTATGCACTCAAAGAAGGATTTTCACAGTGATGTACTGAATGTAAAGATGTATATTTCTTATATTTTGCGTAATTTAATATTTTTTTTAAGTATAAACCCAATATCAAATAATAATAAAAAAAAAAAAAATATATATATATATATATATATATATATATATATATATATATATATATATATATTGACTCTCATTTTACATGATGTGATGGAGATACCATATTTATCGGCGTATAACACGCATAGGTGTATAACATGCACAGGCATATAACACGCACCTTAATTTTATGAGGGAAGTTTCAGGAAAAAACAACTTCCATTATAAATAAATAACTTTGAAACAAAAAAAGGATTAGTGCCCATCTGCAGCCTCACCATTGCCCATCATTGCAGCCTGATCTATGTCCATGTGGAACCTTATCTGTGCCCATATACAGCCTTATCTGTGCCCATCATTGCAGCCTGAGGCAGCCTTGCCATTGTCCATCATTGCAGCCTGATCTGTGCCCATATGCAGTCTTGCCATTGCCCATCATTACAGCCTTGCCATTGCCCATCATTACAGCCTTGCCATTGCCCATCATTGCAGCCTTGCCATTGCCCATATGCAGCCTTGCCATTGCCCATATGCAGCCTTGATATTGCCCATCATTGTAGCCTTGCCATTGCCCATATGCAGCCTTTCCATTGCACATCATTGCAGCTTTTCCATTGGCAATCATTGTAGCCTTGCTATTGCCCATATGCAGCCTTGCCATTGCCCATCATTGCAGCCTTTCCATTGCCCATATGCAGCCTTGCCATTGCCCATCATTGCAGCCGGATTGCAGAGAGCTGGGATCTCCTGTTTACTCGGCGCTCGCAGTCACACACAGACCTCCTTGGCCGGCTCTTATGATAGACAGAACACTGGTTCAATGCTAGGACATGTGAAGTCTATCCTAAGAGCAGGCAGGACAGTGTGTGACTGTGAGCGCCTAGTAGACAGGAGATCCTGGCTCTGTGTAAAGAGGCGGCCCACTCCTTTGCCCTCTGAGGTAGCTAGGTACAAATTTGGCGTAACACGCACACATGATTTGCTCTCTATTTCAGGGGGGAAAAGTGCATGTTATATGCTAGTAAATACAGTACCTTTTTTGCATCAGACTTTTTATTTTAAAGCAAAGGGGTATTTTCGTCACCTACTGCCAAAACCCATGTCTCCCCCTCCTCAGAAGCTCTGTGTACAAGAATAACTGTTAAGTTAAGCTGATCCCTGGATAAGGATACTGCTACTGCCTTGTAGGGAGGGGCGAATGGTTCAGCCCTAGCATGAGTTTGGGCCTGAACATTTGCCTGTTTGGCCGTTCACCGAACACCCAAATTTGCAGGGTGTTCGCCCCAACTAACACCCTGCAATACACTGAGAGCTGCACAGTGAATTCTGAGCCTTGATTAGGCAAAGTTTTGCCCAATCAGGGCAAAGTGTAAGCTGGTTGTTAAGGAGCAGGGCTGGGAAGCCGGCCACGTCTTGCTTAACAACCGATGATTCATTAGCTGTCAATCTGTTTCCTTGCAGAGAGCTGAATAAAAAAAAGTGACGCACGGATCTTAAACTTCTAAGATACAACTTAGAGCTATTTAGGAAATGCTCAAGTCTTAAGATCAACTATGATAAAAGCGAGATACTACCACTTACCAACACCACGCCTCAGGAATTCATATTGTCCTCAGGTTTTACCCTGGCCAAACATCATATAACATACCTAGGTATTAACATACGTAGAGACCCTTCGTCCCTTTATCAACCTAACTTTCCCAGGATCATAGCCAATATAACGAAGGAGTTGGAGGTCTGGATGAGACTGCCTCTGTCACTCTTCGGGAGATGTCATTTAATCAAAATGGTGAGTTTTCCTCGCCTGCTGTATGCCCTGAAAACCCTACCCATTCTCCTGAAGCATGAAGATGTACAAACCTTGAACAGAGCATTCCAAAAATTCATATGGAAAAACAAAAGACCCTGCATCGCTGTAACAAAACTCCCGAAGAGTGAGGGAGGAGCTAGCCTGCCTAACATTAGGATGTATAACCTCGCTTGCCTTTTCAGGTACTGTCTGGACTGACTGACAGAGTCTTCCCGTTATTCTAACTTCACATTGGAAGCATCGTTTGTCCTCCCAAACAACCTCACGGGACTTCTACACTGTGCATGGTGTTACTTACCTCCTTCATTGCAGCACGATATACTGATCAGGGACACCGTGATAACTTGGAGGGAAGTCAAGAAACAATTGAAATTGTCGCCCCTAATCTCTAAATACCTACCGATTCATGGAAATCCCATGTTCCCACAAAGCTCCACATACAAGGCTTATGAAGTATGGCAATCAGAGGGCCTCCATAACATGGCCTCACCGTTTGACCTAAACACCTCCAAAGCCAAACCCTTTCATGAGATGGCTGAGACCTTCCGTTTGCCGGCTTCTCATATGCTGTGCTATAACCAAGTCATCACTTATGTACACTCGACTTGCCCCGACAGGCACCTCAGATTCAAAGGAGCCTTTCTGGACCACATGGTGACCCAAAAAAAAAAATACTCTATCTCAGCTATATATGAGAACCTTTCCTTACACGAAAGCAGAAAGAATAAATACCAGATCGAAACCAATTGGAGCAAGGTCATTCGGTTGACAGTCTGGGTGAAAAACTATTATCAGGATATCGTACAATAAGAAAAATAATAACAAACGAAAACTGGAGGGAAACTCAATTCAAGCTGGTGCACAGAGCTTTTTTCCCTTTTTTCAGTTCAGACCCCACACATTCCTTTTACTTTAAGTGCCCTCAATGCAACCAACATGAACCCTCAATGTTTCATCTTCTTTTGCTATGCCCCCCGACCTACTTGCATAGTGTGTTTATTTCTGATTGTGCGCACTAAGTCACCCTAATTTGCAGGAAGATGCCTGAAGATGGGCTTTAGGTATGAAAGATAGCTGCAAGATATTTTTTGATACCCCGGATACCCCTGCACATCGCTGGATTAAGATTGGGCTCAGGTAAGTATTAGGGGGGCTGGGGGGCTGCTGAACACAGAAGGTTTTTTACAATAATGCATAGAATGCATGAAAATAAAAAAAACCTTGAGCCTTTAGAACCACTATAACTAATATTAACAAGGGATGTTCGCAAACCCATGGTGCCACTGCACAATACTTGTGGTCCTGACATTACACTGCATAAATGTCCACTGAAAGACTACTTATGGACCCTTTATACTAACTACCATTAGCATATCTGTTCTTTGAATTTTTTACCACACTGTTAGATAATTTGCTTTGGATAATGAAGTCACTGGATAATAAATAACTTATTTTTACATATCTCTCTGCCTTGAGGGTGAATTGTGTTTTCCATATGTTGTAATGACAACCACCAGCTTTTTTTATTTGTATATTTTCATTAGCTGCAGGAGTTGGTACACACACTAGCTGCCTCTGCAAATCCTATTCCTTAATTGTGTCCTACAAATTCACGTGGTTCTGCAGAATCTCAGTTGAGAAATAATATTACAAAAACACTTTTGTGACCAACTTATCATAAGAGGCCATTTAGGAAAATGAACATTTCACAAGGTCAAGTTATCATTAAGCAAACCTTTTTATATTATTAAGTCTGAATATGTTCATTTTGTAAACTTGGTCAACGATTGGACCCTACAGTAGGTCTTCGTTTTATTCTTTTTGTTCCATAGTCCCATATTAAGTTCTTCACACAAAGTCATGGCTATATTTTAGAGTAATAATATGTATACTAGAGTATGCTTCTGGCAGCTCCCATGACACATTCTATTTGCCTTTTCTCCCAATCTCCAAATGGGTTTGAGAATTTTGAAGTTCTTTCAGAATTTATACAGCAGATGTTGATGAGATCCCTAAAGAATTATATTACAGAGAATGCCAAAAGCAAATGAGAAAGAAAGGTCTGCGGTGATGGAGATTAAGGAAAAAGCTACTAAATTTAAAGTTGTAAAGGAATAAAGTAGCTCAGTTATTAACATAGGTTAATTAGGGCTAGCATTTTTTGAAGCAGAAAATTATAATAAGAAATTAAGAAATAAAGTTTCCAAACATTGTAAATAGCCCCTCTTATTTCTATCTAGGTACCTTTTCTATTAATACAAACAGGCTAAATGCATCAGCAAGTTAAAGAAAAGAAGTAATGTATTAGGAAGTCTAAGACATGTTGTATTAGAAAGACTTAAGCCTTGTACACACAATCAGATTATGAGACGAATTTTCGTCCGTTTTTTGTTGCATGCTAGTCTCATATCGAAAGTGAAGAGGTTACTTTCATATGAAAATTCTCGTACAAAAGAATATAACTTCAGAAGTGATGTAATATGTTGAATTGTTTTGTATGTCTTCTTTCGTTTCTGAGCATGCGTTGTCTTGCTCTGATGATTTTTTTTTCAGATGAAAACTGTACTAATTACTAAAAATCGGATGTTGTGTTCATGCACGATAAACATTTTATAGTCTTCACATACCAGTTTTTGTCATCTGATCGGCTGTCGAAAGCACCCTACTAACGATCCGAAAATTGGCAGATTGTTCGTCGGTCAAAATTTTACTTCTGATTTTCTTATCATGTGTACGAGCCTTAAGACATGTAGAATTCCAAGGTTTATCTAATGTATGGTGACCAACATTATAGAGTGGAACAGGTTGATCATTTTGTGCTGTGCTTCACATAAAAATAATCAATTGAAGTTAAGCTAATATCTATTTCATTTCATTTGCAGAAACATTAGTTGCACTTGGCAAACTTACAGTATTTGCATTGCTTTGTCATTCATAAGCAACTATGGCCACAGGATGTCTCCTTGCAGGCTCAAAAACACCCCCGATGACGTCATACGTTTGACGAAACCGGTCGGGTGATACAGACGTGACGAAACCACGCCCCCAACAGCCGGCTACTATTGTCTACAACAGCGTGGGAGATGTTCGTTCGCTCCCGGAGTTGACACCTGAAAAACTGCTATATGCCTTGAAAATACAACTAATATGTGAGTGTTTTATCTGCCTTTTAATTTAAATAAACGTCTTTTAAATATGGAGTTACGCTATGTCCCTGCTATATGTCTTTTCCCTATTCATAAGCAACTACCAAGTATCAAACACTAGCAAACCAATATATTACCTAACATTAATTCCTTAAAAGTAGAACTATAGGCAAAACTTTTTTTTTTTCGTTTTTGACAGAGCCAGGGAGGGTTATAACCCCCTGTCAGATTTTTTTTTTTTTTTTTAGCCATCTGTGTCCCGTTTTGGAGATTTCCCCTCACTCCCTGTCCCATAGCCAAACAGGAAGTGAAATCAAATCCCTGTAGGTTAAGGGAATTCTTTGGGGATGGGTCACCAGAACTAGTGTCCCCATTGGAAGATTTCGCTCCTATTACTTTTTTGGGGACAACCCAAAATTTGGGATTTTCTTTTACTTTCACTTTCAAGGACAACCAGAGAGGGTGAATCTTCTTACTGGGGGCACATACAGGAATAAACAGGGGATCTAGACCCTTTCCAATCTATCCAATTTTTTTTTTTTTTTAACGTTTGGCCTTTTGTTATACTTTAAGGACATAACTTACATGAGTCAAGAACACCTACAGTAGGTAGTATTTAAACAAAAAAAAGAAGAAAAAGCATCTGTGTTTAGAAATGTTGCGATAGACATTTGTAAACAATGTCACCTGTCATAAAGGCTCTTACCCTTATGAAATCAGCTGGTTGCATGTTCCATGTGCCATAAAAATCCTTGTAACTGTTCAGGAATTTAAAAATATAAAAAGTTAAAGTGGTTCTAAAGGCTGAAGTTTATCTTTTACCTTCATGAATTCTATGATTGAAGTTAAAAAACCTTCTGTGTGAAGATCCCTCTCAGCCCCCCCCCCTAATATTTACCTAAGCCCGATCCCGATCCAGCAATGTGCATGAGAGCAGCTGCTCTCCCAGCTCTCTCCCTCCTCATTGGCATAGACACAGCTGCAGGAGCCATTGGCTCCCACTCCTGTTAATTACAGCCAGTGAGGAGGAAGTAGGGGGCAGGGTTGAGCTCCATTCTGTGTGTCAATTAGGTAGAATATTATTGTTACGAACCTGTGCTTATCACTCAACAATACCTGTGTATCCTGAAGTGCAGATATAATGAAAGTAAGATAAAATTAAATAGATAAATAAACTAGTGGTTGCAAACATAAAATCTGTGTTTCCACAAAGTGTCAGTAAATAAAAGTAGGTATGTGTGTATCCCATTCACACATAAGTATGTTGCCCCAACTGCCCCGAGTGTGCATAGTTTATCAACATTTAAAAAAAAATTTCCAGTGACACTTTGCAGCACAGCTATCAATTACTTACCACACCCACTTCCATGAAGCTACGCCCACTCCACACAATTAATCTCCGCCTCCTATTCATCAGATTATAGGGTCTACTCAATATAGAGAGAATTACAGGAAATTAAAAAGGGAATTTCAAACTTAAGGCCAAAGTAGCAGAGTTGGAATAATTCTCCCATTCAGCTGCACTACTTCTGCGTAACATTTATGGGCAGCCCGATTAGCGGGCGCTTCCAAGGACAATGTAAATTACCTGGGACAGGCTCCTATTTGCCAGGACTGTCCCAGCAAAAACGGGACAGTTGGTAAGTATGAGTGTGTAGTATGCACTTGCACTTATCAAATGAAAATTATATATATATATATATATATATATATATATATATATATACAAACACACCAGATATTGCTGTGGTACTCCTCTTCTCATCTCAATAACCATAAAAAATGTAATTTGTTAATTAAACCCCACAAATAAATGTAAAATAGATCAAACTAAATACACAGTGTATTCGAATCCATGTATTATGACTATGTATTATAAATTCAATAGTAAATGCTTTCTGTAAACAAATCTTCAATGACTTCCTTGCACCATGTAATACTCTTAACTAGTGCATCCACTCTACGTATAGTGATTCCCACCACCACTCTATTTATGCGTTCACCACAGCATATAGACCTAAAGGTTTTTAGGTCAAGTGTGCTTTTTCTCCTCTGGGGATCAATCCAATATTGCCTCAGATGATATTACAGCCTTTTTTTCCTTGCTGAAATCAGAGCCTCTTTATCGCAGATCACTTAATAATAATCGTGCGTGCGACCCCTTTAAGAACTTTAAGGCTGGGCTCATACTAGCTGCAGCCGTGGCTCACAGCAGGGGTCTGGTGCGTCCCGGTTCTCAATTTCAGGTGCAAATTTGGTCTGAGTTTTTGCCTGAATTCAGACCTGAAACAAACCAGAAGACACACAGGACCCTTTTCCAGTGCGGACAGTGGCCGCCCCAGGGCTGTGTGAACCGGCTCCACTGAGAGCCAGTTACACTCGCCTGTCATACGAATTGGATGTGGGGAAACCCGCAAACAATTCACATCAGTGTGAACCCAGCATAAGGGTTGGTGTTCCTCTGTGATCTGTAAACAGTTCAGGAGAAACAAGGACCCCACATTGTGTAGTATCTTTAAAAACCCACTTTATTTAAATAAAGATTGCAATTACACAATATAAAAGATGAGACTGCTGGACCGCCTCTCCTGCGTCACTTCTGATTCAGCTGTCAATCAGGTAACCCCAGCAGCCACTCCATGCATATTGTCACACCACATGAATTACTCAGGATTAATGTTTTATGGTTATTGAGTTGAGGAGTACTGCAATATCTGTATGTCAATGGACACACATAGTGGGGCTTGGGAGCGAGCTTTTACAAATACCCCAATAGCAAGTGGCTTGCTATGGGGGCACTCAGCAGGGGGAGGAGCCCAGAGTGTTGGAGAGAGTGTTGGAGAGAGACCAGAGAAGTGGAGGATTAGGGCTTCTGAGCTGGTAAGTAACCGGTTGCCGACCGCCGCACGAATATATACTGCGGCGGTCAGCCCCGGCCAGGCAGAGTGACGTATGGATACATCACTCGCCTGTCACTGACTTGCGAGCCAATTGCGGGCGGGCGCACGCCTGCCGCGGCTCGTTCACAGACAAGTCAGTGCGTGTGACCGGCGGACTCGATGTCCGCCGGTCACACTACGATCGCTCCGGTGAAGGGAGAAAGGCGGAGCGGCTTATGTAAACAAGCCGCCCGTCATTCTCCCTGGTGTAAAAAAGAAGATCAGACGGTTCTACTATGTAGGACCGTTGATCTTTGTTTTTACACCAATAGCAATGTCCCTGCACAGTTAGAATCACGCCCCTAGGACACACTTAACCCCTCCCTGTCCAATAAAGTTAACCCCTTCCCTGCCAGTGTCATTTTTGCAGTAACAGTGCATATGTATAGCACTGATTACTGCAGTAATGTCACTGGTACCCCCAAAAGTGTCAAAAATGTCAGTCAAGGGTCCGATCTGTCCGCCGCAATGTCGCAGTACCGAAAAAAAATCTCAGATCGCCGCCATTACGCGTTAAAAAAAAAAACACCAAAAATGACAAAAATCTTTCCCTTTGTTAGTAAACGCGATAACTTTTGCGCAAACCAATCAAAATACGCGTTTTGCGATTTTTTTACTAAACATATGTAGCATAAAACAAATTGTTAAAAAATTTAGATTTTTACATTTTTTTTGGGGAATTTCATATAAAAAAATGTGAAAAATATTGTTATTTTTGCAAAATTTACGCTATTTTTTTGTTTATAGCGCATGATCAAAAAATCGCACAGGTGATCAAATACCACCAAAAGAAAGCTCCGTTTGTGGGGAAAAAAGGACGTCAAATTCGTTTAGGTAAAGCGTCGCATGACCGCGCAATTGTCCGTTAAAGTCACACAGTAAAAAATCGCAAAAAAAACCCTGGTCTTTTAGCAGCCAAATCCTCCGGGGCTTAAGTGGGTAAATAATGTTTGTTTTTTGTTTTTTTTTTGTTTTTTCTTTTAGTATCACTTTAATTAGCCCATATATAATGCAATATTTATCCTTCTAACACAGGGAAAAAGAAAATTACTTGATTGTCCCATCAACACAATCAGTGTAGATGAAGGAATCATCATCATCTGCCAGAAGGGAGCCTTTCTGGCCAGCAGAACACAATGATTACTGCTAGTGGCTTTTGCCAATCACAGTGTCTCTTTACAATTTGACCAGCTGTGTCCATTCACAGCTGATCACAGTGTAAACAGGATTTGATGGTTATCGGCAGTCTTCTCCTCATGCTTACAGCGCATGAGGAGAGTTGGTAAGCGGCAATGTACACAGGGGACATTCTACACTGATAAAAAGGGCACTGATCATCAGTGTCCTGATGATCAGTGCAGCCCCAATATTGCCCATCAGTGCTGCTTATCAGTGCCGATCAGTGCTGCCAGTCAGGTCCCATCAGTGCTGCCTGTCAGTACCCATCAGTGCTGCTTATTAGTGCCGCCTATCAGTGCCCATCAGTGCTACCTATCAGTGCCCATCATTGCTGCCTATCAGTGCCCATCAGTGCCTCCTCATCAGTACAGCCTCATCAGTGCCTCCTCATCAGTGCCCATCAGTTCAACCTATCAGTGCCCATCAGTGCAGCCTGATCTGTGCACATTAGTGAAGGAGAAAATTTACTTATTACTAAATTTTATAAAAGAAACTAAGAAAAATGTATTTTTTTTCAACATTTTTAGTCTTTTTTCATTTGTTTAGCAAAAAATAAAAAAACCCGGTGGTGATTAAATACCACCAAAAGAAAGCTCTATCTATCGATCCCAAAAAACTGTAAAAATTTTGTTTGGGTACAGTGTTGCATGACTGCACAATTTCCATTTGAAATGCAACAACACTGACAGCTGAAAATTGGCCTAGGCAGGAAGGGGGGGAAAGTTCCCAGTAAGCAAGTGGTTAAAACACTTTCAAACAATTATGAAATATAAAAATAGGTATATTTTCATGCAATGTGCACCCATCCCCCTTGCCCCAGCACACCGGAGCACATTAATGAGATAACCACCACACTCAAGCTACATGCTGTTTGCCAAATTCAGTGGCTTTCTTTACAGATTCCAACCACATTTTTGCTGCAGTGACTACAGAATAAACAGTCATAGGATATTGAGATTTTCTTTTAGGTGAATTCAGGAGACCTAGGGGTTTAATGCATTGATATTTAAATTAAAGTTTCATATATGGGTGGTTATGTGTCTCAGTGTAGAACACATACTTTATAAAGTGTAAGAGGTGTACTTTTGTTCTGTCAAAAATCCCCTACAATCACTAAACATTGAAATTCTAACGACTATTTCCTATACTGATTATGTATTCCAGCAAGCAGAGGAACGAAGGAACATGCAGAGCTGTATTCTAAATAGACAAGCTGTGTGTGTATCTCCCTCCCTGACAAAAATATTGGCTCCTGTTATCTCATGTATCGGAAAATGTCTCAGAAGTACCTCATGCTGATAACAGAGGAACAAGGCATCAGAGAGAAACGACACTTAGAGCTTTGAAGAAAGACACAAGTAAACACTACAAATATGTGTGCTAAGTTCAAATTTCATGATTGGGATTTACAACCACTTTAATTCCAGAAATGCAATTGTCATTTGGAATTTATTATAACAGTGCAAATTCTGTAAAAAGTGAAATTTATTTACTTGAGGACAACGGGCGGGGGGGGATGAAAATGGAGGGAGGGGCATGAAATGTGCCCGTCCTCCATGTATGGGACCACGGCAAGACAGTCAGTTAGTTGCTGTAAAAAAAAAGAAAATAAATTGGTTAGAGTACTTACCTGTCATTGGTCCTGCTGGTGAAAAACAGCTTTATGGCACAAGAAGCTGCCTATAAAAGAAAAGAGAAGACATCACTCAGAGTCAGTCAGCGGGGATCAGGAGAGGAGTATAATAGGAGAGGACATAATAATAATACATTTTCTTTTATTCTTAAAGCTGAATTCATGGATGGGCAAATATCATCTAAATATAAATATAAAATATAAAAGTCTTATATATTTACTTGAATCTTGGTGTGCTTTGTGTAATTTTTTGAGATTTCTGTGGTAATTCAAATGTACACTTTTTCTTTGGGTCAATTAACCAAAAGCAAATAGGCTGTTCACTTTGTAAGATATATTGGTAAATATTCATTTTGCAAAGAATACCCAATAATATAAAAGGAAAGAAAACAGTATTTTTGCTTACAGATGATTGGATGATGACATGAGCTTCATCTCTTTCACCAAGTTATAAGAACATTTCCTTACAAAGTGAAAATTCCATTGCAAAGTGAACAGACTAATTGCCTTTAGTAATTCAACACCTATGTTTGCAAAGATATTTGTGCAAACAAAGTGGATTTATATCCCTTGTGGCTACTGGGGAATATATATATATATATTTTTAATGACATTTTTGTGCTCGCCATCTAGGCTTAAATTCTTGTGGGCCACAGGCAAAGGGTAAGAGAACAGCACGTGGCCCATAAAACACTAGTTTTAAATGCCTGGTCTAGGCATTGGGTATTATTACAGTAAACCCCTAGGCCAGGGGTTATATTATAATACCCCTAGGAAAGGGGTTATATTATAATACCCTTAGGCAAGGGGTATTATAAAACTCCTTGGCACAATTATAACAAATAATCATGCTTGCAGTGATTAAAGGGTTAATAAAACAATATCACAGTTTATTCATAAAAAAAAAAGATACCATGTTCTTTTAACATGACAATTATGTTGTACAACAAACGATAAAAGTGCAAAGGAACCATCTTGTTAGCATAGTTTGTACTAATTCATGACTTTTTTTGTAGGCTAGATAAAACAGGAACCTTGCAAGTAGCCACTTTTTTAGAAGCTTTTTTAAACTTTAAAGCAAAGATATCCCCCAATGGGACTTTTAAGGCAGTTAAAAAGAAGATATTAAGAGTAAAAATTGTATTTTATTTTATCAAAGAATAAAAAATGTAATATACATCACATAAAAACAATGTAACAATTCATGTGCATAAATATACATGTAATGCTGGTTCAAAAAAAGGTGAACAAATAGGGACATCAATCCCATATAGTCACTGATACCAACATGTTTCAGACAAATCCTTCTTCAGACACATTTTTGAACCCAGTATGGGTACTAATTAGGGATCAGCTGAATATGGATCGATTATAAAGGGGGATTATGTCCTTTGTATCAGACAAACTCCCTCCACCTTGTGTTCAATGGAAGGAGAAGATCTCCTAGACTCCAGTTAAAATATGCTGCCCTCAAGGATCGCCACAAGTGCCAATGACCACATGGACCTGTTCTAGTTGGAGGAGACCCAATTTCTGTCTGTTGTGAAAAGCATCTGATACAAAGGACATAATCTCCCCTTTATAATCGATCCATATTCAGCTGATCCTCAATTAGCCCTATACTGGGGGTGTATCTGCGCTGCACACCAAGTGAAACTGGCATTTGAAACTTTAAGACCTCTGTGTAACACTATGAATGTGCACTAAACGAGTACCAATACTGAACTTAAAAAATGTCTCTCCTTTTTTTCCCTTCCCCTCCCACCCCCCCCCCACCCCCCAGTATTATTTGATCCATCCAGTTATTCTATCACCTTACGGGATATCCTGTGTACTGGTTTTGTGATAATTTCCTTCCACTGTTTCCTTATCCTGTATTCTCTTTGCAAAAAGTCAATAAAAATTAACCACTTGCCGACCGCCGCACGACTATCTACGGCGGCGGTCAGCCCCTCACAGGCAAAGTGACGTAGGTCTACGTCGCTCGCCTGTGAGGGTTTAGGGAGCGAGCGCGCGCCACCGGAGGCGCGCTCCCGCTCCCGCGTGGTCACGGACCCCCCCGCGCGTGTGACCGGCGGACCCGATCGCCGCCGGCCACTCTGCGATCGGCGGGGGAGAGGGAGAAAGTCAGGCAGCTTGTGTAAACAAGCTGCCTGTCATTCTCCTCTCTGTATGAGAGATGATCACATGGATCTACTATGTAGATCCATTGATCACTCTGCATACAGTTGAAGCCACAGCCAATCACAGTTAGAATCACGCCCCTAGGGACACACACAGCCCCTCCCTCTCAAATAAAGTTAACCCCTTCACTACCAGTGTATTTTTACAGTAACAGTGCATATATATAGCACTGATTACTGTAGAAATGTCACTGGTAACCCCAAAAGTGTCAAAAATGTCAGTCAAGGGTCCGATCTGTCCGCCGCAATGTCGCAGTACCGCAAAAAAAATCGCAGATCGCCGCCATTACGCGTTAAAAAAAAAAAACAACAAAAATGACAAAAATCTTTCCCTTTGTTAGTAAACGCAATAACTTTTGCGCAAACCAATCAAAATACGCTTTTTGCGATTTTTTTTACCAAACATAGGTAGCATAAAACAAATTGGCCGAAAATATTAAAAAATTTTGATTTTTACATTTTTTTTTGGGGGAATTTCATATAAAAAAAAGGGAAAAATATTGCTATTTTTGCAAAATTGACGCTCTTTTTTTGTTTATAGCGCGTGATCAAAAAATCGCACAGGTGATCAAATACCGCCAAAAGAAAGCTCTGTTTGTGGGAAAAAAAGGACGCCAAATTCGTTTAGGTACAGCGTCGCACGACCGCACAATTGTCCGTTAAAGTCACGCAGTGCCGAATCGCAAAATAGCCTCTGGTCGTTTAGCAGCCAAATCCTCCGGGGCTTAAGTGGTTAATGAAAGAAAATGTCTCTGAAGAAGGATTTGTCCGAAACATGTTGGTATCAGTGACTATATGGGATTGATGTCCCTATTTGTTCACCTTTTTTTGAACCAGCACTACATGTATATTTATGCACATGAATTGTTACATTGTTTTTATATGATGTATATTAAATTTTTTATTCTTTGATCAAATAAAATACAATTTTTACTCTTTATATCTCATTTTTTGACTGCCTTAACCGGTTGCCGACCGGCGCAAGTACATATACTGCGGCGGCCAGCCCCGGCCAGGCAAAGTGACGTATGCCTGTCAGTTGCTTGTGAGCCAATATGGGCGAGCGGGCGAGCGCATGCCCGCGGAGGCGCGCGCCCGCCCAGGCTCGTTCCCTAGGAAGTCCGTGCGTGTGACCGGCGGACCCGGTGTCCGCCGTTCACTCGGCGATCGTCGGTGGAGAGGGAGAAAGGCAGGCGGCTAATGTAAACAAGCCGCCTGTCATTCTCCCCTGTGTAGGAACAGTGAGCACACGGTTCTACTATGTAGGACCGTTGATCACTGTTCCTACACCAGTAGCCATGTCCAATCACAGTTAGAAGCACACCCCTAGGGACACACTTAACCCCTCCTTCCCCAATAAAGTTAACCCCTTCCCTGCCAGTGTCATTTTGCAGTAACAGTGCATATATATAGTACTGATTACTGCAGTAATGTCACTGGTAACCCCAAAAGTGTCAAAAATGTCAGTCAAGGGTCCAATCTGTCCGCCTCAATGTCGCAGTACCGCAAAAAAAATTGCAGATCTCCGCCATTACACGTTAAAAAAAAAAACACCAAAAATGACAAAAATCTTTCCCTTAGTTAGTAAACGCAATAACTTGCACAACCCAATCAAAATACGCTTTTTGCGATTTTTTTTTACCAAACATATGTAGCATAAAACAAATTGGCCTAAAATGTAAAAAAAATTTGATTTTTACATTTTTTTGGGGGGAATTTCATATAAAAAAATGTGAAAAATATTGTTATTTTTGCAAAATTGATGCTCTTTTTTTGTTTATAGCGCAAAAAGTAAAAATCGCACAGGTGATCAAATACCACCAAAAGAAAGCTCTGTTTGTGGGAAAAAAAGGACGTCAAATTTGTTTAGGTACAGCGTCGCACAACCGCGCAATTGTCCGTTAAATTCACGCAGTGCCGAATCGCAAAAAAAACCCCTGGTCGGAATGGGGGTAAAATCTTCTGGGGCTTAAGTGGTTAAAAGTCCCATTGGGGGATATCTTTTCTTTCTTGTATCCATGTGGCAGTCAGTCCTAATGGACCCTTTACACATGAACTCCATAAAATATCTTTTTGTTTTTAAACTTTAAAAAGTGCAGGCTTTCTTGAATATTATTACGTTCCGGGCATTTTGATGGTTTATATGTATATTATTTATTTATAGAACTGTACATTTTTCAAAACACTGTGCCTTTATAGCTAATATTAATAAACAGAAATCTTCAAGCCAATTTGATCAAACTAAGGTAAGTATTTAAGAGGTTCTAAAATGTCCCTATAAATAGAATAACTAGAGTAGAACACTTTGGATGTTCTTCACAGGGATTCCATTTACTAAGAGAAAATAAGCAAACATACATACACAGACAATTATTCAGATTTTGCATTAAAATAATAATATAATTTTTTTTTTTCACTACCACAAAAAATGTTTTAAAACAAATAAAATAAAATAAACACTCACATTGTATAATAAAATGCATTGGTTTTAGGAGAAAAACTGCTTTATGACGTAAAAGGATATATTTACTATAGTCAAGAATATTTTCAAATATATTTAATTCAAAAATTAATTTATAAAAGTTCATATATAATCAAATCTTTCATTCTCTTTAAAGCTTAAATAATTTAGCTAAATCATTGCTAACAATGTTTGTGATTTAGATGCAACCTGCTCATCCTTTGCTTCTGATGCTGTTTAGTAATTTGACAGCTACCTCCAACTATCCATCCTGGTAAGCACATCTGTCCCCTGATCCTCACCTCAATCACTAGATTGACATTTTCATGTAAAAAGACTCTTTCCTGACAGATTGGCTTCCTAATAGATATCCTTAATTTTTTAAATGTGCCTAACAAGATGAAGCAGATGGCTACACAGCATTTTTTTTCACAAGGAAAGGTATCTTTATGACACTTTGCAGCAAGGAAATTGATACTATCTGAAACCTTAGGACTCAAAGCAGACTGAGCAGATGCGGTGTACTGAAGCTACCACCCAAAGAACATATTGCTTTTATTTACTTTTCATCATGGCTCTTATTTGTATAGCTGTTCTTTATGTTGTGTCTGGAGTTTGCCTTGTCTCACCGGGGTTGATTTAATAAATATGGAGAGTGCAAAAATCTGATGCAACTCTGCATAGAAACCAATCAGCTTCCAAGTTTTTTAATCAAAGCTTAATTGAACAAGCTGAAGTTAGAATTTGATGCACTGCTGCATCAGATTTTGCATTCTGCAGTTTTAGTAAAGCCCCGTACACACGCACAGATTGTTGGCCACAAATTGCCGGCCAGCGTCCGATTGGCCGATTGTAGGCTTGTTAGTATGATGCTTCCGACAACCAACTGCGACTTTTCGGCCGAAAAAAATCTGGTGTGCATGCTATAAAATTTTTGTTGGCCAACAACAGAACGGCCGATTGTTCCTCAGTCAGTACAGATTTCGGCAGACATAAATCAGATATGCAAGACTGGGCATGCTCAGAGAAGAAAAAACACACGGGAAGTCAACTATCACATGACATCACTTCTGAAGTTGGTTTTTGTTGGCCAACAAAAGTCCAGTGCAAGTCTAGAGCACATTTCAACCAACAAACAACACTGGACAAAAGACGGCCGATCGGTCGGCCAACAATCTGTGCGTGTGTACGAGGCTTAAATCAATTCTATTGCTATGTTTTTGGCTCATGGCTTTGTTACCTTCAGGGTATTGCCTAGATTTATTTCCTTGCTATAGTTTTTTTTTTTTTTTGCAAAAACATC
The DNA here is from genome assembly GCF_965119305.1 of Pelophylax lessonae. Classification (NCBI taxonomy): domain Eukaryota; kingdom Metazoa; phylum Chordata; class Amphibia; order Anura; family Ranidae; genus Pelophylax; species Pelophylax lessonae. The sequence continues at coordinate 307,741,969 of NC_138772.1, read as the reverse complement.
ATTCATGTTAGTGCATTGAGCTGCATTTATCTCAATTGATCTACGCAGGCTCCACACAAGGACACTGCAAATACTATTGCTGTTTGTGTGCCCAGTTCACAACAAAGCATTGTGTTGGTGTGCAGAGGGGAAAAATGTACATCTGCTGGTGTATCTTCACTGCACAGTGCATTAGGCCCTCATTCACACTGAACGCGGGTTTGAAATCACGCGAGTTCAGCTTTCAAACCCGCATTTCAGTGCGAGTTCTGGGGCAATTTGAATGACATCTGTGCGGGTTCATGTATAGATGTCTATTAAAATCTCCTCCGAAGTCACCAGAAGTAGTGCAGGGACTACTTTTGGGAATTGGTGCGGTGCCGCAAAGTCTGCGTCACACTGATTGAGACAGCGCCTTTGCCGGCAATATTCTTTAATTTGGTAAGCAATTGACATGTCAAATTGCGCCAATGTGAACAGGGGTTAAAACACGTTTAAACATTTTATAAGGCATATATAAGTAATGTAAAAGTATATAATTATAATAAAAAAAAAACACTACAAAATCATTAAAGTGTTGTAAAGGCATTTGGTTGTTTATCTTAAAAAGGAACTGCACTGCATCTAAGCACCACAAACTAAAAACACTATATAATTATTTGTTGATGTTCAAAGCAAAACCCACCCATTCATGTTTCTATCTTTTATTTTGCTGACTATTCATTTAAAAAAAAACACCCCTGGTATTTCTGGCAGTGGCCATCTTGAGTAAGGGCAGATGATTCATGTGGCATTTATTTCCTGCAATATATCTACCCTTAGCTCAGGCATTGGGTTAGCTAAGAACCCTCCCTTCCCTACTTAAGACTCCTGGGATGTATAACATAATTTGCCTAGGTTTGGAAACCAGGAAGTAATTGAAGAAATGTAAAAAATAAAGTTTTAAAACAAGTAAAAATGATATAATTTCCTATGTACTTACTAATGTTAGCAGCATGAGGATTCAAAATGTTAAATGAGAGAGTGACGTTTCACTTTAACCTTCCTGGTGGCAATCCAGAGTGTGGCTCAGGGGTTAATTTCAGTACCAAAAGCGTTAACCCTGAACCACTACCCTTTAGTGAAACTTACCATCCCTACGATCCCCTGATGTCCTCCGGCCGATTATTTTTGCAGTAAACTCACCTTTTATACTGAAATAGACAATTTCATCATGACCGAATAAAATAGTCTGTTTTACTATATAATCAGTTTGTCGCTGAGCAGTGCGGGGTGTACCAAAATGGACGTCGCCACCTTCTACCCACAGGTTACTCGCTATATTCACTATATTACAATAATAATAGAAATTTAATACTGTTATAATCAGTTTGTCGCTGAGCAGTGTTAGGTGTACCAAAATGGACGTCACCACCTTATACCGGCGGCAGGTTACTCGCTATATTTACTATATTACAATAATAATAGAAATGTAATACTGTTATTCAGTCTATAGGTCAGTATACTGGTAAAACAAATCTAAAATTCAAGACTTGCGTGGGTGTAAGAAGATGTCTGCAGCTTCTTCGTTTTCTGTCACATTGGGAAAGCTATTGGAACGCATGGTCCCCATGTTGGAACGCATGGTGCATGTGCAGTAAGTTGTTCTTTCCGAACTTCACTTCTAGTTGCAGAATTTGATTGGTAGCGGTATTCTGAAAGAACGCCGACATTCTTCTTCCGGGTTCTCTTCCCTGCGAGCACCGCGATGCAGGTGGGCGGAACAGGGCGGAACATTTTTTAAAAAGTACACAGAACATGACATGATACATTGTAATCTGTTAGGATTACATTACTGTATCAAACCATTTCACCTCAGTTTTGTCCCTAGTGCTTTGTCCGGTGCCCTGCCTGCACTTTTACTGTTTTATTCCTTTTATTTCTATTAACAATTTATTCATTAAATTAATTAATTTATTAATAATTTTTATTCACTTTTACTGTTTTATTCCTAAGAATTACAGGCCTACAATATAAAACAACAGATTTCCATGCAAAACAATGTACCGCTTTGACATTCAAAGTTAGATGCAGTAAGATGAAAAAACCTTCTGTGTGCAGCAGCCCCTCTAATACTTACCTGAGGTCCATCTAGATCCAGCAATGTTGCAGGAGTGTCTCGGCTGCCTGGGACACCCCTCCTCATTGGCTGAGACAGCAGCGCAGCGCCATTGGCTCCCACTGCCGTCAGTCAGCCAATGAGGAGAGAAAAGGGGCGGGATGGGGTGGGGCCACAACTCCATGTCTGAATAGACACCGGGAGTTGTAGCTTAGCTCAGGTGCCCCTAAAGTAAGCTGTGGAGGCACTCAACAGGAGGGAGGGGCCAGGAGCACCAAAGAGGGACCCGAGAAGAGGAGGATCTGGGCTGCTCTGTGCAAAACCACTGCACAGAGCAGGTAAGTATAAAATGTTTATTATTTTTAACTAAAAAAAAATCAAGACTTTAGTATCATTTCAAACAATACAGTTCAATGCACGGTAAAAGCATCCTTTAACTCTTGTCTTTCACAGATCTGTTTACAGTATAGGCGTATCTGATTGAGTGCTCTGAGCCACAGGAATTTTTACTTTGCTATTATGCTTTACAATGCCCATTATTCTCATCAGAGTCATGGATTTTCTGTATCTTTGTGATCGGAATGATTCTGAATAGAAGGCCTTTACTTATTTTTCCTCTGGATGGTAAAAGAGCTTGAGCATAGTATACAAGTCTACCACTCATCTTCCTTTTGACAGCAAGGGTCAGAGAAAGACAGATTTTTTTGGCATAGAAGTATTTCCAAAACTAGGCTTTGTCACATGATAGCTGTTAGTCCTTCCAGTGCCTTTGGGGGTTCATGTCAACAGGTGCCCTAGTCAAATGCTGTGCTCTCCATTCAAATGCATTCGGCTGCATTCAAAAGGAAAATTCAGCATTTGACAAGAAAATGCTGCATTTCTGCCTTGCCTGCTGCTCAGATGCACCTTAATAGGTGCAATAGGGGCTCAAAAAAGCAACATAAAGCAGGTAAAACCCAGGGAGAGATTTACTAAAACTGGGGCACTCAGAATTTGGTGTATGGTAGCAAATCCGTTTCTACCTTCAGCTTGATAAATTAAGCTTTGACAATAAAACCTGGAAGCTGATTGGTGTCCATGCAAAGCTGCACCAGATTTTGCACACTCCAGTTTTAGTAAATCCCTCCCACAGTCTCCTAACTCTCATGTGAACTGTCTACTTAAACTGGCTGTAAATGATCCCCTTGTAAAACAACCCATTCAGTTTAAAACAAATGAAAAAAGGGAAAACATTGTTTATAATATTGTTTTAGATCTATACAAAAATGTTTTGCCTTTCATTTCTAAGTGAACACATTCCCTCTGTTCTCCGCTAAATGAAGCTGGGGGAGGAGCTTGCCAGTAACTGGCTGTACAGCAGAGGCGTGTCAGGACAAATCGGACCATTGGAGGAGAGTAAACTGAGTTCCCAGCATAGCTAGAGAACTGACCACATTGTGTTTTCCTGCATAGTGTGGTCAGTTTTTTTATAAAAACGCTAGGGCACTACCAGGAACACCAGGGATTTCACACAAAGAAAGCAATACAAAAAGAACAAGATACGTTCTCATACAAGTACATGGTGCACATATCAGGAATATGAAGTGTTGGGGTAAGAAACGCTTTAAATAAGAAATTCACTTTTTTATAACAGTGTTCTGTTTCCCAGTAGTACTTTGTCCCATCTTCCTACATGACATGGAAGGTTAGATAGATGGTCAGACAGGATGCCATTTGACAATGCAGTTAGCAAGGAGACAGGGTGTCTCCGGCTCCAAGCTTTTGCCTGAGACAAACATTGGCAAGAGGAATGCACTGAGGAGGGGGTTGTCAGCCAGACCATAAAGAAACATGTTTGAAAGGCACATGAATCAACAAACAAAGGTACATTAACACCCATTAACATAAACCCTTACTGTTATTAATGGCATGGTCATAGCAAGTAAACACACTTATTTGTGCAAGTGCCTGTGCCTAGCTGTAGAAAAAGAATCCTAATGGATACTAAGTGGTAAAATTATTAAATCTTGGACATAACTGCAAAAGACTGTGTGTTTTTAATAGTGTTCATTTAATTTTAACACTTGAAATGCCAGAGGGAATAACATTGTATTAATAGCTGTATTAATCATTGGTAAAATATAATTATATTTCTAATTACAGATCTATTTTAAGTGTTAGATGAGTCTTCAAAATGCAAATGCGTTTATGGCAAACTGTAAATCTTATTCATCTACGCCGTTACTGTCCCTTTTGTGTTCTGCCTTGTATATCATTGTATTTTTGCTGTTCATTTCTCTTTCTATCTTTTGCTAAAATGGTGTCATTATATCAATGGTGTCTTTATTAACATCATAATGTTTATGTTAATTGGCTCCTTACCTTGCCTTTTTAGATTATTGCTACACATTTGTAATTTTTAAAAGTTTTCACCTATTCTCATTTTTTGTGTCTTTTCAAAACTGACTTTCAGTATCCCTGCGACAGGGATGTGCAGTTGCATCCTTATGGCAGTAGTAAAAAACATGTAAAAAGTAAACAATACAAAAAAATTGAATGTAAAATTGTATAAAACAAAGAAGAAAATTGGCCGTGTAACATGCTTGTAAAGGCACAACAGGTTCCTATGCATGAATCATATGCGTATTACAGATAATAGAATACATTGATTGCTATAATTTAAACATTAAAAGTGAATAGCTCATTTTAAAATTGTGTCTACCTTAATTTTTGATCACTTGATTTTAAGCTTAGATGAAACCTAAAATTAACTTGGATTTAGCTTTTTTTACTTAATTCCTAATTAGCTAAAATCAAAAGTATCTGTCATTCCAGATTAATCCCTAATTTGATGACCGGACTTACAAAAAGTTAAGTGGAACTGTGGATGTAAAAATAATTACATATATGATGCCACCTGCCTATAACATTATTAGCACAGCAGTCATTTTTTTTAGACCCTGCCCTTCCTGTAACAACATGCACTATAAAAAAGTGTAAAAGTTATTGGGGTGCCTGCCTTTACACACACATGAACTTTAATGGCATCCCAGTCTAAGTCTATAGGGCTCAACATTGAGTTGGCCCACCCTTTGCAGCTATAACACCTTCAACTCCTCTGGGAAGGCTTTCCACAAGGTTTAGGTGTGTTTCTATGGGAACTTTTGACTATTCTTCCTTGCTTTGTGCACTGGTCCAAATCATTTGGAGAAGGAATTTTGAAGGGTTGGACTTGGCCCCTTAGTTCCAGTGAAGAGAACTCTTAAGGTATCAGCATACCAAGAAATTATGAACAATTTACTGCTCCCAAATTTGTGGGAGCAGTTTGGGGATGGCCCTTTGCTGTTCCAACATGACTGCGCACCAATGCAGAAAGCAAGGTCCATAAAGACATAGATAAGTGAGTTTGGGGTAGGGGAACTTGACTGGCCTGCAAAGAGCCCTGACTTCCACCCCATAGAACACCTTTGGGATGAATTAGAGTGGAGACTGCGAGCCAGGCCTTTTCATCTAACATCAGTGTCTAAACTCACAAATGCGCTTTTGGAAGAATGGTCAAACATTCCCATAGATACACTCCTAAACCTTGTGGAAAGCCTTCCCATAAGAAGCTGTTATAGCTGCAAAGGGTGGGCCAACTCAATATTGAACCCCACAAACTAAGACTGGGATGCCAATAAAGTTCATGTGCGTGTAAAGGCAGTGTCCCAATACTTTTGATAACAGTGTAATTCTACTCTCTGTTAATCCTGCTAGTGAGTATTTTTTAACTTCCTGTAACAGGCCAAGCTTAACAGCAAAAGTGGTTGTTGGAAGGTTGAGACAAACCATTCAATACTGAAAGGGGTGCTTACATTGATCAGCTTTTATTGATATAAGTTAAAACCTTTGTCACAAAAGTAAAACAAAAGCCTAATTTTGTAACTTCTTAAAAATGTTAGCAGGAGTTGGTTTTCATTTGGTAGTCACTGATGTAAAGTCCATCTAAATCTACTAGTCCATCTAACACTACAATTTCAAACAAGTTGACAACGCTACAGCTACAGTGGAGTGGAATGTAGCCAGCCTTAAGCAGGAAGTGTATTACTGACTGGATCACCAGATGTCATAATTGGCAAAGCTTTAACCAGTCAACAAGCTTCAGCACATAGTCCTGCAGTGCAGGATAAATCAGAGAGTTCTAGGGGAAGGATCATGAACTAAAGCGTGTCAGTTGACAAAAGTTTTGCCTGTGAAGATATCATGAGTGTACAACTCTTTCTTTGGATTATACAAAAATATGAGAGTTTCCATTAAAGTATAAAAAAAAAAGTGCAGCACTTTTATATATACAGTATCTCACAAAAGTGAGTACACCCCTCACATTTTTGTAAATATTTTATTATATCTTTTCATGTGACAACACTGAAGAAATGACACTTTGCTACAATGTAAAGTAGTGAGTGTACAGCTTGTATAACAGTGTAAATTTACCATCCCCTCAAAATAACTCACACACAGCCTTTAGTGTCTAACTAAACCACTGGGAACAAAAGTGAGTACACCCACTAAGTGAAAATGTCCACATTGGGCCCCAAGTGTCAATATTTTGTGTGACCGCCATTAATTTAAAGCACTGCCTTGACCCTGTTGGGCGTGGAGCTCACCAGAACAGGTTTCCCTGGAGTCCCCTTCCACTCCCCCATGACGATATCACGGAGCTGGTGGATGTTAGAGACCTTGCGCTCCTCCACCTTCTGTTTGAGGATGCCCCACAGATGCTCAATAGGGTTTAGGTCTGGAGACATTCCAGACCATCACCTTTACCCTCAGCTTCTTCAGCAAGGCAGTGGTCATCTTGGAGTTGTGTTTCAGGTCAATATTATGCTGGAATACTGCCCTGCGGCTCAGTCCCCGAAGGGAGGGGATCATGCTTTGCTTCAGTATGTGACAGTACATGTTGGCATTCGTGGTTCCCTCAATAAACTGTAGCACCTCAGTGTCAACAGCACTCATGCAATCCCAGACCATGACACTCCCACCACCATGCTTGACTGTAGGCAAGACACACTTGTCTTTGCACTCCTCACCTGGTTGCCGCCACACACGCTTGACACCATCTGAACCAAATAAGTTTATCTTGGTCTCATCAGATTTACAGGACATGGTTCCAGTAATCCATGTCCTTAGTCTGCTTGTCTTCAGCAAACTGTTTGCAGGCATTCTATCTTGAGCCACATCTTTAGAAGAGGCTTCCTTCTGGGATGACAACCATGCAGACCAATTTGATGCAGAGTGTGGCGTATGGTCTGAGCACTGGCAGGCTGAACCCCCCACCCCTTCAACCTCTTCCGTAATACTGGCAGCACTCTTACGTCTATTTCCCAAAGACAATCTCTGGAAATTGAGCTATGTAGTGTAGTATTTAATAGGAATGTGGATAAAAACAGGTAAAAATAACGGTATCCAGAACTTACAGCTAAGCCTGCCGCAAACAAATCTATGAGGTGACAATGATGTTAGCATTTTTTTTCCATCCGACTAGTTTCTTGCTCCAGCAGGGCTATGCTCCATGAAACATTTGCAAACTTTTTACAGAACAAACAAGAGAGGTTTGAGATAATCTAAAATCTGTGGATACACTATGTAAAATTGTACGTAAGAGTGTGGAGGGGGTAAGGATGGGACAAGTTCTTAGCTCTGAGAAAAGTTTGCCTTTTTTTCTCATTTCTTCTTACTTTTCCTAAGAAGGCCCTTCTCTTTTGGATCATTTTAATGATTTTTATCATTTTGGTTTGTTCAAGGTTGACACTTTGAGGTTGATTTACTAAAGGCAGATAGACTGCATGCTTTGCAAAGTGCAGTTGCTCCAAGGCTTAGAAAATGAGGTAAACTATCACTTTACAAAGAATACCCAACCATATGCAGGGAAAATTAAAAAAAAACAGCAGTTTTGCTTGCACATGATTGGATGATGGAAGTCAGCAGAGCTTCTGCTCATTTACTAAGCTCTGGAGCAACTGCACTTCCAGAGTGCAAAGTGCACAGTCTATTTTCCTCTAGTAAATCCACCTCTTTGGTGGCACTGGAAACTTGAATGTTTGGGATAGGACTCCTACAAGCAGTTTTGCCTGGATCCAGAACCCACTCCTTGGACCTAAGTTTAATCTACCAGGCTTGCATTGTTCTTAGTGAGCAAATTTGTATTTCCTTATATTTTTTTGATGCTGTGCTAAGATTGAATAACCCTCTGACATGTGTTTATAAACCTCTATTATTTGATTCAATTAAGATTACAGAAATATCATTGTTGGACACGCAGAAAGTGTTGCGACATAAAAGATTATATCACAGCATTATAAGCAAAAAATGAATCCCCCTCTGTACTAGACAGAGCCTGTAGGACCAGGTAACATTTTAAAACAGCACTAGGTCCCAAGTTTTTTCATGACTGCTGATTCACTGAGCATTCTTTTTTTTTTTTTTTTTTTTTTTGCTTGCTTTGCTACTTATTGAATCATTATTCCAGTATAGGCACCCAGACAGCAAAGTTCACATCTACACATTTGCCAGTGTAGCGAGTCAGAGTCAGTGAGGCTGGTTCAATAAAGGATTTGAGAATGTTCACCCAATGCATTGTGTGAATATTTACTTGAGGTGCTGTTGAAATAAGTTTTCTTTTTAATTGATTGGATACTTGAAGTGAATCCTCACACAGTGGGATTGATTTACTAAAGGCAAATAGGCTAGTCACTTTGCAAGTGAGGCTTACATTGCAAGTGAATATTCATTATATTAATATGAATATCAGTGGTGAAAACTTTGCAAAGACTATCCAATCACATACAAGTAAAAAAACATATTTTTGCTTGCAAATGACTGGATAATTTAAGTCAACAAAGTGTCATATCATTCACTAAGCTAAGCTAAGTTTAAATTGCCTTGCAATGTGAACAGCAGATTTGCCTTTAGTAAATAAACCTTATAGACTCACTAAGTAGGGAAATCTTAGAACATGTATAACATTAGGGAACTAAATAAAAAAATAAAAATAAAATAAAAAAACAGGGCGAGCTTCAGCATTTTTCAATCCTACAAGCCTAATTTTAAGCATCTAAAAACATGTCAGTATAATATTTTGAAGAAAAAAAAACAGATTGTCAGATTTAAAATTCATTGGACATCACAACCATTCTCATAATAAATTTGTTTCCTATAAATATTAAAAGGATATTTAAAGAATGTTTTTAGTTTAATTCCATGTTATAATTCCAATTGTATGTATCAAAATTGGAGGTGAGTGAATAGGTCTCAGTTTGATTCATGGGGCATTCAATGAACCAATTGTAAAAATTCCAGATATGCATGAGTGGCAAATCAATCAATTTAGCCATTTTCAAGGCCAATAGACAAGTTATTGTCATACAATGGTATGCATGGGAAGCTGGGCTCTGCCATGGGGGACATGCACCAATGCAAATTAATATATTTAAAAAAAAACCTACAGGAGAGGGTCTTCTCAATCATTTATATGCCTTGATAAAGATGACATGAGAAAAGCACTGGTCTTTTCAATTACATACTTGGGAGATGCTGTATGTGGTGTTAAATAAAAATAACAATTGTCACGGATGATGTTGAAAAATGGAAGTAGAATCCACAACAGATCTAAAAGTTACAGGAAAAAGTATTAAAAAAAAATAAATAAAGCCAAAGCCTTCAACCTCATACCAATTGATTAGTAGCAAAACTCTTTCATGGTATAGTTTGTGAATTTTTGACAGTACCACATTGTATTGTTCTAAAAATGTACTAGAAGTTTAAAACATTGTGCCCTGAATGTAGAAAGAAGTGGAAGTAATATTATGCGTCCCAGCTTCTGGATCCTGTGGTGTATCCTGTCTATCTGGTGCTAGGCCTGGGGTCATGCTGGGCTCAGGGCCCCTTGTTTTCCCCTGGATCTCCTTCGTATTTATTTGACTTTGCGGGTGGACTTGTTTAATTCATTGCCTGCAGTCACTGAGTATTTTGAAAGACTGGAAACTGGAAGGATTTTGATCAGAGAAGTTTCTTGGGCTGCAGCTTTTAGGGATAACTCTGATTTGGGTGCCTTTGATGCTTTTATTGTATAGGCTATACAAAGGATGGGGGTTGTGGGGCATGTAAGGAGTGCATATCATTAGGAACATTACCTGGCCTAAGGGTACACCTCCAAGAGCAACTCCTAAATGTGTTGCATGTGCTTCCTATTTTGTACATGTTATTGATGCCTGGGATAGGGATGATTCACCTTGTGATTCATTTTGTTTTTTCTGTCCTGCATGATACAATTCAAGATGATGAACTCTTAGATGGGCCAAAAGATTAGACGTATTTTTGTTTTTTGCCATTATTAATCCCATGCTCACATTGTTTTTGCATGTTTTGCACAGTGCTACTGATTTTCCTGTCGACGGAAAAGAGAAATACTCCCAGACCACACTTTTAATTTTTCTATCTCCATCCATCTTCATTGAAACAAGAAAGAGTCACTCAGAGTCAGACACTAATATTGGCTTACACAAAATGGCTGGCTGGCACCCTGTGGTAGCTGGCACTCTGTTGTGGTGGGTGGCTGTCTGGCTGGCAGGCACTGTGTGGTGAGTGGATGGCTGGCTTGCACCCTGTGCTGGCTGGCACCCTGTTGTGGTGGGTGGCTGTCTGGCTGGCAGGCACTGTGTGGTGGGGGGGGGGGGTGGCTGGCTGGCTGGCACCCTGTGGTGGCTGGCACCCTGTTGTGGTGGGTGGCTGTCTGGCTGGCAGGCACCTTGTGGTGGGTGGGTGGGTGGCTGGCTGGCACCCTGTGGTGGCTGGCACCCTGTTGTAGTGGGTGGCTGTCTGGCTGGCAGGCACCCTGTGGTGGGTGGGTGTCTGGCTGGCACCCTGTGGTGGCTGGCACCCTGTTGTGGTGGGTGGCTGTCTGGCTGGCAGGCACCGTGTGGTTAGTGGGTGGCTGGATGGCACCCTGTGGTGGCTGGCACCCTGTTGTGGTGGGTGGCTGTCCGACTGGTAGGCACTGTGTGGTGGGTGGCTGGCTAGCACCCCGTGGTGGCTGTCTGGCTGGCACCCTGTGTGGTGGCCGGCCTGTGGCTGGAAAACTGGTACAGTCAGGAGTCAGATGGAGGAGGACGCAGGCAGGGCCTGTGGCTGGCTGGCTGGCTGGTTGGACTGTGTGGGACTGGGTTGCTGGCTGGCACCGGGCAGCTGTGGGTGGTGGGTGGGTGGCCGCGGCGGCTGTGTTACAGAACAGAGAGATACAGAACATGTGTCAGAGTGTTTGGTCACTGTTATCATTTATCACAGAACAGATAGAATACAGAATGTGTGTAAGACTGTTGGTCACTGTCTCGACTCTTCTGACCGACCATGCAGACTCCAGTGTGGCAGCGGCGGGTAAGACACTGTAGGAGCCAGAGGGAGGCGGCCTAAGAGCTGTCCAGTGCGCGGAGGCGCGTGGCGCAACATACGCGATGACGTCACGAAAATATCGGCAATATCGCTAAATCAAAAGCCAATTCCGATTTATCGGGGAAAGTCCATATCGGCCCTCGACATATCGGCTATGCTGATAATCGATATAATGCTGATATATATATATTTGAAAATTATCAGTCCTGATGTACTGACGTCCTATCTCATTTTTTGAGGCCCTAAAATGCCAGGAAGTACAAATACCCCCCAAATTACTCCTTTTTTTGAAAGTAGAAGGTATTTAGTAAGATGCACGGCGAGTTAAGTGAACTAGTTCCGGTGACCTGGGGATGCCCAATAGATTCCCCTAATTTGTCAGGATTTCCTCTTACTTCCTGTTTTGGCTAGCAGAAAAAAAAATAATAATCTGACAAGGGTTACTGTCAAAAATGAAAAAAAAAAAATGTTTTGCCTATAGTTCTAATTTAATCACTTGAAGACCAGGCCTTTTCTGACACTTTTTGTTTACCGGTAAAAATCTGTATTTTATGCTATTTTACTGTATGCTAGAAAACTACTTAGAACCCTCAAACACTATATTTATACTTTTTTTTTCAGGCAGAGACCCTAGAGAATAAAATGGGGGTGGTCACACTTTTTTATGTCACATGGTATTTACGAAGAGGCTTTTCTTTTTTTTTTTTTTCAAAAGCGAAGAGGTTTTTCAAATGCAATTTTTTGGAAAAAATACACTTTAATGAATGTTAATGCAAAGAAACACAATATACAGTATAACCCAATATTTGATAAAATATAAAAGATGATGTTACGCTGGGTAAATAGATACCTAACATGTCACACTTTAAAATTGCGCATGCTCTTGGAATGGCAACAACTTAGATATTTAAAAATCTAGAAGTTACAGTTTAGAGTTAGAAAGGAGGTCTAAAGTTAGAATTATTGTTCTTGCTTTAACGATCATGGCAATTTTTCACATTTGTGGTGTAAACACTATTTACATAAGTGTGCATGACTTACGTACGCGTTCACCCATGCATATGAGCACAGGGGACAGGGGCACAATAAAACTTTTTGTATTATTCTTTTTTTTTAAAACATTTTATTTTTACACTATCCTTTATTTTATTTTTTTTATCACTTTTATTATTATTACAAGAAATGCAAATATCCCTTCTGATAGTAATAAAGCATGACAGGTCCTCTTTATGAAGACATCTGGAGTCTATAAGACCCAAGATCTCTCCTCTACCCTTAAAAGCAAAAAAAAATGCCTCTCTTTACATCTGCCCTAATTAGAAGGGAGGATGAGAGAGCACTGAGAGGCACCATGGGGGTGGTGGTGACCCCTCTGGCTGCCTGTAAAAGTGATTATAAACATTATAAAGAATGCAATACCAAATGTAAGAGCACAATCAAGGGGGCTAAGATAGAACATGAAAGGCACATAGCGGAAGAGAGTAAAAAAAAACCCCAAGAAATTCTTAAAATATATAAATAATAAGAAAGTGAAGCCAGAACATATTGGCCCCATAAAGGGCAACAAAGGGAATCTGGCTATAAAGGTAAGAAAGAAGGTGAAGGTGCTAAATAAATTCTTCTCCTCAGTCTTCACAAAATAATTGGTAACCTAGACTGTAATGTTAAAGTTAATACCACAGGAAGCTCCCTCATGGTTAACAGAAGACAGACTCAGAACTAGACTTGAAAAACTTAACATAAATAAGTCACCGGAATCAGATGGCTTACACCGGAGAGTCCCTAAAGAACTCAGGCAGGAGACAGCCAGATCATTGTTTCTAATTTTTATGGATAGACTACTGACGGGAACGGTACCAGCTGATTGGAAAAAAGCCAATGTTGTACCAATATTTAAAAAGGGCCAAGATATATCCCTGGGAACTACAGGCTGGTTAGCCTAACATCAATAGTCTGCAAAATATTGGAGGGGATGATAAGGAACTACATACAAGACTTTAGTAATGAAAATGGTATCATTAGTAGTAATCAGCATGCATTCATAAAAAATCGCTATTGCCAGACCAATCTATTAACCTTCTATGAAGGAGTGAGCTGCCATCTAGATAAAGGAAGGCCTGTGGATGTGGTGTATCTGGATTTTGCAAAGGCATTTGATACAGTTCCCCACAAACATTTACTGTACAAACTAAGGTACGTAGGTATGGACTGTAGGGTGAGTACCTGGATTACAAGCTGGCTTCAGGGGCGAGTCCAAAGGGTGGTGATAAATGGGGAGTACTCGGAATGGTCTGGTGTGGAAAGTGGAGTCCCCCAAGGATCTGTCCTGGGAGCAATCCTATTTAATTTATTCATAAATGACCTAGAGGATGGGATAAACAGCTCAATCTTCGTATTTGCACACAATACTAAATTAAGCAGGGCAATAACTTCTACGCAGGATGTGTAAACCTTACAAGACTATCTGAACAAAATAATGGGGAGGACATCTACATGGGAAACGAGGTTTAATGTTGGAAAATGTAAGATAATGCATTTGGGTGCCAGAAATACAAATGCAAGTTACTCACTAGGGGGAGAGCCTTTGGGGGAATCTAAGATGGAAAATGACCTGGGGGTCCTAGTAGACCATAAGCTCAGCAATGGCATCCAATGCCAAGCTGCTGCAAGAATACTGGCATGCATAAAAAAGGGGATTTACTCCAGAGATAAAACAATAATTCTCCCACTCTACAAGACTTTTGTCCGGCCGCATCTCGAGTATGCCACCCAGTTCTGGACACCAGTCCTCAGGAAGAATGTGCTGGAACTGGAGAGAGTCCAGAGAAGAGCAACAAAGCTAATAAAGGAACTGGATGACTTTAGCTATGAGGAAAGACTACAAGCATTGAACTTATTCTCTCTGTAGAAGAGACGCATGAGAGGTGATGTGATATTAATGTACAAATACCTTACTGGCGACCCTAGCATAGGGAACAAACTATTCAGTGTAAGAGAATATAAAAGGACTCGCGGCTATTCACTAAAATTAGAAGAGAAGCGGTTTAACCTTAAACTGCATAAAGGGTTTCTATACCGTCAGAGCAGTGAGGATGTGGCATTCTCTTCCACAAGCAGTGGTATCAGCAGGGAGCATCGATAGTTTCAAAAAACGATTTGATGGGCACCTTAACAATCACAACATACAGGGGTATACAATGTATTATAGACACAAACAATTATACACACACTCATCATAGGTTGAACTGGATGGACGGATGTCTTTTTTTTAACCTCACTAACTATATATTTATGTAACTATGATCCAACAGCTAATCCACTGCTTGGATTACTTTTAAAAGTTAGAAAATCGTCAGCTGACAATTTTAAGACTGGGGTTATGGCTGACAGATGTAGCCATGGCCCCGATATAAATACAAAATCACGTATATATGTGAATGTGCTGCAAGTGGTTAATTACAGTGGCTAGCTGAAGTGTTAATATTTAATAACATTTCTTACAAATTAGTAATTACTGAGCACTACAAATAATGTATAACCCTACAATGTGCTTGTCACTAGACTCTGAGGACTGGAGCTTATAAGGGTTGATATTTTATGGACAATATTAGAACTGATGATTGCTTTGGTTTATTATATTTTGTACTTACTGCTTGTCACGAACCGGCAGGACTGGTAGTGGATCCTCTGGACCAGAGAGGCGATGGCACGGGTTGTACTAGAGGACCGGTTCTAAGCAGTTACTGGTCTTCACCAGAGCCCGCCGCAAGGCGGGATGGATTTGCTGCGGCGGTAACTACCAGGTCGTGTCCCCTAGTAACAACTCGACCCCTCTGGCAGCTGATATGGCATGGTACACAGGGAGTAGGCAAGAGCGTAGTCAGACGTAGCAGAGGTCAGAGCAGGCGGCAAAGGTTCAAAGGCGAGTAGTCGGTAGCAACGGGTTCGGCAACAGGCAAAGCAAACAAACACAGCAGGGAACGCTTTCTCAGAGGCACAAGGCACAAAGATCCGGCAGGAAGCTGTGGGAGGAGAAGGTATTTATGGGTAGTGCACAGGTGAAGCCTAATTAAGTCAGCACTACCTCTCACAAACCTTAACCCTTAATAACCACTTTAGGCCAGGCACCAATCACTGGTGCACTGGCCCTTTGAATCTAAGAGTCCCGGCGCGCGCGCGCCCTAGAGAGCGGGGATGCACATGCCGAGACGCTGGAGTGCTGCCTGGGGGCATACGCTGTGAGCGCTCCGAGGCCAGCAGGGGGCCCGGAGCGCTCAGCGTAACACTGCTTTTGCAGCCTGTACTGTTTAATGATTAAACATAAAGGTGTCTTGTCCAAAAATTATAAGTACACAAGTACTACACGTGAATAGTAGAAAAATGAATTTCATCATGGATAATAATAATGGACACATACTATAGCAGTTAGAAAATAACAAAAAAGATCTTAAAGGTTACCATTTTCATATTATCTTCTTCAGCTTTACTTAGCTTTTTTGTTTAAGAAATCCTCCCTAAAGTTTTGACAAAAAAGTGAGCATGATGTTTTCTTCTTTCCTTGCATCCATCTCATTATTCATTTCTTTCGGTGCCGCTTCAAATATTTTTCCTCATAATAAAGCATTTGATCTTTGCATGATAGTAATAAAGCACATACTCCTTTTTCAGGCACCAAATTATTCTTGAAGCGATTTATTAGGAATAAATAAGATAATGCACATATTGATTGCGGTACCAAACTGGGAATTGGATTGATCGTACACCTGCTAGTTGTACTTGAGAGCATTTGAAATTCATTGAAATAAACATATACAGTATTAACTGTGTGTATGTGTGTGGGTGCTGAGGAGGGGGTGCATTATTTTCAGAAATATAATGAGCTGCTGGCATTGACCAGCACATGTCTAAGTGTTGAAAAGCATCTATGAATATCAATAAGATTTAGCCATGAAAACAAAAATCTAATGCCTTTGTTAGAAGGAAGCAATCTATTTTTAAGTATGTGGTTGGAAAAGATTAAGAAAAAAAATCCAAATATTTAAGTCTGTTCTGATGTTCAAAAGATAGTATATTTTAGAACACTTTAGAACTCTGTGGTAAAGGCAATGATGTTTAGCTGTTTATGTCTTATTGTGTAGACTATTGTCTTCTATGCTTGGAGCTTTAATGCTTACAAAGTAGTTTAAAGGAATATTGAATTTTCTTTAAGGTTTTAATCTTACTTCTGTAGCCAGGTCATTTTTCTGGGCAATGTGTCTGCTCTGTATGTACAGATATAGACATTTTCACCTAAGACACCCGGGACTTTAGAACCAATTTAATAAGACAATGCAAAAAAGTGCAATGGCTCTTGTAAGTTCACTAAATGAAACATTTTAGCAGCTTAGTAAGGTAAGACTATTTAGAACTGATCTATTATTGAATCTATTATTGAATGCTAAGGATTATTGCATAGCGCTGTACTCATAGCTTTAATGAGGAAGCATTCGCTAATCTTTCAAGTTATCAAGGTGGAGTTGGTGAAATAATAGTTGGGGGATTTTTTAGTGCACATTCCATTAGTTCTAGGCAGGTGGCCTAACTGTTTCACATTTAGTAAAATAAAAAACAATGGGGAATTCTTGTAAAATCATTAAAAGCAAGGAAATTCTGTGCTAAATGTGTGACAATTTCATAATGTGATGTACAAGATATGAATGAGTAAGCAGCTTTCACAGACCTATAGAAAAAAAGTCCAAACAAATATATAAACAAACGTGTAGCGCTTACAATGATGTGTCAAAAGTGAAACTTAAATAAGTGAAACCATGATTCTAAATAAAATAAGTGTAAGTCCATGAAAGTCCATATGCAAGAAAAAAAGTGAATAAAAAAAACTTGTGTTTAGAGGAGAACCACAAGTCCCAGCATGCAGATGAAAATGTCAGTCCCTCCACGACAGACAAGAAGTAGAAGCCACCAATGGGATAGCAAAAAAGGGGGGGTTTGCCACTTACCAGAGGCTGTTGGCTACCCAAATGAATGGAGAAGCCAAATAGCGCTTGTGAACAATTGTAGACCACAGGATAAAGATCATCTGACACGGCTGCTCATGTCAACTCACAGGAGGGCACATAGGATCCACCGGATAATGCAGCAGCAGAGGAGAATGTCAAACCCCAGGGACACCGGCACTGCAACCTCTTATTGTCCTATCACTGATCCCCGAAAGACACGATGACCGTCCCACCGGTGTGCGCCCCGTCACCTCTGCTCCCTCCATCTCTCCGCAGTTCTTTAGCGGGGTAACCGATAGCTCTGGGATCTTGTAAAAATAGGGCAAATGTAGGCCTATTCACATGAAGATACATGTCATTATCAAAAGTGATATTGATATTGTTATGTATTAGAATTAATTCAATGAGCTGTGTAACATCCTCAATAATTGACTTGTGGTTTGTTGAGGATGAGAAGAATCTGTGACATGCAACAACTTCATCCTTGTGGTGAATGTGGCTGTACAGAGATTCTACATCCATAGTGAATAGGAGAGTATTTTGTGGTAATTTCTGTATATTGTGGAACTTATTCAGGTAGTCAGTTATATCTTGCAGGAGACCAATAGTATTTGTGACTAATTGTTTTAGCACATTTTCTATAAGGCCTAAGATGTCTTCAGTTCAGTTACGGATTTAGGTGAGCTGGTAGTTTTTTTAGACCTTTTCAATGTTAAATAAAATCATGGGTTGGATCATAATCCATAATTCATAATTATTGGTTGAAGAGGATGGACTTGTGTCTTTTTACAATCTGACTAACTATGCAATTGTTTTTTTGTATAGTATGTGGCATCTGTAAACTGTCACTTCCCCTTTTGTATATATTAGTTTGTATGCATCACAACAATTGCACCCCCTTTATCTGTAGATTTAATAGTGTTGGCCTGATTGTTGCATAACTCCTGCATATCATTTAACTGCAGGGATGAAAGTTGCATTGTTTTTCTTGATGGATATCAGAGATGTAACTTGCATTCTCAAGCTGTTAAAGAGGAAGTAAACTCAGCTATAAAAATCAATCTTTTAGAATGTATTAAAATGACCTACAATATTAAAACATTACACATAAAATATTTAAATCAGAACCTTCTTAAAATACCTTTTTTTTTAAGTTCAATTTTTTCTTTCTTCCTGCTCTGGGCTGCGCCATGTCATCTCCTCCTTTCTGCTCCCCCTGCAGATGTCATTTCCACCCTTACTGCATTCTTTGGCTGAAATCTCTCAGTGTAATGCAGACTCTCTGTGTTTCTGTGTCTCTGTGTGCCATTTTCCCCTCCCCCTCCCCTTGTGTGACCTCTCTTGTTCACTCCCCCTGTGAGAGAAGGAAGCAGGAAGCTTCATAGCCATGCCGTTTTTTCACACATACAGGGAGAGCAGGCATTGTTATGTTAATGACACAGCACACAAACTGTGCCGTGTATTGAAAGACAAACTGGGCATGCTCCAATGACGTCATCAACTTTTACAGGAGGAATTACAGGAAGATTATACAAGTAAGCAATCTTTTACAGGCACCAAACTATTGCTTTCTCTAGGCAGATTAGAATGAGCTAAAGTGTAAATGGGGAGTTTACAACCTCTTTAATGTAAGCATTCAATTTAGAGTTATAACCTGATGAAGATGTAAAAATTCTGATCATTTTCTTCTCACTTTCTATTGTCATAGGATTGCTTTAATCTTTGTGAAAATATTCCTTGAAGAATTTCTCCATATTTGAGAATAATTATATAAAATTCAAGTTGTTAGGTAGAATGCAAGGTCATTGGAAAAGACAGTTAGCTCTGGTTCTTGCTTTTAATATCTTTTTTATTAATTAGACAACAAAAAAGAAAATCAAAAACAATACATTACATAACATATCATTACATTACAAGTCAATACCCAACATACATATGACCAAAGATATGGTGTTCTCCCCACGTATACATATTACATCACTTTTCAAGTACTCTGAAATAGTTAATGCCTCCCTTCTCTCCCCAGAGTTAGCTCTGGTTCTGAAATGTGGGGATAACAAATTAATGATTCCAAATTTCTCTGTTATATCCACATTTCAAGTCAACATGTTCACATGGGATAACTTTAGATTCTAGCTTGACTTTTGGGTCACGTAAAGTATAGATGTTGTTTTGGATTTATGTTCTTTGGGTTATACCCAATCTCCTCTTCTTTTTTTTTTTCTTTTTACTCTTTATCTTATACACACCTTGACATGTGGACCTCTAAGAAGGCTCTAATCCAGAGAGACAAAGCAGCTTCCCAATCGCATAACTGCAGTGATTAGATCTTACAGAGGTCAACTGATTGGGAGTTTACAGTGCCAGGTGTCCTCCCCAACACACCCAATGAGCCAATATACACACCAAGGCCACTAGATATCATCTTATATGCTCTGACCTAAAATAAATAAATATCTTAGTACACTAGCAGAATCCTTCCTTAAGAAAAGTTATAGGAATAAAATAAATTCGTCAGTACAAGCATAAATGCTGCCTTAAAAAACCCAAAGGCAAAATGTCCTACAATATAAAATAAATTGAAACAAATGACTGTGTATCTCTAGTAACTCCATACAGATGACTGTGTATCTCTAGTAACTCCATACAGTACAAAACAGGACAAGCAAGGATCAGAAAGATAATCAAAGAGTTGCAGTCCATCATAACAGAGTATGAAACTCTGAAATAAATATTCCAATAACCCTCAGTTCTGTTATTCAGAAAACCACCCAACTTCAGACATAAATAAATCAGCAAGAAACAGAATTCTGATTACAGGAATACAAATAAAAGAACAAAACATTGGAACAACAAGGTGCAGTCAAATAAACTCCTTGGAAAGTGTCACACACAAAATGTTATCTTCCATATTACAGAATCATACAACTGTACCTTCAATAACATGCTGTACCTCATTCAATGCATAAAACACAACCAAGGATTTTATAATGGTGAAACAAGATAGAAATCATAAAAAAAGAAAGAATATGCACAGACACACTATAAAAGAATGAAAGGAAGATGATTATTGCACAACGGCGGCACATCATTTCACACTACCAAACCATTCTATGAAAGTCATGAATGGTTGAGTTCTTAAAAAGAACTCAGGAAAGGAATACTTTTGAACTATGAAAGATAATTCTATTTCACACAAGAGATAATGGAATAAACCATTGTTTAGACACTTAAAAATGTGTAAAGGGTGCGCTGATAAATAAAACGTGAGCTGCAACCAAAGATCCAAATTTTGGAAATATAAAGTGAAAAGTAAATTGTGGTGCGTTAGATGATGAGATAATGAGATGTCACTCTCAAATGTGTGGTAAACAATAATATGCTAGATCATACACAAAAGTACCAATGACCTACAATAAATACTACATAAATAATGTGTATATGGTGCCTTACAAAAGTTTCCCACAACAATAACACGTGCGAGATAAACCTAAATATGCAAAAATTTCAGGTGAAAATGTCTACAGTCCAAAAGAAACACAAGTGACAAATTTCCGTGAAACTCCAAATGATAAGTGAAGATAAATCAGAAATGGTGCTTCAGGTGACAGCCAGATGACAGATCTAATTGTCTGATGTCCCACCAGTAATCAGGGCGTAAATACAGCCACCTCAAGAGTAGACTCCTCGTGTTAGAAAGAGAGGTATATATGTGTTTTCCCACACCTCCTAAAGGAGGTGGGTGGACATCTTACCAGATAACGAAAAATCTTGGGCCTGTGTATATTCCCTATATGGGATTCTCTCCATCCTCCTCTACGGGTTGCCTCTGGGGTGAATGTGCTGATGATCTCCTGTGGTCTTACGTGATTCAGGTTCCCAGTATTCTCACACAAGAAAACAGAAAGGCGGCCAATAGTGCATTATCCCAATAACTTTTATTGAATAAAAATGTAAGCACTTACAAGATCACCGCAAAAATGCTGCCTTGGTATTCTAGTTGTCCACGGCTGCCTGCAGTGCAGACCGCAGAGATGACTGTGACGACGCGACGCCTCCTCCCTGACGTGTTTCCTCCCTAATCGGGCATCTATTGTTGGTTTACTGCTTAGACCGAAAAGAATGGAAACCCTGAAAACGTGTCCTAATAAATTAACTGTTGTAGAAATGTTGGGGGAATGTTAGTGAAATGTTAAGGGTGGCACAGTGGTGTAGTTATTAGCACTTTCGCCTAGCAGTAAAAGGGTCACTGGTTCACATCCCAACCATGACACTACCTGCCTGGAGTTTGCATGTTCTCCCTCTGGTTTCCTCCCACACTCCAAAGACATGCTGGTAGGTTAATTGGTTTCTGTCTAAATTGGCCCTGGTATGTGTATATAGGAATGTGAGTTAGGGACCTTAGATTTTTAAGCTCCTTGAGGGTAGGGACTGATGTGAATGTACAATGTACAGTATATGTAAAGTGCTGAGTAGATTGATCACACTATAGAAGTACCTGAAATAAATAAATAAAAAATAATACAGACAGTACCCATTGCTTTTTGTTGTAAGTGCATGAATACAGCTGCAATCACCTCAGCAAGTGATCAAAACCCTGCACTGAACTTAAGACCAGACATACGCTTACTTAAAATGTTTTCATTTTTAAACCCTTTTATGTTACCGTTGTCTTATTCTGTTTTGAAATCTATTTTCTGTAAGTTATCCCTGCACCACGCTCCTTTTCTTTTAAAGGAATTTTTAAACGGAATCTTTGAACACTGTAACTAGGAATGAAAAACGTTGCTCTGTAAAGAGCTACCGTAGTGTAAATTCTCTACATTTCTGTCTGATATAGACTCTTCTTTTTAAAGGTCAAAATAGCAAAAGCAGATTCTGTGAACGGGGAGTCTTTCATTAACCAATTTAGCCCCGGAAGGTTTTACCCCCATAATGACCAGGCCATTTTTTGTGATTCGGCACTGCGTTACTTTAACTATCAATTGTGTGGACATGCGACACGCCTCAGACCCAGAGCACAGCCTGATGTACAGGTATGTTGGTTTGTGCAGGAGGTCCGCCCTGCCGCAGTATATCTGTGTCCTTAAGCGGTTAAAGAGTAAATTCCACTTTTGTTGAGAAACAACATTCCCCTCTGGTGATCTATGTATACTACAAGGATTTCAACAAACCTTGTTGCAGATTCCTACCTTTTGTTATTCTGAAGAAATCCCTGTGTGTTTGTGTTTATGTGGTAAGTGAATCTAATGGGAGTGGTTTCATAATTATCAGTCAGCTACTGCTCCTGCAGGGCACTAATGAGGAAATCCCTGTAGGTGTGATTTCCTATTGGGAGTATCTCACCAAAAATGATGTTTTTGTTGCAGGGTATGCCAAAAATCGGACTTGTATCTTAAACAGACTTCTGGGAAAATCAGTGAGTCAATCACACAAGCAGGAAATTATGTTTCTGGAGGGGGGGGGGGGGGGTTGTACACATTCTGTGTACAGAACACCTCCAGGTAGCCATATTGTACTGCATTTTACAGAAAATTACAGAGCTGAAGATTGAAAAGGAAAGGTACATTTTTATTAACATGTAAATACAATATGACTTGAGTTGCAATTTTATATGATATATTATTATTTTTTAGTTGCTATTTTTTTCCCCCACAAACGTTTAGTTACCCTTTAAAACATGTGGTGGTGGACTTCCGGTTCCGGCGCCTCATGAGACGGTAGCGCAGCACAGCGGCTCCGGCATTATCTGCTCACTAGAGCGGCTCACTACCGCCCATGGACTCCTCGCTGCTCCCCGCTCACCTCGCCGCTGACAAGCCGCACTTCATGGACCGGTTCGTGGTCCATACCACTGCGGGGATCGCCTCTAGCACCTGACAGGACGGCTCCCTTCCTGCAGCCCAGGCAGGTAATATGGCCGCTGACCTCCACGTGGGGGAGTTCCGCAACCCTGTGTCTCCCGCTGATCCGCAGGCAGATCCCCCTGATGAACAGTGCCAACGTTTGGCACAAGCAGTGGCTGCTCTACTGTCTCCCACCATCTCAGCCACGGTGGAGAGGGCAGTGACAGCAGGGATATCCCAGCTCCGCAAAGAGCTGGGGGACCATGCAAAACGCCTGTCTGAAGTGGAAAGCAGAATCACAGATATGGAGGAGGAGATTCAAAGTTCATTTACTACTGAAACTACAGTGCAAAAAACCCAGCAGTACATATTGGAAAAACTGGATGACTTGGAGAATCGGTCACGCAGAAACAATTTAAGAATTATTGGCCTCCCAGAATCCTTTGGCACAGGCTCCCTTACTGATGTCTGCACTGTCCGTATTCCACATGCCCTGGGCATTACCACGCCATGCATTATTGAGCGGGCACATCGTCTCGGCTCTCCCTCTAATGAGCGCCGCTCCCCGCGCCCTGTGATAGTGCGCTATCTGAATTATGTTGACAGAACCGCTATACTGAAATCTTTCCGTAATGCCAAACACCTTCAACTTGATGGGCACCGCCTGCTCCTCTTCGCTGATTAATCTCAGGAAGTCGCCCGCCGCCGTAAAGCATTTCAACCTTCCTGCTCTGCACTCTTCCAGAAAGGTGTCAAATTCACCTTGGCTTACCCTGCCATCCTCCGCTTCACTGATCCTTCTGGTGATTCTAAGTCTTTTACCCATCCCGACGAAGCTGCTGATTATATTCGGTCAAGCCTCCACATATCTATGGACACTAATCCCCCTGCTGCTCCCTCCTTCTCACCCGGATCTCGAGATATCCGCAGCCCGAGGAAGGATTCCCCGAAAAGGGCATGCTTCTCACACAACTCCAAATAATCCGCTCTCATGAACTTGCCTCCAATTTACTTCCCATCAGAGATGCCTGCCCTGATTGCCTATTCCTGACTGCTAGTGCTTTCGGGCGCAAGCTGCTACTATCTTACGGTTATGTTTTTTCTCTCACTATATGAGTTCTTTTTCGTATTATGTCTGACGTTTTGCTTTGAGTTTAATGCTCCCCCGTGATAGTGGGTCTAGATTGCTAACCCCTTTCATGTCCCTGGTTGCCACTCATTTGCAATGCTCGTGGTCCTGTTTAGGAATGGTATAATTGCCTGCAAATCTCTTTTGCTCTTATTTAATCTCTTTTACAGCTTTACCGGAGACTGTAAGACCCGTACCACCATGGACATTGTCTTGATTGGCACTCTCTGGACCGTCAAGCTCTTCATCTGCTGCCTCCTGTGGCCCTCGACTGAAGTGTAACCCGTGGGCGGACCGCGCAACTCTCCGGTAACGCTGTCAGGTATTGGAGATGCTCATGAGGAAAAAAGTGAAATCCCCCTCTATGTTGGTATGTACCCCCCTTTTTATTCTTAGGTTTATTTTTGCTTTAATGTTTCCTTATGGTCTTCTTGGAATCAGCGTCCTATCCATGCTCACTTTGATTATATTTTACACCCCACCAGCATCCCCATCTGCTGGTGTCTAATTCAGGCGTCCCAACTTTCTCCTGCCTTACACTATGTAATGCCATATACAAGTCCTCCTTCCTTCAAACCCCCTTGATTTGAAATTAATTTCATGGAATGTTAAGGGTCTGAGGTCCCCCAACAAGCGGATGGCTATCCTGCGTCATTTAAAACGCCTTAAGGCAGACATTGCTTTGCTCCAGGAGACACACCTCCCCTCCTGTGATTTCCCCCGATTGCGTAAACTATGGGTGGGCCAAGTATTTGGCTCGGCTTCACCCAAAGGGAAGGCGGGCGTGGTCCTCCTTATTCACAAAAATCTGCCCTGCGAACTCCTCTCGCTTGACACTGATGACGAGGGTCGTCTGCTCATGGCCAAACTTCGTGTCCATACGATGGAATTGGTCCTATCGGCCGTCTATGCCCCCACCCTACCCACTAAAACCTTTTTCCACCTCCTCGCCTCAAAACTGGCCCCCTATGCTCACCTTCCACTCTTAGTGGCTGGCGATTTTAATGCCGTAATGGATACGGCGGAAGATAAATCTCCGGCTCGCTCACATCCCATGCACTCTGCCCCTATGACACCAACTCTTCTTGCCCAGTTTGCTGACACGTTACACCTCACTGATATCTGGCGCGTCACCCACCCACTAGGCAGGGAATTTACGTTCTACTCATCGCCCCATGATTCACTGTCCAGAATCGACTACTTCCTGGCTAACCCGTCAGCGTTAATCCTAACCCGTGACCCCGAAATTGCGGATATGGCCCTCTCAGACCATTCCCCCATCTCCACTTGCTTGACATACTCATCCTCCCGCACCTCCCCGGCACCGTGGCGCTTTCCTGCATACTTGGCCAATAACTCTGACCTCCGTGATGTCCTCAGGGATACTTGGACTAATTACCTAATAGATAATGCTGCACATACTGATGACCCAAACCTGCTGTGGGAGTCGGGAAAGGCCGTCCTCAGGGGCAAAATCATAGCCTTTACAGTGGCATTCAAGCGAAATGCGAGCCGCCGTTTTCAAGCGGCAAGCGAATCCCTGAAGGCCCATGCTCGACTCTCTCAGCAAAATACACCTGAGAACCGCACTGCCTGGAAGGAGGCTAAATCAGACTTTGACTTATGGGCGAACACACAGGAAAGTATCCGCATGTCCATAGCTGACCTCCAGTACTTTAAATACTTTAACAAAACCGGTAAGCTTCTAGCCCGTATGTGCAAAGGCCCTTTTACCCCCTCCCACATCTCAGCTCTGAAATCCCCTGCTGGCCACCTCTCCTCTGACCCTCTAGAAATCAACTCGATCATGGCCCAATTTTACACCACTCTGTATGGCCCTGACCCCATTGACCCCGATGCGGCGAGTTCCTTTCTTTCACGGGTTCAACTCCCTCAATTGGACCCCTCCCAATTGGTCACTCTTAATGCTCCAATAACCCAGGAAGAGGTTGAATCAGTTATCTCTTCTCTACCCTCTGGTAAAGCCCCGGGCCCCGATGGCTATACTGCGGACTTCTTCAAACTAATGAATACCATGATTGCCCCTACCCTCACCTCCACGTACAAAGCAATTATGGAGGGAGGCTCCTACCTGCCTACTGGCCTGCAGGCCCATATTAAACTCATTCCCAAGCCCAATAAAGACGCCACAGATCCGGGATCTTATCGGCCCATATCTTTATTGAATCTAGACTCAAAAATCCTTTCCAAAATCGTAGCTAACAGATTAGCTTGCCTAATGCCCTCTCTTCTTCACCCTTCCCAAGCAGGTTTTACCCAGGGCCGCTCAGCCACTTCTAACATACGGAAAGTGCTTGCGGTTCTCGAACATGCGAAGACACACCCTACAGATGACATAGCTATTATTTCGCTAGACGTGGAAAAAGCTTTCGATAATGTTAGCTTCCAGTGGCTCCAAATGGTTCTTTCTGCCTTTGGATTCTCTGGCCCCTTCCTACATCTGATTTCCGCAATGTACTCCTCCCCTAGTGCGCAAGTGATCACCTCCCGAAATGTATCCAACAGCATCCCTCTAACAAAGGGTACCAGACAGGGCTGTCCATTGTCCCCTCTCCTTTTCAACTTGGCTCTGGAACCCCTTTCACGCTTTCTGCTCCATCACCCTTCATTTCACGGAGTACAAGTAGGTCGCGAAGAGCTCCGATCGACCCTCTTCGCTGATGATATTTTATTATTTACCTCTGACCCTACTGCTGATATGCCGTTTATTAAACACACATTCGACATCTTTCGTAATTGCTCGGGCTTACGCATTAATTATGCAAAAAGCGAAATTCTCCCTCTCTACCACCCTAGAAACCCTCCGTGGACCTCCTCCGCACTCTTCTCCATCGCCCCATCTTTTATAACCTACCTGGGCATAAAAATTTTAAAATCCCCTTCCTCCCTTTACCAACTAAACTTCCCGCCGGTATTTGCCAAAATTAAAAGACAACTTGAAAACTGGACCAGTCTCTCCTTGTCACTTTTGGGTAGATGTCATCTCTACAAAATGGTAGCCTTTCCCAAACTGTTATACCCCCTCCAGACGATCCCATTGTTACTGAAGCACGCAGACATTACCTCCTTATATAAATCGCTCTCATTATTCCTATGGAAAAAGAAAAGACCTCGCATTTCCCTTGCTAAATTGTTCTTGTCAAAACGAGAGGGTGGGGCCAATCTCCCGGACGTCCGTCTATGCAACCTCTCTAGCCTCCTCAGAGTGAGCGTGGACTGGCTGAAGGGCTCCTCTAAATACTGCAATTTTGTCTTGGAATCACAAATGGTTGACCCGTGTGGACTCCCCGCGCTCCTCCACTGCAAATTGTCCTCTCTTCCCTCCCACCTTAAGCAAAATATCCTATTGCGGGACACGTTAATAACCTGGAGGGAAATACATAAAAAACTCGGCTTATCTCCCCTAATTTCCTCCAGACTACCAATTGCGGGACATCCAGTCTTTACACCTTCTGGTAGCGAGGCGGTCTTCTCCACATGGGCCAACCGAGGTCTTAAGTATTTCTGTCAATTATTTGACCCCATAACAGGTTCCCCCCTATCTTTTACCACGCTCCAGTCCCGCTACGCCCTACCTACTTCCCACTTCTTAATGATACACCAATAGTCAAATCAAAAACAAGAGAGGATCCGTACCTCCATCATAGACCGTCTTCTGGAGATTAAGGACCTTAAAATTGCCCATATTTACAAACCACTCCAAATTCAGCTTGGCAACCCCAGATCCAAGTCCGATAAATCCTCGTGGGATAAGGACCTATCATTCGAGGGATCAAAGCCATACATCTTGCAGGGCTTTAGAACTATTTGCACTTATACTACTAACGAATTCTGGAGGGAGCAGCAACTCAGGATAATCCACAGAGCTTATTCTCCTTTTTCAACAATTGCATCTGCCACCCCCCT
Source organism: Pelophylax lessonae (assembly GCF_965119305.1). Lineage (NCBI taxonomy): Eukaryota > Metazoa > Chordata > Amphibia > Anura > Ranidae > Pelophylax > Pelophylax lessonae. The sequence goes on along the minus strand of NC_138772.1, from coordinate 307,713,589 downwards.
CCGCTGTTGCCCCTGGTGCCATCTGCATAGACCTACCTTCCAGAGACTCTGGTCCTGTCCCTTGATCGTGCAGTTTTGGACTTCTGTGGCACACTTTATCTCTGGAATAATTGGATATTTACCTCCCATGGACCATCTCTTTGGTCTGATAGATGACTCACCAGCTTCTTCCGCTCAACGACTCCTCAAGCCCCATTTATTACTTGTTAAACGCCATAAGGCTTGGTTATCCACATGTTTGATGACTGCCAGGAGGGCCATCCTACGATCCTGGATACACTCAACCCCACCAACCCTTAAAGCCGTTAAATCAGAATTGGAAGCTCTTTTCAAGCGGGAAACTTTGGATGTGTCTGTATTTAACGCTTCCCCCCATCGATTTCATGCCAAATGGGACCTTTACAGTAGAACCTGTGCTTCCCGGGGGATGCCTCTGAATCCTCCTACATTACTACGTACACATCCAAGCGGGACCCCCCCGAACACATCCACATTTGTGGACTGATACCCTGCTTGAGCATACTGATACAGCATGGACGCCTCGACGACCATTAGAGATACCCTATTGTTTTATTGATCTGTTCAATATGTTTCTTTTATTTGATACTCTGGCTCTTCCTCTCTTTATTTCCCCACTATGCCTATCTAGGCCATCTGACCCTCCTAGATGGGAGGAGGGTCAATGGCACACATGAGTTGAATTACCACTTCCCCCTGTGACGCTGGTCCCCTCTACTCCCTCTCTCTTTCCCTTTAATGTCTTTCCTCAGTTTTAACCTCCTCCCACACCCCTTCCCCTCCTCCCCCCCCTGCCTCCCCCCCCTTCCTCTTCAAATTCCATAATGTCCCCTACCTTTCTTTACCATTCCCCTAGTTTCTAGGACTTAACCCCCTATCGCTTCTGTTGTTAATTCTATGCCAATCCACAGTTATCGCATGTTTCCGATGGACCTGTTGGGTCCTATACTTCCTTTCATTGTTACAGTTGTTTTGTTTTGTTTTCACGTTCTACTGTGATTATTGTACACATTGAAAACCCAATAAAATATTATTAAAAAAAAAAAAAAACATGTGGTGGTGGCTACCATGTGTGTAAAGGGTTGTCTACATAGTTAACCTGCCCCTGTGATGATTAGATCCCTCTCAGTTTCCTGGCACTTAGAATGTTGTCTGGTGAGCATGAAATCTCTGCATAGTTGAGACTGAGAAGATAATTGTCAAAAACCCAACTAGCTCCTGCACTACCTTCTGGGGCACCAATCTGATGGCAAAACTGCAGACCCATTGATCCTGGAATTGTGTTTTTTTTTTTTAAGTGTCCTATTTTTAAAGACACTCTTTTTTAAACACTTCAATGTGCACACAGTGCTAAATTCTTGATGTATCAACAGGTACACTATTTTACCAAAAGTATTGGGACGCCTACCTTTCTACACACATGAACTTTATTGGCATCCCAGTCTTAGTCAGCAGGGTTTATTATTGAGTTGGCCCACCCTTTGCAGCTATAACATCTTCAACTCTTTTGGGAAGGCTGTACACAAGGTTTGGGAGCGTGTCTATTGGAATGTTTGACCATTCTTACAGAAGCACATTTGTGAGGTCAGGCACTGATGTTGGACTAGAAGGCCTGGCTTGCAGTCTGCGCTCTAATTCATCCCATAAACTCAAGTTCCAAAGTTCCTCCACCCCAAACTTATATAAACATGTCTTTATGGACCTTGCTTTGTGCACTGGTACAAGTAATTTGGTGGAGGGGGGATTATAGTGAGGGGTTGTTTTTCAGGGGTTGGGCTTGGCCACTTAATTCCAGTGAAGGGAACACTTAAGGCATCAGCATACCAAGACATTTTGTAAAATCTCATGCTCCCAACTTTGTGGGAACAGTTTGGGTTTGGCCCTTCCTGTTCCAACATGACTGTGCACCAGTGCATAAAGCAAGGTCCATAAAGACATGGATAAGTGGGCTTGGGGTGGAGGAACTTGACTGGCCTGCACAGAATCCTGACCTCAACCAGATAGAACACCTTTGGGATGAATTAGAGCAGAGACTGCAAGCCAGGCCTCATCTCCAACATCAGTGCCTGACCTCACAAATGCGCTTCTGGATGAATTGTCAAACATTCCCACTTCTAAATCTTGTGGGCAGCCATCCCAGAAGAGTTAAAGCTGTTATAGCTGCAAAGGGTGAGCCAACCCAATATTGAATCCTACTGACTAAGACTGGGATGCCATTAAAGTTCATGTGCATGAAAAGGCAGGTGTCCCAAAGCTTTTGGTAATATAGTGTATCTTTAGGGGGACAGCTCAATGTAATAAAAATAAAAGGAAATTTAGTGGATTAAATGCCACTGGATCAAGGGCACATAGGACAATATTTGTGAATCATAAACACCTGGCAATTAAACCAATTTGTGAAAACTCAAGCTTAGCAATTTTGCCATTTTCTAGCCCAATAGGCAAGGGTTTATGAGAGATAGCTGGGCACTAGCATGGGGGCATTTCCCAATGCAAAAAAAAAAAAAAGGTTATAAAAATACCTTTTTATGGGGAGCAGCGATTTAAATAATGCTTAAAATATTAAATAGCATGCTTGGGGAATGTCCTGAACCTGCCTGTGAAGTGGTACATCTGTACAATGTATAAAATCTACTACACCAAAAGTAAAATTTACAAAGAAAAAATAAATTGTCAGGTGTCAGGGTCAGATGTGTCAGCAGGTTTTTTAGATTTCGGCAGGTCAGTGGGCATAATTGTGATTTGTGGATCTGCATCACTGAATAAAATGACTTATGATGAATTAATATTGTGAATATATTGTGAAACTCTTGAATCAAGGGCTTGACAAATTGTGTCAGTGTGTTTATCTACTTTACATTTTATCTGAATTATTAGGGGTATGATGTATCCCTTACTAATTCAGATATGGGTAAACCAGATATCTTGGAGCTGCTTTTTTTTAAAGGGAGATTGTAGATTAGGACAGACCCCTTCCCTCAGACCTCACAACCACCAAGCCAGGATTATGAGGAAAAGTTCTTTGTCCTAATTAACATGGGCACAAGGTGCTTTGCCAAGGGATCCTCCCAGCAAATTACCCCCCCCCCCCCGTATTAAGGGAATGTGGCCTGGTATGAATCAGGAGGAGGATGCATGTTCACCCAACCCCTATGAAACCTGGCAGACCAGGAAAGGAGGAGAATGTTTTTTATCTTGGGGTCACCCTTGAGATTAACTCCAGACCTCCATCATTGTCTAAAAGGGACTGGGGACAATTAAAAACACAGTGAATGCAAATAGGCTTACACTCTATTCTCCCTAGCTCAGCAACATCCAAATTATTGGGGCATATTTGTGGCAGTATACAGCACTGAATATAGGTCTGTATATTGTACTGTATAGCTCTGTAGCACACTGCACTAGCATACTGTCTTTCTATAAAACCACCTTAAGCTGTCCTTCACTTTCACTTAACTACAACATACTAACAAAAGGAAGGCTGCTGGGAGATCAGCCCTTTATAGTATGTGGGTTGGGACTTTGAGCAAAGATGGTCATTTGCACTGTGGGATGTGCAGCTGGGCATTATCCCCTGAAAATCCCAAAAGTTAGGGTAAGATACAAACCTCCAAGCACAAAATTACTCATCACAAAATACATTTGTTAGGGACAATTACACAATTCGTGCTAAATGCTGAAAGAAAGCAAATGAGGCAGTGAGCTGGTTTGACTTTAGACAGTTGCTGTAGAACAATGAATCTGACTTCCTATTTGCTTCCTATTCTCCCAAACTACTTCTACTCAGAGTACACGGTTATCTTTATAGTTTTTTCCAGCAGCATGTAGCCTGGCTGCTACTCTAGCAAAAGTGCTACTGTTGGTGGTAGGAGGGTTTATGTGACTGGAGAGACAAAGAAAGTGGGTTGGAAGGGAGAACAGAAAATTATGCTGGTGATGAATTATTAGAGGAGTATAATAATTAAGACTGAATTTCTAACCTGTCCAATTTTTTATTCCTGTCAGGCATCCAAAGACATTAGATTATTGTGCAGCTTGTCTAAAAACAAAAATATCACATGTCTGGGGATGAACATTGCATGTGAGAGGTGTTATAAGTTGAGCACTGAAACACTGGAACGATAGTCAACCAAGGGACTAGAATATATTTACTGTAATCTCTAAATAAAGTTCCAAAAGCAAAAAATATAGTAACTGATAATGGTTTCTAGACCATTATTTTTACTTTCTCTGTCATTGTACTCTACGACCCTAAGTATGGATAATTTAAATATTGCAAAAAAATGTACAAAAAGAGTCTAGAAGAAGATGTGCCTACACTTTTGGACCTGTACATAAATTATTAGTGAGGTGGAATGAAAAATGCAACTAGGCTTTCATGGTTTCCTGAAAGAAAATAATGGGCAGGAGATTATGTGCCTGGGTGCCAAAGTTCTTCTAGATTTGTAAAATATAATGATAAGATGAGAAAATAAAATAGTAACAGTGAGAAGGAGTCAAAATGTACCTAGGCTTTTCTGTAAATAAAATAATGGCCAGGAGATGAGGGGGGGGGGGGGGGGTTTACTAAAACTAGAGAGTGCAAAATCTGGTGCAGCTCTGCATAGACACCAATCAGCTTCCAGGTTTTTTTGTCTAAGCTTAACTGAACAAGCTAAAGTTAGAAGCTTATTGGCTATCATGCACAGCTGCACCAGATTCTGAGTGCCTCTAGTTGTTGTAAATCGATGTGTCTAGGTGCTGAAGCTGTTATGGGTTTGTAAAATATAATGGTCAGAGTAAGGCAAACCTTGCTTTTTTGTAAGTGCAAAATTGTCATTCCTTTTACAAGTTGATCTGAGAGGGTTATCATCCTACAGATGTTTGAATCACTGTACTGTTGCCAACTCCATCAAGCATCACAACAGGAATATGGTTTTGTGTGTCAGTTAAGTAGAGAAATACATACACTTTCTGATACAAGTTCTTGGTCAAGGGTGTTGCACTGTTATCAACATTTATCCCCCCCCCCCCCACACCCATCCATTCTATACAAAAAACACCCAAGTATACTATTTTATTTCAAACATATTTTGTAGCTTTTGTAGTAAGAAACAGCTTTTTAAACTCCCTTTGGCATCATTACCACAATTGTAAAATTCTTGCTGGGGCGCTGTTGGAAGTGTAGTTCATACTGACATAGGCACGCACCCATAAACTACATATCCCAAAAGTTTTTTTTTCCTTTTCAAACATTGTATTCGCAAGCTCTCGGGAGTCAAAATTGCAGCTTTGTTTTGTCACTTAAGAAATTAATGTATGCATGTGGAGTGGGATATTAAGCAGTGTGGGTAGGCTGAGTTATGTAATCTAGAAAATTAAAACTTAAGCAGGGTTGGCAATGTGCCTTTTTTTTTTTTTTTTTTTTTTTAGTGAAGCAAAGACATTGTGTTTTAACTGGATTTCTGGTAGGTCGGCAGGTATTTTTCTGTACCTGTAGTTTGGGGAAATGTGCACCAATATGTAAAGTAGAGGTGTACTACATATTTATTATTTTATTTTATTATGCCCTTGCATACGCAAGGGCATAATAATAAGAAAAAAATGACTACGGTTTTTTTTTTTAGAACTCACATAAATATGTGAATATTTGTTTTCTGTAATCCAATGTACAACATTTACATGTCATCACGCAATGTATTTATCGGGGGACACTATTTTTTTATTTGTATTTTTTAATAAAGGACTTGTCCAAAACTGGCTTTTGTCTTTATTTTTTGTACACTTTTTTTGTGAATGGGTAGGGGTACGATGTACCCGATATCCATTCACATAGAGGGGGCGGGATCTGGGGGCCCCCTTGTTAAAGGGGGCTTCCAGATTCTGATAAGCCTTCCCCCCACAGACCCCCACAACCACAGCCCACGGTTGTCGGGAAGAGACCCCATCAACATGGGGGGCAAGGTGCTTTAGGGTGGGGGGGCGGAGCCGCCCTGCCCCAAAGCACCCATCCCCCCATGTTGAGGGCATGTGGCCTGGTATGGTTTAGGAGGGGAGCACTCGCTCGCCCCCACCCCCATCCTGGCCAGCCAGGCTGTGTGCTCAGATAAGAGTCTGGTATGGATTTTAGGGGGAACCCCACGCCGTTTTTTTTTTAAATTTTGGCACAGGGTTCCTGGTATGAAGGGACCCCACGCTGTTCTTTTCATTTTTTTAATCTGTATTGCCAGGAGCCGACAATACATTACGGACGTGAGCAAGTTTGAATAACATTTTTTCCTTTAGAAATGTCCGTATTGCTGCAAAAGGCTACAAACATTGCACAAATGTGCCACTTTACAGGCACATTAAGGGGGCCCCCCTAGGCACGATATTTAAAGGAATTTTTCATTTTTATTATTTCACTTTAGGCATTATGTTAGGAGAAAACATCCAGATTGGGGGGGAGTAGATTTCCTCCATCCACCCCACTTGTATGGAAGTAGGAATCTGTTATTTTTTTTATTTTATTTTTGTTCAGCCTGCTTATTAAAACAAAACAACGAAACCATCTATGGCAAGTTATACGTTATTTAAAATCACTAAAAAAGGTCAGTATAAAGATAAATATATACATTAAAAACAGATTATACTAAAATGTGCACCAGGAAATCCCTGGAACTATTCTTGCCCTGTTTTTTTAAGTTGATCCTACTTCTGCTATGCTATTTTCTTCACTCCTTTATGCTTTCACTTGTGCTGTACTCCTAAGCCAGCCATACATGGATCGAAATTCAGCAAGGAGGTCCCAATTTTGATGCATGTATGAGCAAGAGGGTCGAACAGAAGTCAATCTAATAATTTACTTCTGTACAACCACCCTGTTGGATTTTCTCTGCACAGTCAGTGTTGTGGGCTACAACAGGTAATACTGATAAGTGTATTCTGACAGTGGTGTATTAAATAGCTCAGTGGGAAAGATTCTCTCCTTGATATTTAGTGTGTTGGTGGGGGAATCAAATCAGTTTTTTTCATTCAATCCTTTGGTTGAACAAAGAAAAATCTGACTCATAGTCTTGGCCCAATTAAATTATATATGATTTTATCATATTCATTCATGTATCAGTTTATATGGCGGTCTCATTGTATTATATTATATTCAACAATGTATCATAAACTAGTCACAGTTTATGACTAGTTTATATGTATTACTAAAGTTGTCTAGGTCTATCAATAATAACATAGACTGAAAAGAATCTATCATGACCGCTCTATGTATTTTTTTAGTAAAGCCATTGTTCATTTAGAGACAAAGATCTTTAAAGTAGGTATAAACCCAAATTAAATGATATTTAGTCAAACTGTGTTTCATAAACATTTTTTTAAGCTAATTTGCAGTGTCTTCCTTTCTACACTCACTTGAACCATAGACAGCTTTGTGGCATTTCTCAGGGCTGGTTTCCCAGTGGAGATAGTGGCATTTCTCAGGGCTGGTTTCCCAGTGGGGACAATGGCAGAGTATGGCATAGTATTAGTATGGCCTCTTATAGCCTCTTCCAAAAGCAAATACAGATTGGGAGAGCAACAAATAAAACACTATCACCCCAATGAAGAAAATGGCTGCAGAATGATCCTCATGGCAGGATCACCATGGATTATTTTAAATCTGAGCTCCATGGAAAAAACTGCTCCATGGAAAAATTTGAATATATTCCTTGATAGCCACAAAGGTTATAATCTCACTTAATGTGCACCAAATGCCTCTGTAAAACCAGTTATTACCTTTTAAAAATAGGAGTGATATCATCACTGTGCTAAATAAAGCCTGGGCAGATAGCAGAACTGTGGGAGGGACCCAATAGGCTCTCCTTCGCATGCTGCTTGCAGAAAACAACAGGAGGTGGATACAAGGCCAGTCAACCTGCACAAGATGAGAGAGCAGCAATGATGGTCTTTATTACAGGAAACTAGAGTACAGAGACAAAATTTCATGCTGGATTATGGCACAGAGCTGAAAAAAAAAAAACACACAAGATTCAAGTAAGAACACACATGGCTATTATATTTAGACAATATTTGCTTTTAACGTAAGTTGTTGATTTCAAAAGAGTGAATGTGACTATATTCAATGACTAAATATTTTTTTTGATTGGGTTTACATATACAGTACTTTAAGAATATGTGTATGTTTTTTTTTTTTTGTTTTTTTTTTTATGGGGAGGGATTATCTTATGTAATTTTTTGGTGCATATTTGTGATTTTTTACCATGATTTAAAATAAACAAGGTTTTTTTTGTTAACTACTTGAATACATTACTAGGTATTTTTTACATTTATGACCATTTTAAAGTGTGTGATGGTATTATAACTTTTTTTCCTTTTGTTATTGCCTTTGTTGTCATTGTTAACGTGACAGCTCAGTCAAAACTCATCATCATTCCTATTTTGAAGTCTGGTAAATTTGTAGCTGGTAATCAGGCAAACAAATTAAATGCTACTGCACTCTTTAGATCAAACTGCCAATTCAGAAGATTATTTATGATTTATGAAAAAAAAAAGGTGGATATGCAAGGAGGCTAAAGAATACTGAATGGGTCAATAGCTGGCATAGCATATGTTAAGATATTGACTTATCACAAGTAATGTATGACCAGCATTAGTAGCGCTCACACAACTCTATATGCTTGCATATACTCAAAAGGAGGATCAATTCTGCATAACAATTTTTATATAACTTACACAAATAATTAATCATATCTCAGTCATTCATTTTGCGAAAGTAAAAACATTATCACATTATAGCTAACATTAAAAAATTCTACATTTCTTGTACTTAAATAGATATCCAGAACAGTTTAAATGTATGAACGTGCTAAAAGCACTGAAATTATGCTCACATGAAATATTTAAAACCACAAATTGTATTATTAAAATGTTTCAAAATGTAAATGGCTGAGAGCACTTATGTATATATTCCCTCACGATATTACAAGACAATAATTTTGTTAAACATGTTTAAAACAATAATTTATTCCTGTGTGGTCAATTACGTACCTCCTGGAGTTCACTTGTAAATGTCACCTTTAAATGCATACAGAACAACCTCCTAAATATGCATGAAAGTGTAACAAGCCAAGCTTTCTTGTGTGCCCACAGGACATCACATTCCCATTCCGAGAGGTCACACAGCACAAAACACAGCTTAGAAATAGTCCTGATCCTGAATGCTGATCCTGCGTTATATTTCAACTGTCAGTTCTGAACAGAAAGTTTTCAACAAACTAATTGCCTGAAAGTAATATTCCTTTGAATAGGTCACACACATTTTACATGTAGCTTTGAAGACAGCAGCCACGCTAAAGCAGAAATGGATTACTTTTAACATTGCAATGATAGTGAAAGATCAAAGGACTAAGACAATGGGAGTCCTTTCAATACTTATAAAATCGTTGGAATGATGTAGGCGGTTTGGGAAATGTTCCCAGTTTTAACACTGAACAAATGTTATAAAGTATTTGTAAATGTATCTCACAAGAAACATGTGTGCACAGTGTATATGCTATAACAATTAGCTACCAGATAGAAGTCAAAGACAAATCTTTTGTAAATATTATTAACCCAAATACAGAATTTTATTTTTTAAAGGAGATTGAAAACAATGTGCTAACAATTTCTTATTATCAAGCACAGAAAATATATATTTCTAATATGATAGATTTGAAAAAGATTTTAGCTTTATTAGATATCTTATATTGGGATGCTCAATACCTATGATGATACAAAAACATAACAACCAAAAAAAAATTCTTTATCATCCTCCTTCAGTGTAATTAGGAAAATGTTATTGATAGAGAGTGTCTGAGAATTAGCTTTGTCTGCTGGTCAAACTCAAAGCATAGATATTATCCCTGCAGCATTAACCTCATGCAGCCTACCACAGGGAGAAAGTGCTTACCAGGGTGGCTACTGTATCTCTTGGTCCAACCTGAAGGGGCAGCAGTCTTCTGTCAGGGATACCACATTCAGGCATTCAGTAAGAATGATCAGACAGTTGATGCGCCTTAATATAGGTATAAACACAAATTATGATGAGCCTTTTTCAGTGGTTAATGTAAGGGTGATGGTTTAGTGGATTTTTAGGTGGTTCAAGAATGAACATGTTCACCAGGGTAGGCTTTGCAGAGGCAGGATGGATTTTGGTTGTTCTAGGTTTACCCTTAGCTTGGATGTATTATGTCTTTTCCAGCGTCCAAGTCTTTTCTGGTGGCAAGCAGTCTGATTATTCAAACGGTCTGGTAAGATGCTTGTGCCGTGTATTTCCTGGTAGGTCTTGAGCCATATTTGATGAGAATGGCAGAAATGAATGGTTGTGTGCCTCGCTGACAAGCATGGGATCACTGTCTGAGGAAGAGTTTGTCATTAAATATTGTAGTGGGGTGCCCCTTTGTCCAGATTCAGGTGCAAGTCTCTTTAACTCAACTCCCCACAATCCTCTGGGCTCCCAGCATCCCCTGAGCCCCTGGACACGCCCAGGGGGTATAAATGGCAGATCCTCCCAGCTTCCGGTGCTCAGAGAGATCCTGCCTGATGGGACAGCAGTGACTGTCTCTAGGTGCTGGGTTCTCCCCTGTTAAGTCTGGTGTGCGGGCCACCAGCAATGAGCACAAGAGCACACAGCGTCTGTACAAGCCCCAGTCACTGGAGAGGACTCTGTTACAGTCCATTTGGAGAAGCTTTCCATGTAGTGGGGTGGTCCTATCTTCAGCCCCCAGAGCCTCCTGACCGAAGTCAGCATCAGCAGTGCCAGTGTGAAGTCTGTGCCAGCAGGCAATCCCCTCAGCTCTCAATCTGTTGAATGAACGATTACTATCTTCGAGATTCTTTAGCTCTCTATTCTATCAGTAAACTGAACTCAGAACACTCTGCTGCCATCCAGCGGCCATTAGTAGAACTGCAGTATAAGTGTTTTCATATGTCCTAACCCTATTTTCCCTACTGTTTATATTACCGTTTTGTACTGGAAACTGCTGTTCACATGATCTCTTGTGTAATCTAATTTTCATTGCTAAGTAAAGTAGAAATTGCACATTACCACTGGTATGATCATTTGGCTGATACCATTACATAACAATATAAGTCTAGATCTTTGATAGGATTTTCTAGAAATTGTTAGTAATTTAAGAGATTTTCCTTCAACCTCCACTGCTTTTCTCAAGGAATAGAAACATTGTTTAAGAACATGGTTATTGTGAACGGGGTATTATGAAACCATACAATATTTTTTGAGTATTATTTTTCAAACTGTGAGATATCTCTATATTTTATTAGAAAGAAGTGTATGCCTAAATAGTATTAGTAAAACATAGAATAATAGTTGTTATTCTGAGTATCCGGGTTGGAGGAGGTGCCAGATATTGATCAGTTGCAAGGTGTGTAAATAATGGTCAGTTGATTTATTCAGAGCTCAGGGGATATATGAACTATGTTGGGGTCAAATGGTCAAAGTCTATTCTTAGGGCCCCTTGAGTAAACTACTCCAGTTGGTCCAGGGTTGATTTGAGAAAGTGAGATTGGGTGGAGTTACGGCCATAGCATGAATCTAAGGGGATTTTGGTGTTTCCTATGCAACCTTTTAAAAAGCAGTATTGTGTGTCTATTATTTTAAAATGTGTCAAGAAGGGTCCAAAGAAAGGAGTGAGACACTAGAAATGAGACATAAAAGCTCAGTTACACTCACAAATGTTTATAAAATAAGTTATTGGTGGCATCCATCCCAAATTGATTAGAAGAAACAGAAGGAAAAATAAACCCGACTAAGGGCTCTTTCCAAAAAAGGCGGGGGAGATAGGATGTTTAAGATGCCTGGAATTTAAAAATCCACGTAAAGAATATATAATACATATAATATATGTGAAGCAAAATATGTGTATATATATATATATATATATATATATATATATATATATATATATATTATATATATATATATATATGTATATATATATATATATATATATATATATATATATATATATATATATATATATATATATATATATATATATATATATATAAAATCTCTTTATTACAAATTTTTCAAAAAAGACTACATTGTAGACTCATAAACACACTCATTATAAAATCAACAGATACTTGTGGAAACCTCAATATATTGTCAAAGACAAAAGAGAGGGAAGCGGATGAGCACATATGTGTTAGCACAGAGTGGACTTTGTGTAGGACCCCACACCCCCTACGCGTTTCGACTTAGCATAATCTTCCTCAGGGGGTATACTAGTCCACAACTCCTCTAGCGCATATCTGCATGCACAATACAGAAAACAGATGAATAGTTTATATATTTAAAAGTAAAAAGTAAATAACTGCGCTGAGCAATACAGATAAAAAAGCTGCAGCTGTAGTGGGAATCACTATAGATAAACAAGTAGATGTTTCATTCGGGTCATTCCCGGACTTATTATGGCGCCTGTGCCCTCTTTTGATTCAGATGACATGGCCGCTATTGTGTTTTTGCCCTCATTTGTTTGGCAATTTCCCGGACTAAGAATGGTGCCCGCGGCTTCTTTCAGCTGGAAGGACGCGGCCGCTATATTTATATTGTTCTGTGATGTTTTGGGACTTCCAGAGTCCAATATGGCGCCGATCGCTTCCGACTTCCGGGTGGGGCGGATGCCTCTGTTGGTATTTAAGTAGTGACTCAGCGCGCCGCCCGCATCCCCATGAAGACGTTAGTTGTAACGAAACGTACGTAGGGAAGGCGTGCTGACGTCACTACTCTTCATCCGGAAGCCGGGCGGCGGCGGTGTTTTCTAAACCTTTGACAAGCGCTTATCATCTGACAAATTGTGAGTGCATTTCTATTGTTTATTTAATAAACTGTATTAGACCATCTACACTACTGTGGCCCCTTTTTCTTTATTTATGGTTAATCCATAATTCGGACGAGGTGGCTGTTACTTTCCCTTGCTGGATGTGGCGGTTCCCAGTACTCAACAGGACTCGGTTAGGAGAGGTGGTCCCTTTTTGCAGCTGGCTTGTTTGAGAATATATAATGCTGGTAACTCTTTTCCATCTGGTAAGCGCATAGCATGCCTCACTGTGGCTGTTAGAAGTGACCTTTGGTGGCGGATTCATCATCCTTTCATCTGCACTTTGGAATCCTATTTTCTGGGACTGTCCTTTTTGAATGCATATGTTTATTTGTGCTATTTTGCCTGGACTTTTTTACAGGGATCTTTGACTATTTGAACTATTACTGATTGATTTTTCAGTTTATATATTTGACATACAAGAAATGTCCAAAATACATATACAAATAGATGCAGTAAACTTACATATATATGTGGTCAAACCACATTTACATCCTGAGTTTTGACAGCTGTATATTGTATGAATAGTGCGGTCCCAATGGCCCGGGGACATATCAGGACAGCGGCCCTCAACTAGGAACCACAAGGGGCAGGGGCAGTAGCAGGCAGAAACAAACCTGACGGGAGAAGAGAAGAGAGGGAGGGGGGAAAAAGAAAATATAGCAGAAAGAGAAAAAAGACCTAGTGAAAAGAAATTCTCAAAAAATAAAAAATTGAAATAAAAAATAAATAAAAATTTTAAAAATTTGGTTTTAATATATCGCATACCTATTTTTGCTTGGTTGGAACCCGGTGAAAAAGGACAAATTAAGCAGGTAGACAGATAAAATGAAAAAAGGGGGAGGGGGGCTGCAGGCCTCCAGCCTCAGTGTAAAGACCTGTTTTAGGTTCTATAAGAAATAAGGGGGAGGGCATAGATAAGACTTAAGACTAGGCTCGCAACCATAGGTCAAATCTAGCACAAAAAAAAAATATATATATATATATATATATATATATATATATATATATATACATATATATAAAATAAAAATTAAAAAAATAGAAAAAAAGAAAACAAAGAAGAAAAAGAAGAAGAGTAGGTAGGAATAGATTAGGTAAGTCTCCATTAAAAAGGCTTGTGAAAGCAAATAGTGCATATCTTAGTAATAAATGATGAATTACCTCTGTATCAGCCCACGAACTGCATACATCCCCACAGGAAGTGAGGAGTGAGGGTGCAGGCCAGATACAGGGGTATATATAGGAAGGTAACACCGCCCATGTAAGCTGCAGCCCCAATCCCTACCTACTTTACCATCAGGAGTTGCCTCCGCCAATCGCCCACTAAATGAGGGAGAACCCTCCATTTCCCCCCCACAGCAAGATTCCCCCATCTGCGCCCGATGACCTGGGGGATTTCCACACATGGTCGCCATCAATGCCACTAGTGCAGAAGTCAAGAGACTCCGGGCGGATGTCTCTTGACTTCCGCACTAGCGGCATGGACGGCGACCATGTGTGGAAACCCCCCAGGTCATCGGGCGCAGATGGGGGAAATTCTCTGCGGGGGGGTGGGGGGAAATGGAGGGTTCTCCTTCCATTAGTGGGCGATGGGCGGACGCAACTCCTGATGGTAAAGTAAGTAGGGATTGGGGCTGCAGCTTACATGGGCGGTCTTACCTTCCTATATATACCCCTGTATCTGACCTGCACCCTCACTCCTCACTTCCTGTGGGGATGTATGCAGGTCATGGGCTGATACAGAGGTCATTTATCATTTATTACTAAGATATGCACTATATTTGCTTTCACAAGCCTTTTTAATGGAGACTTACCTAATCTATTCCTACCTACTCTTCTTCTTTTTCTTCTTTGTTTTCTTTTTTTCTATTTTTTATCATTTTCATTTTATATATATGTATATATACAGTATATATATATATATATATATATATATATATATATATATATATATATATATTTTTTTTTTTTTTTTTGTGCTAGATTTGACCTATGGTTGCGAGCCTAGTCTTATCTATGCCCTCCCCCTTTTTTCTTTATAGAACCTAAAACAGGTCTTTACACTGAGGCTGGAGGCCTGCAGCCCCCCTCCCCCTTTTTTTTCATTTTATCTGTTTACCTGCTTGATTGTCCTTTTTCACTGGGTTCCAACCAAGCAAAAATAGGTATGCGGTATATTAAAACCAAATTTTTGAATTTTATTTATTTTTCATTTCAATTTTTTCTTTTTTGAGAATTTCTTTTCACTATGTCTTTTTTCTCTTTCTACTATATTTTCTTTTTTCCCCTTCCTCCCTTCTCTTCTCCTGCCAGGTTTATTTCTGCCTGCTACTGCCCCTGCCCCTGCCCCTGCCCCTTGTGGTTCCTAGGTGAGGGCCGCTGTCCTGATATGTCCCCGGGCCATTGGGACCGCACTATTCATACAGTATACAGCTGTCAAAACTCAGGATGTAAATGTGGTTTGGTTTGACCACATATATGCAAGTTTACTGCATCTATTTGTATATGTATTTTGGACATTTCTTGTATGTCGAATATATAAACTATTCATCTGTTTTCTGTATTGTGCATGCAGATATGCGTTAGAGGAGTTGTGGACCAGTATACCCCCCGAGGAAGACTGTGCTAAGTTGAAACGCGTAGGGGTTTGGGGTCCTAAACAAAGTCCACTCTGTGCTAACACATATGTGCTCATCCGCTTCCCTCTCTTTTGTCTTTGACAATATATTGAGGTTTCCACAAGTATCTGTTGATTTTATAATGAGTGTGTTTATGAGTCTACAATGTTGTCTTTTTTGAAAAACTTATAATAAAGAGATTTATATATATATATATATATATATATATATATATACATCTTTTGCTTCACATATATTATATGTATTATATATACTTTACGTGGATTTTTAAATTCCAGGCATCTTTTTTGGAAAGAGCCCTTAGTCTGGTTTATTTTTCCTCGTGTTTCCACTAGAATGGAGAAATCCTTGACATGGCCTCAGGGAGAGTGGTATAATATTATATAGGGTGATGTGTATTGCATAGGGTAGGTTTTTTGACTAATGTGGGATTCCTAAATGAACACTATCTGAACATTTTGTTTTTTGATGTCTGCAAAAATAATTTTCTGTTTCTCCTGAGTTCTAAGTTCTAAAATTGAAACTAAGTGAATTATTTTGCAAGAGGGGTACAGGCTGGGATTTTAGTGAATAAAGCCCCGTACACACGTACGGATCGTCCGCCGACAGAACGTCCTACAAATGTTCGCGGCTGGCGTGTTTGTTGTTTGTCTGTTGAAAAGTGCTCAAAACTTGCCCAGGACATTTGTCTGCCAACAGAAAATGACGTCACTACGTTCCACGCACGTTCGCCGCTACAAAAGAGGAAGTGAGTGTTTGGCCGTGACCCTTCTGGGCATCTCGCGCTGATTTCGGTAGCATTTGTTTGGTTGACGACATTTCGCTATTTTACGAGACATCGTTCGAGAATTTATTATGGCGACCGTGAATTCGTCCGTTGCTGTCGTTAGTGTTGGAGTTTTGGCTCTGAGACGACGTACGAGCAATAGGAAGAAGAAGCGGACCTCCTGGACGAAAAATTGGTTGCTTAACCGTGATCAATTTTCTCATATGTCCTTGCTGAGGGAGCTCCAGGAAAATAATCCTGATGACTTCAGGAATTATTTGAGGATGACGGATCCCATCTTTTACCGTCTTCTTGCCCTGGTGTCCCCCTATATTCTGAAGCAGGATACTTGTATGCGGCTTGCAATTACTCCTGAGCAAAGGTTAATTGCGACGTTGAGGTATCTTGCAACAGGGAGAAGCCTGCAGGATCTGAAGTTCACCACAGGCATCTCCCCCCAAGCACTTGGAGTCATCATCCCTGAGACCTGCTCTGCCATCATCAAGGTCTTGCAGAAGGATTATATCAAGGTATGTTTGATTTTTTACATTACATTACATGTATTAGTCGTTTCACCCGAATTATGATGTTTTTGGATGTACAGCAATTGATACAGGCCATTATTTGTAAACTACCCTCTGTCCGCATGCACATAGTAGTAAAGATGTAGATTATCTTTAACCATTTGTAAAATTACCCACTAACCACTCCACCATTCTCTCCTATGTGTCCCTAAACGCATTGCCTGTTAACAGTATGTCGAATTTTTCAAATTTTATTGCTTTCCCTCAAACAATTATTCCTTGGCCAATGTTTTATTACCTAGTTTATGATTTATCTAAAATACATCAGTCCATCCATTCCCACCTATGATTGTTTATGTTTATGTAATGATGTTAAAACCTTCACTGACCACAAGCCCTTATTGATGTATAAATGCCCAGTTTTACTTACCCATCCCCCACCCACATGCTAAATCTCAAAGTCAGCATATACCAAAGCTCAAGCTCAGAGGTCTTCAAACTATGGCCCTCCAGTTGTTCACGAACTACAATTTCCATCATGCCTAGTCATGTCTGTGAATGTCAGAGAATTACAAGGCCTCATGGGATGTGTAGTTCTGCAACAGCTGGAGGGCCGTAGTTTGTAAATCTCAGCTCTAGCTGGTGAGTATAATGGGCCATACACACTAGAATATTGTCAGAACAATTTATCCTTCCGATTTACCAAAACCAAATAATATGAGGTCCAACAAACACTTTCAAATCCTATGCAATCTGGTAGGCCCTTGCACTACATAGAAAAGGTAAATCTGCACGAAAAAGTCTTCAGAGAATCTTATAGTGTGTATGGCCCTTTACAATATAAGAACAATAGGAGGTTGAAAATAAATGTATGTAGATGTTACATCCCCAAATCCAAACCTTTGCCTTCCTGTTGTTTATTTTTTTAACAAGTTGCATAAGCATTTAACAGACAACTGTGTGTGTAATTAATAATGTGATGTGCTCAAGCACTAATTATTTTATTTTTATTTTTTCCCCACAGTTTCCTTCAAACGCAGAGCAATGGCTGGAGATTTCTGATCAATTTCTGGAGAAGTGGAATTTTCCCAATTGTGGGGGTGCTATTGATGGGAAGCACGTCCGCATTGTCCCCCCTCCGAATTCCGGCACATTTTTTTATAATTATAAAGGTTTTTTTAGTATAGTCATGCTAGCCATAGTTAATGCAAACTATGAGTTTATTTTTTTGGATATTGGCAAAAATGGCCGCAATTCGGATGGGGGAGTAATTGATCAGACGGAGTTCGCTCGTCGTCTAAAGAACGGCACTCTGAACCTGCCATCCAGGGAGCAAACTGTTGAGGGTATGAGCTTTGTGTTTATCGCAGATGAGGCTTTTGCGCTTGGGGAGCATCTCATGAAGCCCTACCCTCAGAGGAACCTCACCCCAGACCAAAGGATTTACAACTACCGGTTGTCCAGAGCTCGCAGAGTTGTGGAGAATGTCTTCGGGATAATGGCCAACCGGTTCCGGATATTCCTGACGTCCATAAACCTGGCACTGTACAAAGTGGATAATGCGGTCTTGTGTTGCTGCATTTTGCACAACTTCCTACGCAGGAATGCACAAAATTATGTATTGCAGCAACTGGATATTGACCCTGCTATGCCAGGTACAAGTGGAGAGGCCCAACCTTCTAACCAAGTGGAGTCCATGACGTCAATGGAAGTTGGACGGTCAGCATTGGCATCACACAGGGCCCGTCAGATCCGCCAGGAATATCTGGACTATTTCGTGGGGAGAGGAGCTGTGTCCTGGCAGCAATCACTGTCACACACACACATTTATCTTGTTAAAGATTTGACACACAAGATAAATGTCAGAGATATCTTATTTTTCAACACATTAAACCAAAATTGCAATGATTCTGTATTGTGGATTCTAATCATTTGGGCACATATGCCAAACACAATTATTTGGGTTAATCATGTGTTATATATGTGTGACTTTGGAAGGGTTAATACATTCATCAGTGTGTTTCTTTACTGTAGTCTCTCACCAGCTGATCCAAAGTGATGATGGCCATGTGTTATTTTTGAGCCAGTGGTGTAAATACAAGGGCCTTCTGCACCCCACAAAATTTACACAAACCCTGTCACATTGAGAACTAGGTCACACCCAAGGTTCATCTAATGTCACCTTACATTGGTGGTTCTTGTCCAGAAGTTGCCCATACTATATATTTAATATAATACATTAGGGTATTAACAACGTACCTACACCTGTTATGTTGTGTTCATTTATGACATCCTTCTCACTGCCCACCAATGTTAGGATATGTCAGTGTTATGTGAAACTTGATCATTGTTCATCTCAAAGTGTTATATATATAAGTAATGGAAAGTGAACTAGAGCAACGAACAAGCAATACACTATAGATTACACTGATCTCCCTACACTGATTTCTACTGCCAATATCAATGCCATATTGAATCCTAGGACTGCTAGTACCTTGAGTGTTGAGTCACACTTATGCGATGCGGGAAGTCTGTGACTTTGCATCCTTCCTGCATCGCATAAGGGTGACCCGCCACTTACTTTTTCCACAGGATTGTATTACACAAGTCTGAAGAACTGTGCCATCCAATCCTGATACATCAGAAATAAAGGGTCATGTGCGACTTGTGTGCGTGTTCAGTGTGAATGTAGCCATACAAAGTGTATGTCTCAATTTGCACTGCACTCGCACAAAAGTCGCACATGATGCATTTATTCAGCTGCATCAGGATAGGATTGCACAGTCGTTCCCACTTGTATGATCCGATCCTGTATGAAATGTCAGATCGCACTGTGATATGCGTATAAACGGTTGGGATCTTTAACATTTCATTGACACCTCCAGCAACTCGCATATGGCAGTGTCCAAAATGCTTTCATTAACATGTAAATATGGGAATAGGACAGCCATCAGACATGTAATGCTTCTTTACACAGCTTTAGATCTCGACCCCCCAACGAAAGTCAAATAAAGAATGGAACACACATTGTTGAATGTACAAAATTTTTTTTAAGAAACATTCACAGGGTTAGGGTTAGGGTTAGGGTTAGGGTTAGGGTGTTTTCAAGTTTTTTTCCCAAACGTGGGTACACTCTTAACAACTGAGTGCCATCAAGATATCATAAAAGATTACAAAACATTTGTAATAAAAGGAACCAATAAAAACATAAAAAATGTATTTAAAACTTTTTAAAATTTGGCAATCATGTCGACAAAATCGCGCATTTTTGATTGCAATGCCGTTGCTGTTTCCTTGATTTGCTCGAGGTCTGAGCAACATTGGAGAGCCTCACGGGTTAGTTTTGCTAAAGTGCAAGTAGGTAAATCATGATCTGTAAAAAAATATACAACTGAGTCAATGTGAATCACCTACATGAGGTCATAATAGAGAAACATTTGGTGTCCAGGTTATTTTTAATTACTCTCGAGTTAATACCTACCCTGTTCTTATGCTCTTTTGCCCTAGGCTCTTCTTCTTCCTCCTGTCCTCCTCTGATCCTGTTGCTGATGATTCTGCCGGTCTCCTGAGCTTACTATATATTCATTAGGGGTGTGAACGCATGATGACGTCATTGTGAGGGCATGGTCGTAATGTATATATATTAAGCTACAGAGAACAGAGACGGGCAAAATGCACGGCAACAGCATTGGAGGAGGACAGGTGGAAGAAGAAGAGCCTAGGGCAAAAGAGCAGACAACATAAGAGCAGAAGATTGGACAGCAGAAGAGTGGAGAGGAGCAGATCCAAAGAGCAGAGTGGAGAAGACCGGATGAAGATATGTAAGAACATTTTATAAACGTCTCCTGTCGTTATTCACATACACTTCCATTTATGTGGTTAATGTGTAGGGGTACTATGTACCCCATACACATTCACATAGTGATTGGGGTCTGGGATCTGGGGGCCACCCTTTGTTGAAGGTTGCTTCCAAAGTCCTAGGAACCCCCTGGCCGCATGACCCCCCAAAACCACCAGACAGGGTTGTGGGGATGAGGCCCTTGTCCTCCTCTACATGGGAGCAAGGTGCTTTTGGGTGTGCGGTGCAGAGGCCCCCTGGCCCAAAGCAACAAAACCCCCCCATGTTGAGGGCATGTGTCCTGCTGTGGTCCAGGGGGTGTTTGGTCCGCTTGCTCGTTCTCTTTCCTGGCCTGACAAGCTGCATGCTTGTATAAGGGTCTGGTAGGGGTTTTGGGGGTAACCCACGCTGTCTTTTTGTTGTGGGCATACCCTCAAACTCAATACCACACACAAAAGGCCAGGTTGTGAACTTGGGGGGACACCCACGGTGGGTTATTCAATTTTTTGGTGTAGTTCCCCCTCAAAAATCTTCACAACGCAAGTGGCCCCGCAAGTCAGAGCATCCTGATCCGACTTACGGTGCGACTTCCATTCAAATAAAGAGGCTCCCATAGGGAACTAGTGTTGTCAATTGGAGGCTAAAAATAACACTGATAAAAATCATTCTGAAAAAACCTACGTGGGCACACAACTGGCTCTCTGACACTTGGTCCTGGATCCTCAACATTTTGGGAAGTGGCTTCCACGCTGCTTGGCAAGTTGCCAGGAGATCTGGGTTCTGAGCTGGCTGGGGATGCCACATCCTGGCATGATGCAACATCTGCAATGTAAATTTGTAAGGGAATACAAGAATATAAGGTTAAACAATCATTGCAAATACACATATTTCTATGATCCCACTACACAAAAATCTGTGCCTACCAACCTTCATGTTGCTCTGGTGTCTCGTCACTTGTTGGCTCCACCAGAATAACCTCAGGCATAATGTCTTCATCTACATAATACAAAACATTGGCCATATCATAAAAGTCACAAGAGGTACATTTGTTAGGACATGGTGCCCTGCTTGATAGCTCTTTTAGTAACAAATATGAAGACATGTACATGGTTATCTACGAAAAATATGGTACATTAATGTTTGACAGTGCATAGGAACCAATTACCTTTAGTCGAATCTGTGCCACCATCTGGGCCCATGTCCTCCTCTTCTTCCGCAACTGCAGATGGAGCTGCCAAACCTCTCCTCCTCCTTTCCCATTGTTTGGCACGGAGTTTACGTTTTTCTCCTATTTAAAGGTATGAATAATAATCTGTGATTAATAGGAATGTTTGCTGAGAAGATTCGTGCAGGAAAGAACGTTCGTTGCAACACAATACATATATTTTTAACTATGGCTTCCTGACTTTTAATGTCATATACTAAAACATCAACAATAGATCGATCTAATCACGACATGATAACTAAAATGAGTAATCTAACTTTTTACATAGACATTATAATCTAGACATGTTAATACAACATACACCAAATTATAAAAAACATATTGCATGATTAAAAAAATAAATAAAAAATAAAACTTACTTTTTTTCAAAATCCGATGGATTTGGGAAAGCTGATCCTGCTCACGGTGTTTCAGGTCGGACCACCGTTTCCGAATCTGATCTTTCGATCGCTCCACACCGAATTTTTTTTGCAAACAGGCCACCACCTTATCCATGATGCCATCTTTCCTGGCATTGGGCCGGTCGTAATTTGCCAACTTTCCATCATAGTCCATTTTTTCTAAAATGGAGACCATCTCCACCATTTCTGGCTTTGTCATGGGTGTAGCCCTTGATTTTCGGGTGGCCCAATCACTTCGGCCCACACTAATTGAGCTCCCAGATTGTTGAGACATGGTTCGTAATTAAAAAACGATTGTTCCACTGCTTCAGGTGTGTGTGTCGCATGTAGGCCTTATCTTCGGCACGTACACACCCCTGCACAAGCCCGCCACTGGAGGAGGAGTTGACGCCTGCGCTGTATTTAAAGGACGCCGGATCGTTTGGCCGACGATTCGCTAGCGGACATATCGAGGGTTGGAGCACGATCGAGCGGCGAATCACGACTTTTCCCCACAAACAAAGGTACGACTATTTTAATAGAAAGTGTGTGTTTTGGGCCCTATACAGCTTTTATTAGGAATATCTTTATTATGTGCCAAAATACATGCTATTTTAATATGTTTTGTGTTGTGTTGTGTCTTGCAGGCATATACTGTCCTGCAATATGGTGGACAATTACACCACCCACAACTTTCTCATCAGTTTCATTGATGAGTACAGGCAACTGCCGTGTTTGTGGCAAGTGAAGTCCGCGGATTATAAAAATAAAAAACTAAAACAACAGGCCATGGAACATTTGGTGGCCTTCTACAAGCCCGTCTGTCCTGGGGCAAATTTTGATTATGTAAGGCGAAAAATAAACAGTATTCGCAGTGCCTACAGGCGGGAGGTAAAAAAAATTGAAAAATCCACCCGGTCTGGAGCAGGTGCACAGAAGATACATGTACCACGGCTGTGGTACTATGATAACATGCGATTCCTGTCCGACACCTTTGAATCGAGGCCATCCATCTCAACACTGCCTTCTACTTCGGCAGAGGGCTCAGTGTCTGTAGATCCAAGCCAGGATGAGGATTTCCTGGAGGAGAGTTTTACTCAGGTATGGCATTTCACAATATATTGTCTGCTAAAATTTAATCATGTAACAAAATTATAAGGTAAACCATAATTGACCCTTTATGTAAACGGGCATAGCAAGGGGTTGGCATGACAGGCAACCGCCAGGGGCGCAGGCCAAGGGGGGTGGGTCACAAAAACATTGGCATTGGTTTATTGTTTTTTTGAACAATCCACTCAGCCTGCACACCCCAGAACCCCCAGTTTGCAGGCGGATTCATGCAGGTGTAAAACATTGAGAGCTGCTTCATGCAGGTGTAAAACATTGAGAGCTGCTTCATGCAGGTGTAAAACATTGAGAGCAGCTGAGCCAAAAAACCAGGAGACTGAGACTGCCT
This sequence comes from Pelophylax lessonae, assembly GCF_965119305.1. Classification (NCBI taxonomy): domain Eukaryota; kingdom Metazoa; phylum Chordata; class Amphibia; order Anura; family Ranidae; genus Pelophylax; species Pelophylax lessonae. Next base: position 307,689,892 of record NC_138772.1, on the reverse strand, counting down.
CTCACTGCATCCCCAGCACACCTCTGGTCTTACAAACAGTGCTGCATCCCCAGCACACCTCTGGTCCTAACAAACACTGCTGGAGCCTCAGCATTCCTCTGGCTCAACCTTTTTTAATACAAAACTAACAGCTCCTGCAAATGATCCATCCATCCTTGCTTCCATGTCTCTGGTCTCTCACTCTGGGTCAGCAAAGCAGGTGGCTCCCTTATTCCTGTTTACCTGCACCGCTTCACCCTCAATGCCCTACATCAAGCACTCTGCAAGTTCAGGCCCCTCTCTCTCTCTGCAACCCCCCTCCTCTCTCTCTCACACCCCCTCTTTCTCTCCCTCTCTCTAGCTCTCAACCCTCTCTTTCTTGTTTTTCACACCTGAGACAATGATTGCCCACTAGAGAGCTCTACACTGGGCAAACAAGGGGCAAATGAGAAACTTTTAATGCCCTTTAATTTTTTTTTGGGGGGTGGGTTACATTTTTACATTGATCTTGGGGGGGGGGGGTTGTTGCCAAATACAGCTCCTCAACAAGGGCACTGGAGACCCTAGATACGCCACTGTATGTAAAGTCTGCTATTTGTTCACAATAATATAACAAACATGCATTTTTATATACACTATAACATTCTAATCAATTGTTCATTTCATCAACAGGGAAGTGTCACTGAGGAGGAGCCAGGTTGCAGCCAGGAGCATGGGGAGCCTGTGGAGCCTGAGGAGCCTGAGGAGCCTGTGGAACTATTTCCACCACCACCTCCTCCTGCCAAACGGAGGCAAAAGAGGAAACACATCGACGACATCACAGGAGGCCACCATAGCCCTCCGTAGGAAACCGGAGGCCAATGAGTCCTTCGGCAACATGACTGCCAAAATTTTGGATAAGGTGGACCTCAGGCAGTGTCAGTATGCCAGAAAAATTATTCTTGATGTGCTGCAAAAGGCTGAAAACGGGATCCTTAATGAGCACAGCCATGCATGCCAGGAGCACCCGTGCCCTCCACCTCCACCTCCACCTCCACAACACCCACCACCTCGCCAAATGCCACATGGCCAGTGGCAATATGGCCAGCAGGATCCAAACCTGCCCTCATGGCAACCTGATTTCAGTTACCAGCAACTTTAATTTTTGTAACCCCCTATTATTTATTTTACCCCTGTTTGCCAGTTTCTATTTTAATTTTGTCCAAATGGACCTTTTTTATGTTTAGTTTATTATACGGAGAGTATTAATGTTTTCATGTTTTTTTTTCTGAGATACAAAAAATAAAGAAAATTGAAAATAAAAAATGGCCTATCTGAATTTGTTAACATGTTTAATATTGTGCATAACCTGAAAAATATGTTTTAGACATTAATTCAGACAAGAATAAAGGGTCATATCAATAGTTAGATCTTTGCTGTTTAAAAAATAATAATGGTGAAGAGTTCAAATTATTTAATTATAAATTTTGATAGAACAGATAGAATAGACAAACATTATCTTCATCATAACAGAACACATGCCTTTTTATTAGAAAAGTATGGCATTATGAGCAGCATCTTCCTTCTTCTCACATTTATCAAGATGAGCATGTGCTCCGCATTTCACCTATTTCTTGGACTGCCGCGAGCCGAAAGTTCTTTCTGAATAAAATGTTGAGTTTACTAGAGAAAATTCTTCCTGGAACTCATTTGGTTTGATCATGCGTGTTGGGATTTGTAGCTGTGTGTCGGCAGAATTCTGTACTGACAGGCGAACAATCGTCCGTTCTGGTGTCCGCAGACAAAAATTTTCATGTTTGCAAGAAAGACTCTTGTCCGCGGATTGTGCGCAGACAGCTGTCGGAGGCACCATACTAACACGCGTACAATCGGCAGATATTTCGTCCGCCGACGTTTGTATGACGACGATCCGTACGTGTGTACGGGGCTTCAGAGGGGACTGGCGGAGGGGGTAGAGTATTTAGAAATGGTTCCTTGGAATAGGGGTGAAGAGAGGAGAGGTATATGGGTGAGGAATGGATGAGGTAGGATGGTATGTGGAGTGAGAGGAGGTGGGTTAGAGGAAGTGTGTGTGTGTATGTGTGTGGGTGTTTGAGGTATTTTTCCTTAAAAAAAGTTTTCATTAAAAAAAGATACCCTTTGACATATTACATAGTTTAGGAAGAGGGTCCTAAGTGGAGAAGAGTTAGGCAAAGAAGTCAAAGAGCCAGAGATGTTCTTCAGGTCTTGTCTCTGCTTCAAAACGTATGGATAAAATGATGCAGCAAACATGTGGTTAGGTGAGTAAATAAAAGGGGGGCTTAGCGTTAGTTCTGAGTGTATTGCAGAAGGTCCGATGATAAGTGTAGATGAGTGTTATAGATTAAGGAAGCAGAAATAAATAGTGAATTAAAGGATATATTTATCAGGGTCAGGTAGTCTGGGAATCAAAAAGAGACCAGAATGAGCCAAGTCTGCATCAGGTCTGTGAGACTGTCCTCTATCTCAAGAATACTCTTTCATATCTAAGATATGTTAACTCATGTATATAAATATCAGCAAAACCAAGCATAATAGTTTCAATTACATTTATCAGACCAGATCAAACATTGCAGGAGCAGGAGGCAGAGCAAATACAGAGGAAGGCCAAGGTCAGGGCAGGTAGCATTGAAGCAAGGTCAGGGCAATGATTAATAACAGATGTCAAACATAGGAACAGATGCAGAGCTATGGGTAATAGTTGTAGATCAGACAGCAATTCACTAGTGCAGCTGTTGCACATATATAGGCCACTTGGCGCCAGAATTAGCCAACGTGTTTGCCTGCACACCCTGTTCATTCAGGGTAGGACCCACTGAGCCACAGCAGGGAAAAGAAGGCACTTGTCTGCTAGAGTCTTCTGCCTTCAGTATTAGCTGTCTTGTTCCACTCAGGGTGACCCTCCTAAAGGGGCTTTTCAAGGACTACAGTAAAGGTTTTAGGTCTGTAGTCTCACTCTACAACCAGGCTAAGTGTAATAGCAATGTGTGGCCAAAACTCTTTGTAAAGATAAGCCCCAAGGAGATAAGGGAGTAGTATACTTGTTAGAGTATTTTCAACTAGAGGTGATGACCTTGGGTAGACTTTGGGAGTTAACTAGAGGAGAGGGACAAGAGTATGGAATAGTCCGTGACTGTAAATCCAAGGTGAAAAATTCTGTGGTACTGTATTAAATAGGTTTACCTTTTTTTCTCTGTATGAAAAGTGGTTTGTGTAGCTTGCTGTGAATATTCTGAATAGTCTTTAATGTATTTTAAAGGTGAAAGTCATGAAGGTCATATGTGTAGATGTGATCCAGTATGCTGGGATGAGGAGAAGCTGTTGGGAGTGCAAAGACATGTAACTTGTTTTACTCTCATAAGAGTGTTGAGGGGAAGGTCAGTTTCTGCAGAATGCACTGTGAGCTTTCCTGTAGGTCCAAACTATGGCAATGGTAGATGCAGGTTCTACAAATGATTGTAGCCAGTCACATACTGGTATTTAGGAATTCAAAGAGTTTGGAAACCCTCATATGTGTTCTCAAAGTGAAGGAAAGTTTTTAAAAAGAATTATTGCAAAGGGAATCCCAGTATGTAAGTAGCTCTAGCCTCTAGGATTTTATCAAGAAATGTTTTTAGCAGCAACCTCATATGTGAAGACATTGGAGAATAAAATAATTTGTGTCCCATCAAAGTTAAGGACACCCTTAGATCATGACTGTTGTATGATCTCTTGTTTTCCTGATTAAGTAATGAATTCTAAAAACCCTCCAAGGCAACCAAGCTAGTGGCAAGGGTGGATATTTCTTCTTTGACTTCTGGGACATCTTGTTTATATGCTATCTCAATGCAAGTAGTAAAAGCCTTAAAGTCCACTGCAGTTGGAATTAAGGCCTCAATGTCCGATTTAGTAGGCAGCGCATGTACGAGGGCCCAAACATAATATCTGGGGACAGGTGTTTAGAACCTGGGAGTGGTGGTAGGTGTGAAGGGTTTAAGAGCCATGTTCCCAGGGAGTCCTGCTTTGTAGCTTGTGTGCAGGGAAGCATCCATGTCAACTCAGTGGTTGTGTTGGTAGCTTCCCTTTGATGTATGCTGTCTGCTGTGGTTAGCCCCCCTGTCTGGCAAGGAGGGAGAGGGATCCTGTCACAGTGTGGTTCAGGCTATGGAGAAAAAGGAAACTAAGTATGTCTGTGTGGGGCTTGCTCCCAATCTAAAAAAAAAAATAAAGCATAAAAAAGCAATTGCTTATTTATTTCCATAGTTCAATAGTTATTCATTAAATTTGCAGTTTTGTGAGTGCATCTAACACTGCATGAGGTGAGACATGGCTAGCTGCAGCTCTGCACAGCATTGATCCTTCCAATTATCCTGCACACTACCACAGCTTTAATCCTGCTCGAAAGCAGAACCTGAATAATCCTCTTTCTCTTGGACCCTTCATATCACCTCCAAAGTGTGCCTATGCGGTCTCTGGCCTGCTGGACAAATACTGCTGGATGGAAAAAGATGGTGCCAAAAATCATGCCAGGAGATTCTGAGACACAGTACTGCACTCCATCTCCATCTGACACAGTAAAATAATCTTTAAACGATTTCTACTTGCCATAATACTTTGAGCATTAGGATAGACTGTAATAATATAGGATAGATTGTCCTTTGATTCAGCATAAATTACAGAAACTGATGGTGTCACAGAGAATAAAAATAGGATTAGTACTGTGGAAAAGCAGTTAAAGTGTTACTGAACCCACAACAGTAAAATCTGTCTGTATATGCAGAATAACATGCTTGTTATACAAACTGTGGAACTTAAGTGATTAATCCTCTGCCTTGTGTAAAAAGGCTCTTTGATCCTGTATGCACAGATTCCCCCCCCCCCCCCCCTCCTGCACGTTCACTCTGGACAAGTCCAGATAAAACACAGCCAGAGTGGTCTGGCTGCATATTCTCAGTTCGGTCTCTATTGCTGTAGAGAATGCTTCCTGTTTGATTCAACAAAGGAGATAACTCCACTGTACATGTTTTTGCAGTGTTCTTTTTTTTGACCTCTCAACAGCATCAATTACAGCCTGCAGAGGTGCATATTGAGGTAATATATATTTCCAAACTTTTAAAAATGAATTAATTTCTCAATTTCTAAATTCATAAATAATACAGATCATGCCCGAAATGTGTTATGGTTTCTTTTTTTTTATATTTGTGATCCTTCTTTCTCTCTTTATGTGGCTTTCCTCTTTCTCACTCTCTCTCTCCCCTGTCATCCTCATCTCACCTGGCACTCCATTGCCACCTTACTAACACACAACCCCCTGTCATCCTAATCCTACTCCCACCTAGCACCCGACTTCAACCTTCCTAATGCACTACCCCCTGTTATCCTCATCTTCATCACACCTGGCACCCCACTGCAACCTTGCTAACAACCTACCCCCTGTCATCCTCATCCCCCTCCCACCTGACACCCCACTGCAAACTTCCTAACACTCTACCCCCTGTTATCCTCATCCTTATCACACCTGTCACCCCACTGCAACCTTGCTAACACCCTACCTATCCCCTATCATCCTCATCCCCCTATAACCTACTGCCAGCTTCCAAATACCTGCATTAACATGGCAGCTTATTCCAATGTTGAGAGAATAAAGGTATCTTCCCCACAAATGAGTTGTGGCAAGTAATGTAGTCTATGGACGAGGACCTATTGAAACATGGAACATTATGTTAACAATAAAGATGCCACCCCAGGTGAATGAGTACGTGTTACTAAACCCACAACAGTAAAATCAGTCTATATATACAGTAAAGCATGCTTATTATACCCCTTAGTGTGGAACCTAAGAGGCTAATCCTCTGCATTGTGTAAAAAGTCTGTTCGATCATGTCTTCTCTGATCCTCTCCTTCTACCACAGACTCAAAAAATAACCTAATATTTACAGTCTATGGAGTGAGGCTGCACAGTTTGGTGTGTACTGCTAGAGAGTTTTTTTTTTTTTGGGAGGGTGCATGTGATCAGCACAGGATCAATCAGCACTGTCCAGACATGTCCAGACATGTCCAGATAGAGGATCAAGAGTCTGGAAGCCTAATTGGACAATTGTGGGAGAAATAAAAACTTCTCCACAATCTTTCAGCACACACTGATACAAGTCACAGGATTGCTCTAACTGCTATATACAGCTGATGAAAAAAAAGTATTTATCAGTTTATGTTTACTAAAATAATTGTATTTTCATGTTCTGTGTACCGTGGGAGACAAGTTATAATAAATAGTGTAAATAAGGGTGCGCTGATAAATAAAAGTGAAGCTGCAACCAAGATACTGTGCCAAGTGTAAATATGTGATAAATAGTTGATGCGCTAAACATATAGATGAGATTATAAAAAATCGACTCAATATAAATTGATACTAACAATGTGACAAAATCCACTGAATGAATTCCAACAATAGAGTCCATCATAATATAAGAAAGTGCTGGAAACTGGTTCCAAATAATATACCATCGACGTGAATAAAATAGTGATAAATCAACTCAATAAAATAATGGTGCTATCAATGTGACTAAATTTTCTTAAATAATATAGTCCATCAGTTCATATCCACATAGTGATGATATATATTCTTGTGAAGCTGTGTTGATATTGCAAAAGTGCTGGAACCACGTCACGGAAACAATAAAATCCTCGTGAGTATAGTTCCTACCACCAGCTGGCTATACTTCTTACCAGATATAAGATTGTCTTAGGTAATCCAAAACCATATACATCCACCCTCGTGTAGACCACACTTAAGAGCCTCTTACCAGAAATAGGGTAAATGTGGGCTGGTAGGTATGCTTTCCTTCTGTCAGAACGTAGCAGACGACTGGATGGATGGTCTAATCTCCCCGGGTCTAGTACTGGTACATCTTCTTATTGTCTCCGCAAGTAACCTGGCTGATGATGTCTTGTTCTGGAGGTTGATGTGGAGCTCATCTGATGAGTCTTCTATGGTTGGGTGACTTCTGACTCTTCCCAGCATGGTGACTGGACATGAAGGGGGAAATCTCTCCCAACTCTCGGCTTCTCTTCCTCCTGCTCACAAGTGTCCACAATCAGGGGAAAGTTCCCCTTAAAGTGTCATTCCACCTTGTGGGGGGTCCTAGGCCTGCAATGTGCAGACTGTAGACATGAAGCTGATTCTGCTCTGACCTGTGTGAGGATCTTCTCTGTCTCTCCTCCGTGTCCCCGATGGAAGATGGAGGCTTCTTGTCCTGGCTGAGAGGTGTGAGGGCTGTTCTGTGTCTGCGCAAGTTATAATAAATGCAGGTTCTGGGTTTATTAACACTTTAAACCTTATACAGCACATATCTGATCAGTATTATCTCCAACTATGGGCTTTGTATCAGAAACAGGAGGATCTTGAAAATAGATTTTACAATCTACACAGTATAGGCATACCAGAAAAATCAGATGGGTCAAGCCTCCAAAACCTCCTGGAGCACCTTGCTTTGTGCACTGGTCCGGATCATTTGGTGGAGGGTGATTATGATATGGGCTTATTTTTCAGGGGTTGGGCTTGGCCCTTTAATTCCAGTGAAGGGAATTCTTAAGCTGTCAGCATACAAAGACATTTTGGACAATTTTATGCTCCCAACTTTGTGGGAACAGTTTTTTTGGATGGCCTCTTCCTGTTCCAACATGACTGCACACCAGTGCACAAAGCAAGGTCCATAAAGACATGGATGAGCGAGTTTGGGGTGGAGACACTTGACTGGCCTGCACAGAGTCCTGACCTCAACCCTATAGAACACCTCTGGGATGACTTAGAGCAAAAACACTTGTGATCAGGAATGTGTATCTGTTTATCTAACCTTTCCAAGCTTAAAAAAAAAAAACTCAAAACAATCCCAATTTTCACTCTTAACCACTTAAAGAGGAAGTAAACCCTCCTCTGACACTTGTACCTATAGGTAAGCCTATAATAAGGCTTACCTATAGGTACTATAAATATCTCCTAAACATGTACCGTTTAGGAGATATTTACCTTACATGCAGCCAGTGACGTCACTGGCGCATGCGCTCTGAAGGAACGGCCGCTGGTGCCATTTCTTCAGAGACCCGTGCCGTGACTGTCGGCTCCCACGCGGGCGGGAGTGACGTCACCGCAGCTCCGGCCAATCAGATGGCCGGATGCTGCGATCCCGAAAGACGGGCGACTGGACATGTCGCCCGTCATAGAGGTGAGCGGACGGCACGACGGGGGCTCGTTCTAAGGTAAGTATTTCATACTAGCTCATTATGTGTTTATCTTTCAGCTTGTAAAAAAAAAAGTTTACAACCTCTTTAAGCCCCAGAGGAGCCCCAGAGGATTTGGCTGCTCAAAGACCAGGCCCTTTTTTGCGATTCGGCACTGCGTGATTTAATGGACAATTGCGCGGTCGTGCGACGCTGTACCCAAATGAAATTGATGTCCTTTTTTCCCACAAACAGAGCTTTCTTTTGGTGGTAGTTTATCACCTGTGTGATTTTTACGTTTTGCGCTATAAACAAAAAAAGAGCGACAATTTTGAAAAAATAACAATATTTTTCACATTTTTTTTTTTATATGAAATTCCCTCAAAAAAATGTAAAAATCAAAATTTTTTAACATTTTAGGCCAATTTGTTTTCTGCTACATATTTTTGGTGAAAAAAAATCACAATAAGCATATTTTGATTGGTTTGCTCAAAAGTCATTGCGTTTACTAACTTAGGAAAAGATTTATGTCATTTTTATTTATTTATTTTTAACTAGTAATGGCAGTGATCTGCGATTTTTTTTGCGGGACTGCAACTTTGCGGCGGACTGATCGAACCCTTGACTGACATTTTTGACAATTTTGGGGGTACCAGTGACATTACTACAGTAATCAGTGCTATACATATGCACTGTTACTGTAAAAATGACACTGGCAGGGAAGGGGTTAACTTTATTAGACATCAAGGGGTTAAGTGTGTCCCTAGGGGCATGCTTCTAACTGTCAAGGGGCGTGGCTTTTGATGTAACCAGAGAGACATATGATCCTACATAGCAGGATCGTATGATCTCTGCAGTTACACTAGGGAGAATGACAGGCGGCTTTGTTTACATCAGCCGCCTGCTTTTCTGTAAGGTTCTGGCACTCTCAGTGCCTCCTATCACATTATTTCCGGGTGATTTCCATCTACCTAGATAGATGAAACACATATAGGTGTGTTTCCCTTTAAGACTGATGCTGTCATCACTCAGCGCCGGACTGGATGGCTATTTAGATCGCCGGCTCTCACTCACATGTGTTCGTTCAAACTGCCTTGTGCCTTGATGCTAACCTGTCTTGAAGCATACCTCGCTATTGGAACCACGCTGCGCTGATCCCTGTATCCCGCTACTGGATCATCCGCCCTTGCTGGAAACCTCTCCTCTGCTACATTGCTATTAGTGATAAGTACCCCACAGGGGAAACCTCTATAACCTTTATACTAAAGCTTACACTATCTAGCTCTGCATACTAAGGACTATTACTACATCTGCATTATCTAAGATTGCTAGCTCTTGAACCTACTACCACCTGTTCCTGCACTGGGTTTGATCTCTCTTGTATGTCCACCTGCTACTCTGTCATCTGCTACCATACATGATTGTTAAACCTATTTGCATCCCATCTGATACTATCTTACTTTCAAGAGCATTTCCTTTCAAGTGTCTGTCCTCTACCATCTCTACCCAACCTGTCTCTTCAGCCTATCATCACTGTGTTACTATATACATAAGTCACTCTAGGAAACATCTTATTGAGTGTGTGTATTTACTTGCTGAATTGAGACCTTCCACACATGATGAGTCATTGAGAGTTGGGAATGGTATCTCAGCGTTTCTCTTACATGACTACTGAAGTGGAATATTTCTGCAGCTGAAAATCCACACCATACATAAAACGCAGGAGTGTTACACTTTCTCCCTCTCCAGCAGGAGATCACGAGTGGCTGGCGGACATCGGAGCCGCCGGTCACTCGCGCTGGGATGGCAGTGAACAAGTGGGGGTGGGAGTGCACCTCCGGCGGTGCGCGCTCGTCCCCTATTGGCTCGCGGGCGAGTGACGTACCGATACGTCACTTTGTACTTGCGGCGGTCGGGAAGTGGTTAAACTCTTGTTCATATAGGTAAATACAGCATGGTTAAACATGTAATTGAAGCTTGTTAATTATGTTAATTTTTAAGGAATCAAGTGGGTCAGGAAACAAAGATACAATCTCATACATACATACATAATGCTCAAAATACTGTATGCACCTTTACGGTAAGCACCTACATCCCCTGCAACCATTGTTACATGCTCACTACAATTCCTTGATACAACATAATAATGATGACACTTATTTCATACGAATCCAGTTTATTTAGTGTTGCATAGTGATGGGGTCAGAATGGAATCTGAATGCATTTCATGGATGAAAAACTCCACTTCTTCAGGGGGATAGCAATCTACAAAGTGCATAAATATAATCATATCCATTGTATGTACAATGTAGACATTATCTGCCAAACAGGGCATTGCACTTACAGTTGTTATAACAATATAAGAACAGCGGTCACATTAAAAAACAAACAAAAAAAAAGAGTGTCTTTAATGCATGCATGGACTTTATCATGCAGAAGGCACAAAGAACACTGGAGATGCCACCAATTCTTCGCTAGCATCTGTAAAGATGTGCATATTCACCATGTACAGATTGTCTGGTGTTATATAACACGGTCTCATACATATTAATACTTCTGCATATTGACACTCACCTCAAGTTTTATCTTGAGTAGCTATGGCATGCTTCTGTATAAATATTCATTTAACACAATAAGGAATAGTTCCAAACCCCTCTATGTGCAGCAATGCCCCTATGATGTATTGCAGTATCATAGTGCACCATATTAGGTTTGAGTATCTGCAATTATAATACATTCACAATAGCATGGGTCTCCCTCTTATAATGGTACTAAAAGGCAGTGGAATCTACTCCTTCAGGATATGTTAACAAATAGTATAATAGGTCTTTTTCCATAATCCACTGAAGAATTTGTCTATTAGCATAACAATAACTTAATAGTATCCAATTTTACATGCACTTCTGTACCTTAGGAGTTAAAGTGTCACTAAACCACATCATCTATAAATACTGTATTTCATGCTGTTCATACTCATTCAGTTGCTATGAGATTAAATTTTTGTATTCTGCAAAAAATCTGGTTGATCCTGCTGCTCTCTAACTCCACCTTCTGTTCATGTCCCCAGTTCAGCTATGGATTTTGCAGCTGTTAAGGGCAACTCTGCACATGCTCAGTTTTTAGTGAGTTTCTATGCTAAGCATTTCCTCCCTATCACATATGAGCAGCCCATGTAACTACAGAGTCACACATGTGGGCATTTACACAGTGGTAAATTACAGTCCACTCCTACCCTCCTCCCTTATGTCCACTAACCAGTTAAACACAATGGAGCTGGGATATTACATCTTGATTCACCTCCCTCTTACTCTAAGACACAAGATGGAGGGGCATGATACAGCCTCTGACTGGCAAAATATCCCACACCATATTATTTCCACAAAATAATAAAGATTTAATTTTAAATATATATATGTGTTTGACAATTTAAAACAGTTTATTGATATTATTTATTTATTTTGACTCCATATTCCAACGCCTTTTTTATATTTTATTTTGAACATGTGGCCAGCAGCAGAGGACTACAAGCGCCTCCTGCTTATGTTTCCCTGCAGACAGGCAGGAAAAGAGCTGGGCCATGTGACATCTGAATATATCTATTAGGAAATAGGTACCATATTTATTGGCGTATAACATGCACCAGCGTATAACACGCACCTTCATTTTAAGAAGGAAGTTTCAGGAAAGAAACATTTTAATCAAATAAAAATAATAGTACACAGCCCCTTTCATTATACAGTCCCCCTTTACATTACACAGTTCCTTCATGCACAGTAGGACACAGCAGCTTTGAATCTAGAGGGGGTGTCAAGAGTCATACATTCCACTGTCTCCATCCTAGTACCTCTACGCCCCAGTACTTCCCAGCTGAGCCCCTACCAGAGATGTATAGTAACTAAGTAGAACTACTTCACTACTGTACTTAAGTACCGAAAGGCAGTATCTGTACTTTCCTGGAGTAGAATTTTTTTCTCCTACTTCCACTTTTACTTCACTACATTTTTTCGATGATTTCAATACTTCTACTCTGATATTTTTTTTTTGTGCTGCATAGTTACTCATTACAATTATAAAAATTACCACTGCCAGGACCGTAGATGGCAGGTTTCATGAAGTTAAAAAAAATGTGTATAATGTCATGTGTAAATCAGCGCATAGGAAAATAAATGCTACTGTATGTATAAATATAATGCTCTACATATCTGCTGTTAAGGGGAAAGAGAACCTCCCCAAACAAGGAGAGTCACAAGTGTACATAGATCTTTTTTCTGGTAAGAGGCTGATTTTGCTTTTTTCACTGGAAGTTGAGAGCACAGGTTTTGCAGTTTTGTTTCACTGGAAGAGTCTTTTTGGATATTATTTTGCACTTACCTTCATCCGCCGAGTAAGGAGGAAATCCACAAGGTGGTGGGAGTCTGCACCTATTATTTGGAATAGCACCTGTATTCCTGCACCTTTGAAAATATATTCATCTTGTTTTGTCACATATATATGACATTATGGCATTATATATATGGACTTTTTATTGACTTTGATTTCATACACTCTTCCTTTATTTCATTATTGGAATATATTGTTGTATATCACATTGGTTTATATATGATTTTGCGCACCAATAAGCTGTGGAGAAACAAAAACATGCAGGGAAGAGAAGGAGGGAAGCTTTAAAGGGGAAAGGGAGGGACATACTTTATCTGTTTTTGTTTACAAAAAGTTACAGCCAAAGGAATTGTGATTGTCCTTTAGGATAATCATTTGAAATAATAAAAAAACAAACAATATGATGTTCAAACTTTTGACTTCTTTCTTTAATAACTACATAACACAGTACTTGTACTTTTACTTTCAGTACTTGAGTAGCAATTTTTTTTTAAAAACTACTGGTACTTTTACTTTCAGTACTTGAGTAGCAAAAGTTAAAAAAAAAACTACTTGCAATACTTAAGTACAAAAAATGTTGAATATTTTAGTACTTCTACTCAAGTTACTTTTTGATAGAGCACTTCCACTTCTACTCAAGTCACTTTTTGATCGAGCACTTGTACTTTTACTTAAGTATGGGTTTTGATTACTTTATACAAGTGTGGCCCCTACATGTATTGTAGTTGTGGGACTTGGGAGGGATTTGAGGTGTGCTGGATATGAATTGGGTTATACATTAACTTTTTCTCCCTTTCTCCAGCCCACTTTACACCGCACAGCCCCCATGCATTACCAGGAGACCCCCAGTCTCCTGGGACCGCCCTGCAAGCGTACTCTAAAGTAAAAGGAAAAAATCACTGCCAGCCCCTTTTCATAGATGCGTCCTACATTGTCAGTGTAATAGTAAACCGATGCCTCTAAATACCTTGTTAGCGCAGTTCTTTCAAATCCGATCATGTGACGCTCTCCTCTGACGTTGAATGGCCGATCATGTGACCACTCTCCTCTGACGTTGAATGACCGATCACACAGAGGAGGAGGAGCGGGAGGAGGAGTGCGGACAGAAAGAAGGAAACAAGCAAGGTATTTAGAGGCAGCGTTTTGACATGAGAATGATATAATGTAGGAAAGATTCATAAGAAGGGGCTGGGACTGATTTTTTCCTAATTGCAGAGTACGCTGGCAGGGCTGTCCCGGGGCCAGGAGAGGCGGGGTGGCCAGCCTGACACCACTCCTCTGGACCACCGATCCCCGCCCCCCCCACATTGCTAAAAAAAATATCGGCGTATAACACGCACCCATTGTTTGCACTATTTTTTCAGTGGAAAAAAGTGTGTGTTATACGCCGATAAATACAGTACTTAGATTTTTTTATAATTAAAATAATTACAGTGCCATTATCCACACACAGAAATGAAAGGGACAATGTAAATTAAACAGTGTGTGTTTAGTATCACTTTAATAAAAGGCTTCAGTATGAAGATCCCAGATGTGTGTTTAAACACACTGGGTATCTCATTAAGAAGTTAAATAGCCTTAATGGACACTGCCCTGCAGGTAAATAAGAAATATAGAAGTCAGATCCATATATACACATCCGAGTATGATAGTACTTCCACTGACGATCCACAGGATGTTGGACTCAAAAATGTAGAGATCTTCATCTCCCACCTGCAGATCACCCCCTGGGTGTTGTCAAGACAGGAGGAGAGTAGGTCTTATCGTTTATGTCCCTATCGTGTGTGGTGCAAGGTGTCATGCAACTGGGCCTTGCCTCCCATCATGTCATGTCACTTACACAGAATGAGCAAGCCCATGAAATTTTAATTAACCACTTAAGGACCGCTCGCAACAGATTTACTGCAGCAGGCAGCCCCTCCTCCTGCGCAAACTGATGTAGCCCTACATTAAGGGGGCAAATCCTTCCAGTCCAGAATTGATAATTGTTAATTAACTACTTAAGGAACAAGTCTTTTTCTGACACTTGTTGTTTACAAGTTAAAATCTGATCTGTATTTTTGCTAGAAAATTCCTTAGAACCCCCAAACATTTTTTTAGCAGAGACCCTAGAGAATAAAATGGAGATTGTTGCAATACTTTATGTCACACCATATTTGCTCGGCGGTGTTACAAGCGCAATTTTTTTGGAAAAAATAAACCTTTTTGAAATAAAAATTAAGAAAGAAGGAAAGTAAGCCTAACTTTTTCTAAATTGTGAAAGAGGAAATTGATATCTAGCATGTCATGCTTCAAAATTGCACACGCTTGTGGAAAGGCAACAAATGTTGGTACTTAAAAATCTCCATAGGCAGCGCTTTAACAAGTTCTACAGGTTACTAGTTTAAAGTTACAGGTGAGGTCTAGGGCTAGAATTATTCCTCTCGCTCTAACAATCTCTGAGATACCTCACATGTGTGGTTTGAATACCGTTTACCTATGTGGGGGTGTGACTTGCATATGTGTTCTCTTCTGCACTCGAGCTCGGAGGGATAGGGTGCTTTACATTTTTTTTTTTATTATTTATTTTACCTTTTATTTTTTATTTTTACGCTGTCCCTTAAAAAAAAAAAATGTGATGACTTCGCTCTGGTCCTCCAAAGCCATAGAGTCGAGTGGGGGCCATCTTGCCCTCACTTGACTTCCTGCCTAGGACTCCATCGGACCGGATCATTTTCCCCACTACCGATGTCTCTGGTAAGCAGGGAAAATGACCAGGAAGCGGCGGGAGGTGGGGGGCACATCTCCCACCGCCAATAAAAGTGCTCCCATGGTGAATCCACTGCTGGGACCACTTTTATGCCAAAATGAACGGCCCGCTGTTTAACAAAATACTGGGGTTATGGCAGCTATCTGCTGCCATAACCCCGGTATTTAACGTCAACGTTCTGACGTAAAACTACAGCGGGCGGTCTGTAAGTGGTAAACAAATAGATTTTACCATATCTTTGTTTGATAATCTTGAGAGTACTCAGAAAGTCCCATAATAATGACGTGTATACCAATTCATAAATACATGTCCATAACTTTCTAGGACCCTGATTGTAACTTTCAATAAGGAATCTCAACAGAGAGTAGCCGAGCCTAAATTGAGGTGGGACTGGGTGGATTGGGGGTTGAAAATGTATACCCACAATAAACCACTAACCAACTCTTGTCCTACCACTAACTGACACTGACACCAACACTGATACACTAACTGACACTTACACTAACACTCAGTAAACTAGATCAAGCTCTGTTTGAAAAAGGGGTTAAATAAAATGGAAGTGGGCATGTTTTGCAGCCTTCACTAATCCGCTGCTTATATTGCTTGACTAATCTGGCAGATATGCATTCAGATAATAAACACCTTTGTTTACCCAATGTTTCTTTAGTGTAATGTGTTATAAATGATATGATATACTGTATGAATAATCACATTTTGTACCTAGGGGCATGTTTCTACTGTTCTCCACCTTACATTTTTACCCCAGTTTGCCAAGCACACCCACAGCCAAATAAATGTTGACATTGTGTATAGCTTCAAGTCCTTTTTTTTTTCTAAAAAGAAACTGTCATTTGGCTGTGCTTTAGAAATGCATATTGGAATTTTGTATGTTTTAATATTTGTATTAAATTATTATCATTTTTTTTACTAGCAGCAAGATGTTGTATTTCAAAAGAAACCCTTTGTTAGGCACACTGGATCATTTTGAAGGCAGAGGACAAATAATAACTTAGGCAAGCAGGCTTTAAATGACCACAAATGTACTTATCCTTTAATGAACTTATCCTTTATTGTACTTTCAAAAGTTGCTTTTAACCTTTTTGAATATAAAAGCTTTTATTCAAGTTATACTTGGTAAGCCCATCGTAGAAGTCATTGTTCAAGGACTTCCCGATCTGGAGTAACAACTGTCTGTATTATCACCCTGTCACACACACTTCCAGAGTAGACCAAAGTCAGTTATACTGAAATATATTGCCAGGCATAGTCCACTGTCTTCACCAGCAGGAATCCAGCTCAAACCAGCTATATGCAGCTGACATTTAAGGAAGAACATGTGGCTGAAAATCGCTAGAAGAAATCAGAAGCCCTGATTGGTAAAAGACGATTAAAAAAATGAAAACTGTATTTTGTGAAATTAAAAAAATATGGCAATTATTTATGGTACAAAGTGTGCTTTACCAAACCAAATGCCATCTAGTTATTTTTAGAATTACTTTAAAGGAGAAGTGTGGAATTTAAAGGATAAGTTCACTTTTTGTGCATTTACAATTTTTTTTAGGAGCCTGGAAAGCATTGCAGGACTCCCACAGACCGTCAGTGTAAGCTATCTGCCCGTACATTGGGCAGGCAGCTTCACACCTACAGGAAGAATCAATGAACTACCAGAGTGCTCAGCAGTGCCATGGTAGTTCATTGAGAACTACAAGCCGACAGCCACAAAGGCTGTTGTTACTTGTAGTTTTCACATTCACAGAACTCTGAAAAAAGAACGATGTGGCCCTGCATGGCAACATTTTTTTTAAATTATAACAGCGAGTCGGTTGAGATGATCCCCCACTCACTGCCACAACGGGGAATTTGGGGAGATGCTACAGTAACATGTTACACCCCGGATATGGGTGTAACATGTAACATGTTACAAAAGGTGTGCTTATCCTTTAAAAAAAAAAAAGCTTATGTGATGGAACTGTCCAGCATCTATCGTGAGAACTTCTGTCAGTATACAGCTTTCTTCAGTCTGGACATAGGAACCAGACATTATAGCGGCCATACAAGACTAGTCGACAAAAGCTTGAACTAGAGCTGTTTACTGAAAACTCACACAGATTTTTTACACTAAACAATCAGGTGAGGCTGAATACATTATCGAATGCAAAGGTAACTGTATACTTGAATATAATTAACAGAACTAAGAAACAACCAACATATACTATATTCTAATCCACCTCTAGCAACTAATAGCTGACAGTGATATAATTAATTTCAGATCATTAACTAGTTTCTTAAACCAGCCTAGGCAGAGGGGATAATACTAGCAGACAGACAGAAACAACAGAGGATCCAATTAACCATGGAATCCACATCTAAGCAATGATTTGATTAATCAGGAATCGCAGACTGCTTGGCAACGGTCTACAACAGGCTATGAGGAAAAGCCCATACAATGTCCCAGTAGTCTGATACAGTGGAATTCATTTATCTTCATATATTTCTTGAGGGATATTGTTGATAAATATTACTGTCCCAAGTGAAGCAGCCTCTCCAACATTGAAAACAAACCACACATATAAGACCCAGGATAACAGGGGTAAAATGAAATGCTGAGTCCGGTTTGGTTGCACGGTGAGTATGGTTATGGCAGACCAGACTGGGCTTCTCGGTCACCCTGTGCCCCTAAAAGACATAAGGTGACGTACACATAAGAGGGGCCTAGGGAGCTGAACAAGGGGTTTCCAGACCTCTCTAAGGTAAGCTGGGTTCCACGTTCCCCCGCCCAAAGTGATTCCTGTTGCAACTAGGGATGATCGAACTTTTGAAAAGTTTGTTTCGACCAGAACACCCGAATTTCCCGAAAGTTCGGTTCGGATTCCAGAACCCCTTTGAAATCAATGGGACCCGAACTTCTGGAATCAAAAAACACAATTTTGAAGCCCTAAACCCCAATGAATGCCCCTAAAAAGTGCCTAGTGTTCTGGGTCATGCCCCAGGGACTATGAATCAGGCAAAAAAAAGTTCTTAAAAATTGTCATTTTTGATAGAGAGCCAATTATTGAAAAAATTCTTGAAAAAAAAAGAGATTTCTTTGGATTCAGTGTCTGGGGGGGGGGGGGGGTCTAAAAAGTGTACCTGTGAAGTTTCAGCTCTGTAGCATGTCCAGAACCAGAAAAAAAACAGATTATTTTTCTTAGAATTTCAGTAGCCCAGGGATGGTGTTACCCTCCTTTCACACCTGGGCGTCTTTGTTTCAGGCGTTTTTCAGGTGTTTTTTGGGCATTTTTTTAACTTCTGTATAGGAGTATATATATCTATATATATATAGATATATATATCTATATATATATATATATATATATATATATATATATATATATATATATATATGTGTGTGTGTGTATATATATGTGTATGTATATATATATATATATATATATATATATATATATATATAAATATATGTTGGCCAAGTACATAGATCCTCCCTTTAATATATATAAATATACAGTTTTATAAGATACATATGTTTTTTTAACAGACATGGCAGGGTTCGGTCACCCTGACATGGCAGAGTCAGTTCACCCTAAACTACACTATGGTCACCCTGACATGGCAGAGTCAGGTCACCCTAAACTACACTACGGTCACCCTGACATGGCAGAGTCAGGTCACCCTAAACTACACTACGGTCACCCTGACACCTAATGCTATCCCTACAAAAACAAGATTTTTGAATCTAACTATAGTGGTATATAGTACCCTAACTACACTGCATATCCCTTTCCTCACACACCTTAAAGCCCAGTTCCTGTCCCATTGCATTTTGAGCAGTTCTGGTTGCCGAATTCCAAACTTTTACCGCAAAAAGATAGGAATTCGGCTGAATTTCGAACACCCAATGTTCAGGTAGAACCGATGGTCGACCCGAACCATTCGATCATCCCTAGTTGCAACTTACATATTAACCTTCCTGCTGCAGCATCAGTCTGATGCTACAGTTGTTTTCTGCCGGCTCTAAGCCCAAGAACTGAGCAATTACATGGCAGCTTTAGCCTGCTGTTGGCTGATTCTGGGTCACAGGAATGCAAAAGTAGGTGTATTCCTTTGACCTTGAGGAGAAGGTTGGCCAAAAAGCTTTAGGCATTATTTTTTTAATTCTACATATCAGTTCTGTTAAAATTGGATTTAGCATTTAATTGTATAAGAGACTTTAATCTTTTTTTTCTATAGTGATATAGTCCACCCTGGGAATTTGCCCTTGCTGCACTCAACCTGGTTACACCTCTATGTAAGATGGTCAGGTACAAGGATGCAATATAGGTTTCTATTAAGTCAAAACAAGTGATCAACGTAGGGTTACACAATTCTTTTATACAGTTTATTTGCTCATCTATACCTATTTCTTTTACAGCTAAGAAAAAAGAAAATTAAACCCAATATGCTTTAAAAGTAACAGACATAAATGCAAAGGGCCCCTGTTTTTTTTAACAGTCACTGATGTCTTGTCCTCATTGATGTTACCATGTACTGTGTATTTTCTAGAGAAAATGAATTGAATTTGTGACCCTTATGAATGGTTAAGAATTCCGATGAGGTGCTTGATCTCTCTACAATACTCCCTCCAAAGCTGCAATCTCATGCCCCTACTGTACAACAATGAAGTGACACTAATATGCCTTATTAAAAGTTAGGGTCATTGTGTAACAGCACAAGTTTTACAAGCAATATATCTTGTCATTTTATGTTCAAATTCTTTCTAGATTGCCATATCTCTCTGATATAACTAAAAAAGGATTTAGCTATGACCCTCCCAATGTGGTATATTAGATAGTATTGATCATTATAATGTATCATTAATAATAGGCAGACATATTTATGGTTTCACTAATTTATTAATTCATCCAAGATTCATCTCAGCATACAGAATATTGCTCTTTGGCATGAGTGTGTATCATCTCTGAGACCCAGAGGGCACATGCACATTTGCAAATGAGAAAATAACTAATTTTAACATGGCTAATTCTGCTCCCACATTGATATCTTTATATAATGCTCACATAAGAAGGAAGAACAGGAAAATATCATTGTATTTACTGTTTAGTGATTGTTCATTAAAAAAGACATGACAATTGTTTGTAGGAACTTAGAAAATATTAAGCTATGACTTTTTTTGTAAAATCTATATCTTAAGGCCTGTTGAAAAAAATATCATTGGAGATGTTAAAGCTACCTTTTCCATATCAACCTCAAACATAATTTTTACTGCCGGTTCACACTGTTCCGACTTGTCAGGCGACTTGGTCACCTGACAAGTAGCGGTCCATGCTGTGCAATGGAACCGTTCTAATAGGAGCGACTCAAGTCACTCTGACTTAGAAAAAGTTTCCTGTACCTTTTTTTTGCAAAGTCAGAGCGACTTGCATTGACTTCCATTATGTAAAGTCGTTGCAAGCCGCACCGAAGTTGCGGTGCACGGGAGACGGCATTAGTAGCCCGAAGTCGGGTCGGATCAGTGTGAACCGACACTTAGTGCTTTATATTTATTGTTTTAGTTAGAGAATAATGTATTTGTTTTCTTTTTTTAGGTGTTCTATTTTTTTTTTTTATGAATGTTTGGTAATATATCTAGCTTGCAAATGGAGCTCTATGCTCCTTTTGGTATGTTTGCCTGGTTAGCTTTAACTGATGAAAAAAATATTGGTAACAGAGCTCAATAGCACAAGCTTTAATATACAGAGAAAACTGAATAATCTGATTGCAAATTCACCAATATTTGACTTTTCTGTTTAGATTGGGTTGTGTGAGGAGTGTCAATCCAATAAAAAGGAACTTCTTCCATATGGTCTCTTTAGAAAATCTAGAGTACCTAATGACACAACTTTCATGGGTCAATTGTGCATTAGGTTAATTTGGAAAATACATATTGTATGCACTTACTAAGAAATAAATAAAAAAACGTAAAATATATAAACCATAGAATAAAATAAAATGTTCCCCAAGCCAATTCTATTTTTCTTATCAAAGGCTAAGTTCAGTATCCTTGCTAACATCTTAAAGTGTCCTGGATAGAGTAGGGAAGGTGTGTATTTCTGTCAGCTTCCCTACTGGGGAGCTTCACTCTATTTGTCCTGGTGACATTTGTCACTTGGGAGGAAAATAAGAGAAAACCCCAAATTTTGTGTTGTTATCAATACAGGAATAGAGCAAAAATCTTTCTATGAGGATTTCTTTTTCTTTGAGAGTTCTCCTTTCACTTATTTTTCTTAAAACAGAAAGATGGGGAAAGTCCTTTGGCTTCAGCTTTAGATATACTTTGATGACCTGGCCATAGGCAGAGAATCTACTCTCCCAGGTACAGGGCATTGTTATAGGCCATCAATCATGTCACAAATCAGTGTGATAAAATGTTCTTATATATTATAAAAAATAAAAAAAATGCTGATTCTTCCAGAAGTAGTAGCCATGTAACTTATTGTGCACTGAACTGAAATCTCAAACACTGTTATCAGCCATTCTAGTTCTGTTAAAAGCCTTATCATTCATACCATCCTTACCATCCAGGAGAGCAGTCAAGGGTGACAACACTGCTTCTTCAGAAATACAGTATGTTGAGTAAACACTGTCAATGTAAAACAGGAAGTTTTTTTTTCAGGCAGAATAAGCCGATGGAAAAGAAACAAATGCCTGAAAAAGAAAAATAGGACAGCCAACACATCTAAAGACTGGTAAGTTGTAATAGTGTACATTTGTGGGGGGTTATATAATCTCTAAACCGACCACTGACGGTGAGCTGAAGCTTCGGTGAAAAAAAAAAAAAATTCAGACCGAACTTTGGCTGTTTGAGCAATTTGACTATTCTTTTTTAATATACATGTCTTTTGGTTCATAGCTGCAGCAGCTTTGGAAATACATGGGTATGCTCCCCCAAATTTTTTGCCTGTTTATTATGAATTCGGTCTGACCAGACTATCGAGGTTGAGCAGCCCTCCCCACCCCCCACACACACCTGTACTCAATCAGTGTCCACCATCAAGTGGATATAGGAGGAGTCCCCTGTAGTGCATTTGCACATTTTTTCCAGCAAGGAGTATTATCTCCAAGGGTTAGAAAGGCTGGATTCATCTCTTTTTCATAGATAGTGTAGGACCCACTGATAATGGGGTACTTTGACGCAGTAGTGGGCTTGAGCACGATATGGCCATATGGTGGGACCAAACCCCCATTTTTATTTATGGACTCTCTTCAAATTTGGTAGTAATTTCCTTTGCATTTGCGCGCTATTCTTTTTTAATAATTTGACAAATGCCTGAACATTTCCACATGCAGTCAATGTTCTGTTTCATTGTATCAACCAGTGATGTTGCCTGTCCTATTCCCATATATGGCTGTTTAAAAAAATTTGTGTGGGGTTCACCTCCTAATTCAAACTATGCCCTTCAGGTCTGGCAAAAATTTTAATGGAAGGCCTGATGCAAAAAAAAAAAAGCAAAGGGTCCCCCAAGAAATTCATACTAGACCTTTACCTGAACATGCCGACTGACAGTCCAGAAAAGGAAGGGGGGGACAAACTTGGGACCCTCTAGCAAAGCCCTTGCCTTCATGTTGATGGGAACAAGGGCCTTTTCCTCACAATCCTAGCCAGTTGATTGAAGGGGTCTGCAGACGGGGGGCTTATTGGAATCTGGAAGTCCCCTTTAATGATAAGGGGATTCCCAGTTACCACCTAACCCTATGTGATGGAATAAGGAATAGATAGTATCCATACACATTCACAAAAAAATTTAAATCGTAAAAAACACACACAGTTTTTGACAAATCCTTTAAACACTTGCCAACCGAGGTATAGCCGAAAGACAGTTACAGCGCATTCATCCAGTTCCTCTAGGGCAACCCCCAGAACTCCACCCCCCTGCGCACCCCCAGGGCAAAGGTATAAGGCAAATCACAGTGGCCCTTTACCATGTGATCAGCTATGTCAAATCCCAGTGATATCCCATGTAAACAAATGCCAGTTATCGGCATTTCCTTTCCTCAGCACTGTCACCGTGTGAGGAAAGGAGAGTCCATAACCAGCTATCCTGTGATAACACACATTTACACTGATAATCAGGGCACTGATCATCAGTGCCATCATTATCAGTGCAGCCCCATCAGTGCCAATAAATGTCCATCAGTGCAACATAACAGTGCCCATTAGCGCAGCATATCAGTGCCCATCAGTGCCATTGCAGTGCCCGTGCAGCCTTATCAGTGCATCCTCATTAGTTCCGCCTCATCAGTGCAGCCACATCAGTGCAGCCTGATCAGTGCCCCTCAGTGCAGCCTATTAGTGCCCATTAGTGCAGCCTCATCAGCACACATCAATCAGTGCAGCTTTATCAGCACACATCAGTGAAGAAGAAAAATTACTTATTTTCAAAATTTTATAACAGAAACAAAGTAAAAGGTTTTTTTTTTTTTTTTCAAAATGTTCAGACTTCTTTTCGTTTGTTTAGCAAAAAATAAAAAACCCAGTGGTGATTAAATACCACTAAAAGAAAGCTCTATCTGTCTAAAAAAAGAAATTATAAACATTTCATATGGGTATAGTCTCGCATGACCACGCAATTGTCATTCAAATCACGACAGCTCTGAAAGATGAAAATTGGACTGGTCAGGATAGTGGTGAAAGTACCCAGTAGGCAAGTGGTTAAAAAAAAAAAAATCCCACAATGTACATGCATCAACAATCACATTGCCCAGTAATGTACTGTAGATCCATGTCAATCACAGGGTTTGGCAACTACTGACCCACCAACAAATATAGGGGCAGGGTCTCTCAGATGACATCAATGACAAAATATGGACATGACCAGATTTGATGGTACATGCATTTAGGACAAGGGTCTAGAATAGATTGATGGAATTCTCAAGTGCTTTGTTTACTAACAGAACAAAGCGATCTGGAGCTGTCATTTTGAAGAAGTTTAAACACGCTTTATTCATGTCAGTGTTGCTGTAGTAGGTTGTATTCATTGCACAGATTTGCAACTTCACAGGCAGGGTCAGTGCATAGAAAACTATCTTGGTATGAATGAATGCACAAATCATAGATGAATCAGCTAAAAGACTTAGCATAGATTGATGTATCACACCTTTTCATACAAGTTGTTTCTGTGTTTTTGACCAAGTTAAGTAGTAGTAGGAGAAAGGAGCAAGAAAATACTCTTGTAAAAGAGGAAGGAAAAGATAAAGATACTTAAAGAGGGGAGGGGGTCTGGAAGGTGGGGTAAAGTATTAGAACTGGGGACACTGTGCACAGCCTCCCACATGTTGTTATCAAGTCATGTAGATTATTAAGATGTGGGCTCCTAGTCAGAAGCAGGCATTAAAGACTGCTATTCTGTAAAATCGATCCGATAGAACTACTGTTTAAAGCATTGTTCCTCCTTGTTATTGACTGAAACTACTAATTCCTCCATTCAATGTGTTTCCTTAATCTTGGCAAACCACAGGTGAAGTGATGGAATTGTGGTCTGACTACAAATTCCTGATTCGATGTGTTTCCT
This sequence comes from Pelophylax lessonae, assembly GCF_965119305.1. Taxonomy (NCBI): domain Eukaryota; kingdom Metazoa; phylum Chordata; class Amphibia; order Anura; family Ranidae; genus Pelophylax; species Pelophylax lessonae. The sequence goes on along the minus strand of NC_138772.1, from coordinate 307,665,025 downwards.
TAATCTTGGCAAACCACAGGTGAAGTGATGGAATTGTGGTCTGTTTCCAATATAATGGAATACACAATTTACATTGAGTAAATGTCTATGTGTTTGTACTTTTTTTGTGAACATTGAGGGTAAGTGTAAGAGGAAAGCTGCTGGGTCCTGCAGTAGCTATATATTATCAGTTTATGTATGATCCCTTGACCTGGTCCTAAAAGTGTGCAATTTTTGTCAGGCCCGAAACATGTGAAGCAATGAGCCCTCATCCCTCTGGCACCTCCAGCACATTGATGGTCAATTTAGAAAGAGTCTATGTAGTGTCGTAGGTAACCTGTACCACCTAGAAATAATTTTGTATCCTTTTTCCTGTATGGTACTTTAAATACCGTAGATGTCCTATGAGTCCTGTGTTAGCCTGGGAAAGCACGTGTCCCCTGTGAGTCTAGGTGGCGATAAGTATAGCCAAAAAATATTTGAACCACAGTTCATGGATTATATTGACACAACCATACCAGGCAAAATAAAATACAAAACTTTATTGATGCACAAAGAAATAAAACATTCAATTTAAAAACATAGTCACACTCTGCACCATGTCTGACCAAGGGTGGTGGCCCAAACAAAATAGAGGTATATGGTATGTTTTACAACTGGAGACTTGCAGTTCCAATATTTAGGGGGCTCCACTATTCCTTCACATCAAGCCCAACATGTTTTGTGTATTCTAATTCCTCAGGAGCGAGAGGTGCTTTAACATAAAATTGCGAGATAAAAACAGATGAATCTGCCGGATGAGGAACATGGCGAACGTCTAGGAGAAGAGCTCCGCCGGCTCCTTGCAATAATCCACCGCAATCCTCTCTCTATCCCCTCTCTAGAGGAGAATCCGCCACTCACATCAACTACCCTAACCCCTGGGGACCAGATAAACCTAAAATTTACAGCGAAAAAGCGGCCGGACACAGCCATCCAGCCGCGGCCTACTCGCAGGAAAAGCCTCGGCCTTTCCTAAAGCAGTATCCGGCCGCATCCGCTCTCCATCCCCTCTCCAGAGGACAATCTACCCTCAATACCGCCCACCCTATCACCCAGGGGAACCAGGGGACCGTAAAAATTTGCAGAGTAGGCTGGAAGCGGACTGGAGAGGAGCGCCGCCGATCGCATAGCTAATCCGCGGCAATCCTCTCTAAATACGGACCTGAGCAGTGCATCTTTGCCCCATCCAGCCTCTCAGGACCCTGGGGGACACGATCATCCAATTATTTTCAAAATTGAGCCACCGGGAGCGGATTTACAATCGCGGCCTAGTTAGGCCTAAGAGGCAATCCACCATAATCTTGCTGCCAGACATCATCCTGAGCCCCATCACTCACCCCAGCTGCCCTATGGGAGCATAGGTATCGGCCGATGCCTATATTTTGTGGGGTTAATTACAAAAAAGGGGTTTGAGCAGGATCGGCAAGAGAGGAGCATCGCCTACCTTACTCCCCAATCTGCAGCCATCCGGCTCCCAGGATCACCTGGGTGGAGAGTCGGTGTACCCACAGCTAATCTGATCCTCCCTGGAACCTTCATCCTGCTTTTTGGTCCGAAATACAGGCTGCAGGGAGGCAGACAGGTTTTAGGCCTAGCAGACACTGCATCTAGGACTTTTCCTAAAGGGACGATCCATATATCACGGTGGACTGGGTAGGCACTGAATTCTTCACTTTTTGCCATCCTTCACTTGCTCAAGCCCAGCCTATCCTGCTTTCTGCCTCAGCTACAATCTATCCTAAACAGTGGATCCCTCTCTCCTCAATCCACCTTTACAATTTGCCTTCCTGATCTCATTCAATATCATTTCTGAGCAAGCAGAAATTCTGACAAGCTTCACCCTGAGAGATCATAACGTCCTCACAGACTTACCTATGCCTCTAAATTGCATTCCAAATTAATGAATTACAGTAGATGAAACATATAAGTGATATCTTCTCAGTGCGCATGCGCGGAGCAACGGAGATGGCCGCTTAGCTCCGAGGCTCCGTCTCGCCCCAGACCATCCGGCCCCATACAGCCACATTGAGCAGCGCAGCCGACACAGGACCCCACCATCCAACTCGGGGCACACCAAGGATCAGTTCTATGGCCTCGGGGACGGTCCGCAGGGATCTCCCCCGCAACCCGGGCTTCGGAGCGGAGGCTCCAGGCCTACACAAGATGGCGCCGCCCGCGCCGGAGGATCGAGATCCCGGGACGGAGGGGATGGAGGACAGCGACTGAGGGGGTCTCCCAACCCCCCATGCACTCCCGGAAGGCGCAGTGAGTACCAGCATCATCGCGGTCCCATCCCCTGCCTCCACAGAGTCGCTCATCAGGCACACCCTAGGGGATTTACTCCACACCCCAGTCCAAGGCCTACAGTGCAGCCCCTCAGTATCCAACCTCTCTGAGCTTACTCCCCCTGCTCACTCTTTGGACTTTCATGCTATGATGTCGGCCTTCTCTAAGATGCTGTCTGATGGCTTAGCGCAGACAGCAAGCTAAATCACACACACCATTCAAGCAGACCTACAAAACCTGGGTTCCAGAATTGAAATCATGGAGTCCAAGATGGACCAAACAGTCTCCAGGACAAACCAAAACACTGACCGCATTCAGGATCTAACAGATCGCCTGGAAACCGCCATTTCCAAAATTGATGACCTTGAAAATCGCTCACGGCGTTACAACTTTCGTATTAGAGGATTGCCTGAAGCAGTTCAGGATGTCCATGAAGCTGTCCAAGGATTTATTACCTCCCTGATTCCCAACATCCCAGCACATAGGCTGGAGTTAGACAGGGCACACAGGGCCCTTCAAGCACCCCGGAAGGATAATCTCCCCATGGACATTGTGGTAAAGCCACACTTTTATAAAGTAAAGGAAGAAGTCATGCGACTGGCCAGGTCCTCTGATCGTCTGGAAATTCAAGGACACCCGGTCCAAATATTCGTGGACTTATCGCCCCTGACGATCCAGAAAAGGCGTTCTCTTAAACCGCTTTTACGCATGCTTTAACCCAAAAGGCAATCAAGTACTGGTGGTCGTTCCCATTTCGTCTTTCTTTCGCCTACAAGAGTAAGACACTTGGTTTCTCTAGCTTTCAGGAAGGCGAAAAACTCCTTCTACAATTGGGCATCATCTCCCTGGAACTTTCACGTTCTACATCCCCGGCTCCAGCTGGCCCATCCAAAAGGCCTTCTCCAGCCAGCCCCATTGCCAAGGCGTGGGTGAAGAAGCAATCTAAGCGATCCAAGGACTCGCATGTCACCTGAACTGCTTTCCAGCTCCTTTTTTTTGTGTTCCAAATTTTTCTTCCACCTCCTTTCTCTGAGAAATGTTTTCATTTTTTTTTTTCTCAGATAGGGGACTCCTTGGACTCTTTTTTGAACTCTGTTCCAGGTTAATTTCAGGCCTGGGATCAGGCCGGGTGTGTTAAGTTGGTTAAATTCTTGCTATCTGTTGCTATTTTTTTTTTACAGGTTGGCCGTACATTGAAATCTTGCTGTACGGCTCTTTTCTTGCTCGATATCCCCCATACCTCATCCTTGAGGTGGGAGTCACATTTTTGCTTTGGGGGGTTGGTGGACGACCTAGGGGTCGCATGGTTTTGTTGGCTGACGCCCGTTGGGTTGGTATAGCCTCTGCCCGGGTCCTTCCACCACCTCCCAGAGGAAGTAGAGGGATTCATCACTCCTTGATTCATCATCCGGAATGACATACATGTTTGGAGGGTGGGGGGTTTGGGTCGGATGGTTGGTCCTGGTTCTCACCACAATGTTGTATTTAAGTTTATGTTCGTTATCATAGCATTTGGGTTGGGGCCGGGTAGGTCTGGGGCGCGAGCTTTGCGCCTCCCTCTGACCCCATCCAGTGTAATATGCCCTGGGCGGCGTCAGACGTCTGTCTGCAACTTTCGCGGACAGGTAACTTTTGCTTGTCTCATGGTCTGGGCCTAGGCGGGCCTGGCCCGGACCTGGGGGGGGGAGGGGGCTCCCCTGGCTTACATGCCTCAGGGGCCTCTGGGTTGGTCTTCCTCTTCCCCGTCTCTTTCTCTTCTTCTTTGCCTTTCTCTCTCTTATCTGTCTGCTTTCTCTTCAGATGCTGGAGTGGACTCTGTCTCCTCTTCAGACGGTGGGTGGACTGCTGTGATGGTGCTCCGGTTCCTCCAACTTCCAGAACTCCTCGGAACTTCAGGTGGGTCCTTCATTGGCGTTATAGCTCCTCTCTGGATTTATGGCGGTTAGTAAACCATCTCTGGCTCCTCTAAAAATTGCATCGCACAATGTTCAGGGGATGAATTCCCCAGTTAAGAGACGGAAATATTTTCAACATGCACACTCCCAAAAATTTGAAGTGCTCCTGCTCCAGGAAACCCACTTCCCTGATACTTATTTGCCTAAATTCATACGCTCCAAATTTCCACAGTTCTTCCTGGCTAACGCAGCTAATAAGACAAAAGGGGTTGGCATTTTCTTTTCTAAACACTTGGGCTTCTCCCCCACATCAGAAGTTAGAGACCCGGAAGGGAGATACATTCTGGTGTCAGGGACAATGGAGGGGATTTCCTACACGTTTGTGTCCTACTATGCCCCCAATCAGGGACAGGCTAGGTTTTTCACCAGAATGTGGGCGAAGCTTGAACCATATTTAAGGGGTACCTTGATAGTTGGGGGTGACTCCAACACGTCTTTTGATAAGATGTTGGACAAGTCCAGCCCTAGGCGCCCTAGGGTCTTGGGGCCACCCAAACGTGGTCTCACCATCGCTAAGCAACTTAACTCACTGGGTCTGATAGACATATGGCGGGAACTCAACCCTTCCTCCAGGGAATACACACATTTCTCTGCCCCTCATGGCACATTTGCCAGGATTGACCACATTTTCTTGTCATCGGCTGAGGTCCCTCTGGCCGTTAAAGCGAATATTAGGGAATCGCCTCTTTCGGATCACTCCGTGGTCATCTTGGACCTCCTGTCCCCTAGATCACGGGATGGGGTGCGCAGGTGGCGTCTGAACGAATCTTTGCTCAGTAATCCCTCTCTCTGCAATATGCTGGAAAAAGACATTACTGAATACTTTCATTTGAACGGTCAAAGCGGGGTCTCACCAGAAACCGTGTGGGCTGCTCATAAGGCTGTCATGCGGGGTAAGCTTATCCAGCTGGCGGCGAAACTTAAGCGGGAAAATCAAATTGATATAGCTAAACTGGAGAAGGAATTCCGGGAAGTGTCTAGGGCACATAAGAAAAAACCAACTCTAGCATCGCGACAGTGTTTGGAAGTGGGTCGTCTGGCCCTGAACATGGCTCTTACCACCCGGGCAGAGAAAAGTTTACGTTGGTCCTCTGCACAGTTCTATTACCAAACCGACAAAATAGGACCCCGGCTAGCTGCTAAACTTTCCCCCAGGCCCAGATCCTATGCTTTTCCCAAAATTAAGACTTCGGATGGATCCATGACTCAGAACCCACAAAAAAATTATGACCGCTTTTCACAAATTCTACTCTCAGTTGTACACTCCTAGTGAGGGAGCGACCATCCAGGGCAGGACGGCCTTCCTGGATGGCCTGGCATTACCTAGTATTTCCGAGGCTCATATGAAATCCATGGAATCCCCCATCTCGGAGCTAGAAATCTTAGAGGTAATTAAGCATTTGAAAAAAGGTTCGGCCCCCGGGCCTGATGGGTTTTCCTCGGGTTATTATAAAGCGTTTGGTCCAGTGCTTGCCCCGCATTTGGCGCGTTTTTTTAATTCCCTTAGGCAGGGACAGCAATTAGAGGCTTCGGCCAATACCGCATACATTTCGGTTATCCCGAAGCCCGGCAAGGATACTTCTGACGTTAAAAATTATAGACCAATCTCACTGATTAATAACGATTTAAAAATTATGACGAAAATATTGGCCAATAGGTTAGCGGATTTTATAGGCCGCTATATTCACAAAGATCAGGTGGGGTTCATGCCGGGGAGGCAGGGACCTGACCAGATCCGAAGGGCTGTGGACATCATTTCTCTTCTGGGGGCCCCCTGGGATGGAGGGAGACCCCAACAGGGTTTCCTCCTTTCCTTGGACCTCCAGAAGGCCTTTGACACGGTTGAATGGCCGTATGTGTTTGATGTCTTGAGCAGGTGGGGTTTTGGCCCCTCTTTCCTAAACGCCTTAAGAGCCCTCTACTCTTCTCCTATTGCGCATGTGAAACTGCAGGGCCACTATTCGGACGCGTTTCCGATACACAGGGGGACCAGACAGGGCTGTCCACTGTCCCCCCTCATTTTTTGCGGTGGCCATCGAAACGCTGGCTATAGCAATCAGAAGCCATCCTGATATTAAAGGGATTTCGTGCGGGGGTAGAGAACACAAGTGCGCATTGTTCGCTGATGACCTTTTTCTTTTCCTCTCGAGACCGCTCATTACTAGTCCCAATCTTCTCCGACTGTTGGATGAGTTTGGGAAAATCTCAGGCCTCCAGGTAAATCTCTCTAAGTCAATAGCCTTGAACGTCAGTCTCCCGCTATCAATGTTGCAGACCCTCCGGGAAAATTTTCCGTTCTCCTGGGCCACCACCTCTATCCCGTACCTGGGGGTCAATTTGACCGCCTCCATCTCCTCTTTGTACCAAGCCAACTACCCGCCTCTGTTCGCTAAATTGTCTACCGATATGGAACTTTGGGCCAGAGGGAACATTTCCTGGTTGGGAAGAATTCATTCTGTTAAAATGAACCTTCTCCCCAGGATATTGTACCTTTTTAGATCACTCCCGATACAGATAACTAAAGGGAAATTGCAGAGTCTTCAATCCAAGATGGTTCAGTTTATTTGGGGCACCAGAGGTCCCCGACTTCCGCGGAGGGTCCTCTTCAGAAGCCGCTTACAGGGGGGCCTAGGGGTCCCCCTGCTTTGGAGATACTACCAGGCAGCCCAACTGGCACAATTCTCAGTGGTATATGCTATGGGGGGCAGACCGGATTGGGTTGATATGGAACGACAATCGGTCCCTAATCACACCATAGATTACTTGGTTTGGGCTCCTCCAAGTAGGAGACCTCCTGTATTGGCACCTTCCCTCTCTCACTCATTAGCGCTGTGCGATAGACTATATATACATCCTACACTTATCTCGGCTCACAAACCCCTGACACATATTTTTAACAATCCGGACTTTGTTCCGGGACTAAACATAAGGGCTTTTCAATGGTGGACCAACAAGGGACTATTCAGGATAGGACACTTCCTTTCACCTCAGGGCCCCTTGTCAGTCGCACACTGTACGAGTAAGCTTGATATGCCTTCCTCAGAAAAATTTAGGTTGCACCAGATTAGACATTTCCTATCACCTATGGTTGCAGGTTCAGATGTTGAACCCCGGGCCACTTCATATGAATGCTGGTGTGCCCAAGCTCAAGTCCAGAGGGGAGGTATTTCGTTGATTTACAGGGCTTTGATCGACTCACCTGACAAGCCCGGTTACGCCCTTTCCTGGGAAAGGGATCTGGAGCTATCGTGGGAACCGGACACCTGGAACTCCATTTTCCGGAGGGCTTTTAAAGGTATCTTGAATATGTCTCTAGTTGAAGCTAATGTTAAGATTATTACGCGTTCCTTGCTCCATATTTGGTGGGAATGCCCGCGTATCCGTAGTTTTTGGAATAAATTGTTTAGTCTGATCCGCAAAGTTACTGGGCTTCCGGCTCCCAGGACCCCGGAAGTAGCGCTGCTTCTTGGCTCTGGTGTAAAAGGGCCCAGAACCAGTTTGAAGCTCATGCATTTCATGTTGTTGGGGGGGAAGCTTACCTTGGCTCGGGCTTGGAAGTCCCCCTCGGTCTCAATGGGGGCGACCAAACGCAAAATCTCTTGGATCATGACCCAGGAGAAGATGGTCAGCATCTTCCGTGACAAGCAAGCGGAATTTGAAGCAGTATGGGAACCCTGGCGTCTGTACATCTCCCCTCCCTCATCCTAATTGTCTGTGTTTTGTATTTTCTCCACCCGATCCCTTCTTGCATCCACTCCAGCATCTCCATCCTTTCTCCTATCCCTTTTCTCTTCTTGTGTTCTTTCCTTCTTTTCCTTTCCTTTTCTTCCTTTCGGATATTCCATACTTCCTCCTTTCTTGTGGCTTATAGGTTATTTACCTCTCTCAGGACCTATATCTTCAGAGGGTGATTATATGCAACCCCAGTTCATAAGATTCAGGGGGGGGGGGGGGTCCCCTTCCTGGTTTACAGAGGGCGTTTGTAACTTACATGGAGGTCCACGGTTATATTTTTCTGTGCTTTGCTTGCGGGCTGGGATTCTGTTCTGATCCTCGGACGTTTTAGTAATACTGTTTTAGTAACCATGCCTATCTCGTATTGCATTGTTGCCATTGTTATCATTACAAAGTCCCTTCCCGAGTGGGCTCTGTATATGACACATTGTATACCTTTCTTATGCAATATTTCCTGATTTTGTATGTTATTAATCTACATATGTCTTACAAAATAAAAAACTTTTGCAAGTAACATAAAATTGCTACCTAAATACAAGTGAAAAAAAAAAATAGATAGTTGTGCGCTTACAATAACAAAGTAGTAAATATACTCCACTAAGAGCCGGTTCACACTAGCACGACTTGTCAGCCTGACAAGTCGCGCTCCCTCGCGGTCCGTTGACAGCTACAGGACCCGTTCTAATAGGAGCGACACAAGTCGCTCCGACTTAGAAAAAGGGTCCTGTACTACTTTGGGGCGACCTCGGAGCAACTTGCATAGACTTCCATTATGTGAAGTCCCTGCAAGTCACTCCGAAGTCGTGGTGCATGGTAATGCACAAGTCGCCCCCGAAGTAGTAAGGAGTCGTGTCGCCTCAGTGTGAACCGACTCTTAATCACAGTCCAGTATACCCAATTAAAAACATAAACAGTGCTGCGCTAAAAACTGAAAACAAATCAGATAGATCTAAAATGTATGGTATCACATAAGTACATTGAAATCATAAAATGTGGTAAAAACACGTGTGGTATCACATAATAGCATTCCAATCATAAATTATAAAATATAAAAAAGAAAAAGTGCATCATGCAAAACTGCAATGAATCAAAATCTCACAGTATATGTCTACATATACTCCCACATTTTGATGGAATATATGACAGTGCAAAAGTCCACAAGAATGAAAATATAGAGTGTTCAAATATAAACTGTCCAAATCTGAAAGTGAAATCCATGTTTGAAAGGAAAGTATTCTGTGTTCCAAAATGAAAAAAAGGGGGGGGATCACCCCCAGAGAACCAATCACTGAAAGGGAAAATCAGGAGCGCTTACCAGAGACAATGGACTATAATGGCAATGGTAAAGAGTTGTATGAGCATTAGGTTATTGAGCCTTGTTAGCACGACCCTTGGTACTCTTTTTCCCCTCCAATCTCTCAGGTGCTCAGAAAAACAGAAAAGCTCCACATAGTGTAATGTAGAGCACTTACATTTTCCATGTAAATAACAGGCATTCAAATTGTGATCACAAGCAAACTCAAATGGGTGCAATATTTAAAGATGAGCTCATCTCTAAATATTTTGCCCATTTGAGTTTGCTTGTGATCACAATTTAAATGCGTGTGATTTACATGGAAAATCACCCTGATGATGTCTGATTCTGGTTGTTTGGTTAACAAACAAAGAAGTAAGAAAGCTGCGCTTAAATAAACTAACAAGAGTAAGGCTGCCAGTACAACAGTGTTATCAGACCATATAGCAAAATTGTGTTCAAGTACAGCGCCACATTATAAACTAAAGGATTAAAAGAACACAGTCCATGAAGTCCGTCTAAAAATGATGCTGAGGTGCAGAAATAAATGCAAATAAATTCCAACACCGTGCAGACACAATCCTGATGTTCACCACGTGCATAGAATAAGGTAATCTCCTTACCAGAATTTTAGACCCCCTGTTAAGGAAGGTCCACCAAGCATGAGGTATTACCAGTGAAGGGTCCACTCCAAGTCAGCAACCAATCCACGGCAGAACATTCATAGAGGACAGTATATCTTTATGAACTTCATAAACCCCAAATGTTGGACATTGATGTTCCTTTGCACTCACTGGTAAATTTTTGCTCCTCCTGGATGAGACCTGTGGGGCTGGATGAGCTGCTGTCAACGCTGGATATGTCATGACATGGCAACGCTCTTTTAACTTGACCTTAAGTGAGAGTGGGATAGGTTGCATCCAAAGACAAAGGCCTCATGGAAAGATACTCTTTTTCCTCTTCTTACCAGACTGTTGGTACCTGAGCACATGAAGGTCTTGGCTATGTGGCAGAAAGTTCCTTTTTGTTTGGTTGGAGACATTCACGCCAGTGGCCTGCTGGAGGTCATTTTGAAGGCCCTGGCAGTGCTCATCCTGTTCCTCCTTGTACAAAGCAGCAGATACTAGTCTTGCTGATGGGTTAAGGACCTTCTACGGCCTTGTCCAGCTCTGCTAGAGTAACTGCCTGTCTGCTGGAATCTCCTCCATTATCTTGAGACTGTGCTGGGGGACACAGCAAACCTTCTGGCATGTATTGATGTGCCATCCTGGAGGAGTTGGAATGCCTGTGCAATCCTACTTGGACTGCCAGTGACACTGACCCTAGCCAAATGCAAAATGAGTGAAAAACAGTCAGAAATGGTTTTACAGGTGGAGGCCACCGGCCCTTTTTTCCCCTACTCATCTTTTCTGTTTAGGAGGTTGTCTCATTGTTGCCCATCTTGTGCGCCTGTTGTTAATTTCATTAACACCAAAGCAGCTGAAACTGATTAACAACCCCCTCTGCTACTTAATTGACCAGATCAATATCCCAGGAGTTTAACTGACTTGATGCTATACTCTGATTAAAGCAGATAAAAATTCTGGACAGTGTAGCAGCTATCAACCTATAGCAATCCTAAGGTTATTGTAAAGTCTCTTTTGTTTTTTTAAATCACAAACATGTTACAAACATACTTACCTGCACTTGCAGCTTGCTATGGGGGCACCTGAGCCGAGCTGAAGCTCCTTGTGTCCATTCAGACATGGAGCTGCCGTTCAGCCCCGCCCTCTCTCTCTCTCTCTCTCTCCTGATTGGCTCACTGACTTAGATTGACAGCCACTGGAGCCAATGGCGCTGTGGCTGTATCTCAGCCAATCAGAAGGGAGAGTCCCAGGATGGCCGAGGGACTCGTGGACATTGCTGGACAGAGAGAGGGGCACAGGTAAGTATTAGGGATGCTGGGGGAGCTTCTACACACAGAAGGCTTTTTATCCTAATGCATATAATGCATTAGGATAAAAAATCTTCCTGACTTTACAACTCCTTTAATGTACAGTAGATTTGAAGATTTTTGCTAAGGCAGTGGCTAACAGACTACATACTTATATTTCCCAACTGATCCATTTCACAACTGATCCATTTGGACCAAGTAGCATTTGTGGCGCAATGCAATGAGAGTAATAGACTTTATTCACTCCACCCAGTCAAGGAAGTTCCCGTTTATGCTACTTTTTACGAATGCAGAAAAGGCATTCGATCAAATAGATTGGGAATTTCTACATTGCACCCTGCATCATATAGGGTTGGGTCACTGCATGTGATCATGAATTGCGGCCTTATATTTAACCCCCCCAAAGGCGTCAGTGAGGGTAAGTCTAGGTTCAAATCTATGCAGGCTGCGCTTTATGCATTTCTCAGGCTCATTTTGTCTTTTTAAACCCTAGTTTCTGATGCTTTTTGCATTTTGTGTTTTTTTCCCTTTAAAAACACTGTTTATAGCTAGTTGCTAAGGAGAGAGCCAGAAAGCCGGGAAGCTGGCTGAAACATTAAGGACGCAAGAAGATGGCAGTTAGCCTTTGTCATGGATGGAACTTTTTTTTCGGGTCCAGCGGTGGAGGCGGGCATCGTTATTGATGATGGATATCAGAATAAAGGTATCGTGAATTAAAGGAATCAAAAACTGTGTGTGTGTGTTTTTATTTCTTTTTGACACTTTTTTGCATTGGGGGAGGGCAGGATCTGGCTTCCAGATTTTCAATAAACCCCCTGGCCGCAGACCCCCACAACCACAGGGTTATTGGGAAGAGGCTCTTGTCCCCATCAACATGGGGACAAGGTGCTTTGGGGTGGGGGGCAGAGCACCCTAGCCCCAAAGCACCCCCCATGTTGAGGTCCTGTGGCCTGGTAAAGGAGGGGAGCGCTCATTCACCCCCCCTTTCCTGGCCTGCCAAGCTGCCTGCTCAGATAAGAGGTCTGGTATGGATTGTGGAGGGGACTCTCCGCTGTTTTTTAAATAAAATTTGGAATGGGGTTCTCCTCAAAATCCATACCAGACCCAAGGGGCCTGGGATGAATTGGGGGAGAGGGGGCCCCCATGCCATTTTTTTCACATCTTTGTATTGCCAGCAATAGAAAATGTCATTTTTTTTCCTTTTTATATGTCAATTTTGGTGCAGCAGGTTCTACACAGTACATATGTTCCATTTTACAGGCAGACTAAAGGGACCCCCCCCCCCCCCCCGGTACTATATTCAACATCATTTTTCATTTTTATTGTTTAAATTTAAACATAATTAAAATCACTGCTGCTTTAAAAATTCTAGCAAAACATTTTTGCAATGAAACATGGCGGATGAGCAGGGTAGTACCTGGGCCCCCATACCCTTTTTTTGGCCAATAACTTGCATATAAACCTTCAAAATGGGAACTTTTGATTTTTTTAAGTTTGGGTCCCCTAGACCAGTGTTTCTCAACAGACTTTTTGAAAATTAATATTTGTGTCATTCTCAAAACTTTTGGCCACAGCTTTAAGGAAGAAGTATCTGGGGTGACCCTAACCCCCCAAATATTTAACATAAGACCTCCAAATAGTGAAGTTCACCTTCAGTCTCTGTACTAAGGATTCTTGTAGGGAAAATTAAAGTCTAGGGCAGTGGTCCTCAACTCCGGTCCTCAGGGCACACTAACAGGCCAGATTTTAGGTATTACCTTGGCAAGATGCAGACAGAATACTTCAATCACTGAGCAGCAAATGATATCACCTGTGATGCATTTCAGTTGTCTTGCAAACCAGGCCTGTTAGTGTGCCCTGAGGACCGGAGTTGAGAAACACTGCCCTAGACCAGTGGTCCTCAACCCTGGCCTATAGGGCCCACTAACAGGCCAGATTTGCAAGATAACTGAAATACATCCCAGGTGATATCATTTGCTGCTCAGTGATTGCAGTACTCTAGTCTGCATCTCCCCAAGGTAATACTTAAAATCTGGCCTGTTAGTGGGTGTGATGTCGCGAACATAAAATTCGCTGTTCGCGAACGGCGAACGCGAACATCGGCGAATGTTACATAGTTACATAGTTAGTGAGGCTGAAAAAAGACACAAGTCCATCCAGTTCAACCTATGATTTGTGTGTGTTTGCTTTTAACCGTACATTGTATACCCCTGTATGTTGTGGTCTTTAAGGTGTCCATCCAATAGTTTTTTGAAACTATCAATGCTCCCCTCTGATACGACTGCTTGCGGAAGAGAATTCCACATCCTTACCGCTCTTACAGTGAAGAACCCCTTACGCACTTTAAGGTTAAACCGCCTTTCCTCAAGTTTTAGTGAGTGGCCACGTGTCTTATTGTATCTCCTTTCTCTGAATAGTTTGTTCCTTATGCTAGGGTCGCCAGTACAGTATTTGTACATTGATATCATATCCCCCCTCAATCGTCTCTTCTCCAGAGAGAATAAGTTCAGTGCTTGTAGTCTTTCCTCATAGCTGATGTCCTCCATTCCCCTAATTATTTTTGTTGCCCTTCTCTGGACTTTCTCCAGTTCCAGCACATCCTTCCTGAGGACCGGTGCCCAGAACTGGACAGCATACTCCAGATGTGGCCGGACCAGAGTCTTGTAGAGTGGAAGAATAATCTCTTTATTTCTGGAGTGAATCCCCTTTTTTATACAACCCAGTATTCTGTTGGCTTTGCTTGCAGCGGCTTGGCATTGCATGCCACTTCCAAGCCTGTTGTCTACCAGTACCCCCAGGTCCCTTTCCATCCTAGACTCACCCAGAGGTTCCCCCCCTAGTGAGTAGCTTGCTTTCTGGTTTCTGGCCCCCAAGTGCATTACTTTACATTTTTCTACATTAAATCTCATCTGCCATGTAGTTGCCCACCCCGTTATTTTGTTCAGGTCCGCTTGTAAGGTTTCCACATCCTGCATAGAAGATATTGGCATGCCTAATTTAGTATCATCTGCAAATACTGAGATTGTACTAGATATCCCCTCCTCTAGATCATTTATGAATAAATTAAACAGGATTGGTCCCAGGACAGAACCCTGGGGGACCCCACTTTCCACACCCGCCCAATCAGAGTACTCCCCATTAATCACCACCCTCTGGACTCTCCCCTGGAGCCAGTTCTCTATCCAGGTACTCACCTTATGGTCCATACCTACCTTCCTTAGTTTGTACAGTAAGCGTTTGTGGGGAACGGTGTCAAAGGCCTTTGCAAAGTCCAGATACACCACATCCACAGGCTTACCTTTATCTAAGTGGCAGCTCACTTCATCGTAGAAGGTTAATAGATTGGTTTGGCATGAACGATTTTTCATGAATCCATGCTGATTACTACTTATAATACCGTTATCATTACTAAAGTCTTGTATGTGGTCCCTTATCATCCCCTCCAAAATTTTGCAGACTACTGATGTTAGGCTGACCGGCCTATAGTTACCCGGGATATATCTCGGCCCCTTTTTAAATATTGGTACCACGTTGGCTTTTTTCCAATCAGCTGGCACCATACCTGTCTGTAAACTATCCTTAAAGATCAAGAATAATGGTCTGGCAATCACCTGGCTGAGCTCATTAAGAACCCTTGGGTGCAAGCCATCTGGTCCCAGGGATTTATTTATGTTAAGTTTCTCTAGTTTAGCTCTAAGTCTATCCTCTGTTAGCCATGGCGGCACTTCCTGAGGTGTATTATTTAGTTTGGCCTTACAAGCGGGGTTCGTGTAGCCCCCCGATTCCTTTGTGAAGACTGAAGAAAAGAAATTATTTAACACTTCCGCCTTTTCTCTGTCCTCAGTGGCCATTTTTCCTTTATCATCTTTTATGGGGCCAATGTGTTCTGGCCTTGCTTTCTTACTGTTTATATACTTAAAGAACTTCTTGGGGTTCTTTTTACTCTCCTCCGCTATATGTCTCTCGTGTTCTATTTTAGCCGCCCTGATTTCATCTTTACATTTCTTATTACACTCTTTGTAGTGCTTAAATGCTGCCAATGACCCCTCAGTCTTGTATTTTTTGAAGGCCTATTCTTTAGCTCTAATATACATTTTTATGTTGGAGTTTAGCCACCCAGGGTTTAGTTTTGCTCTTTTAAATTTATTTCCCTTTGGAATGCACTGGCCCACCCCCTTGTTAAGTATGCTCTTGAAGCACTCCCATTTTTCCTCCGTGTTCTTTGTTCCCAGGGTTCTATCCCATTTGATATTTTCTAGCAGCGAGCGCAGTTTAGGGAAATTGGCTCTTTTGAAATTCAGTGTCCTTATATTACCCTTGTGTTTCCTATTACTGTAATTAATACTGAAACCAATTGACCTATGGTCACTGTTCCCTAAGTTGTCCCGTATTTCTATATCCGTGAGCAGGTCTGTATTGTTGGTAATCAGTAGGTCAAGTACCGCATTGTTTCTTGTCGGTGCATTCACCATCTGACCCATGAAATTGTCCTGCAAAACATTTAGGAACTGCCGAGCCTTGGCTGAATGCGCGGTTCCTTCTGCCCAGTCTATATCAGGATAATTAAAGTCCCCCATTATAATGACATTTCCCATCCTTGCTGCCAATCCTATCTGTAACATGAGGTCCACCCCACCCTCCTCCCTCTGGTTTGGGGGCCTATAGCATACGCCCAATACTACCTTCCCCACCGTGCCTTCCCTTTGAAGCTCTACCCATAGGGATTCTGCCTCGTCCTTAGCTCCATTATTAATATCATCCCTCATATTTATCTGTATACTGTTCTTAATATACAAACATACCCCTCCCCCTTTTTTACCCTCTCTATCTCTGCGATAAAGGGAATACCCCTGAATGGTCGCCATCCAGTCATGAGAGCTGTCAAACCAAGTCTCAGTTATCCCCACAAAATCTAAGTCCTCCTCAAACATCAGCAGCTCCAGCTCTCCCATCTTGTTGGCCAGGCTTCTGGCATTGGTATATAAGCCTCGTAATTTTGATGTTTTTAGGCTGCTCTCTTGATTTTTCCCCGTACCCACCCTGGGTATAGGAGCTCCGAACACCCTACCGCTAATGCCCCCATTTCTGCCCTCTGAAACTTGCTTTCCACTGGCTAATTCTACATCTGTACCCTCCCCCCCATTCCCTAGTTTAAAAGCCCCTCTAACTTTTTGGCCATCCTCGCACCCAGTACGGCTGCACCCACCCCATTTAGGTGCAATCCGTCCCTACCAAAGAGCCGGTGACCGACTGAGAAGTCGGCCCAGTTCTCCAGGAACCCGAAACCCTCCTTACTACACCAGCTCCTCAGCCACTCGTTAACTTCCCTAATCTCCCGCTGCCTCTCTGGTGTGGCTCGAGGTACAGGTAGTATTTCGGAAAATACTACCTTGGAGGTCCTAGTCCTCAACTTAGCGCCTAAGTCCCTGAAATCGTTTAGGACTCTCCGTCTTCCTCTGCCTATGTCATTGGTACCCACGTGTACCATGACAGCTGGGTCTTCCCCAGCCCCACCCAATAATCTGTTCACCCGATCCGCGATGTGCCGAACCCGAGCGCCCGGCAAACAACAGACTGTTCGGCGCACACGGTCTTTGTCACAGATTACACTGTCTGTCCTTTTAATAATTGAGTCCCCTACCACCAGCACCTGTCTTTCCTTTCCCTTTCTCCCGGCCTCACTGGAGGAGTTCGTCCCCTGGCAGCTAGGGGCGTCGCTCTGCTCCAGCAATGCTGGTCCCTGACTGGTTTCCCCAACATCACACAACGGGGCGTATCTATTGGGGTGCTCCAGCCCAGGATCAGCCTCCTTGCCTTGTCCCCTTCTACCCCTCCTAACTGTCACCCCTCTGCTCTGCTCTGATGCCTGCACCTCCGATACTCCGCCCACCTCTGTGCAGGCCCCTGTCTGCACCTGATTGGTACAATCCTGACTCTCCTCCGGTATGGACATTCGTCTCAGTGTTGCCAGCTGCTTCCCTAGATTCAGGACCTGAGCTTCCAGGGAAGCAACGTGCTCACATTTTGCGCATTTGTATTCACCCTTGATCGCATGACCGAGGAACGCATACATATCACAAGATGTACACCGAGTCGCATCTCCACACCCGCCGGGCATTGTACCTACTATCTAATCTAATGGGGATTCAGCGATTTAAGTCTATCCTATGTGGCTATTTCCTGGCTTCCTAACGCTACCTTTTCACCCTCTGGTATTCCGCTCCACTCACTTGACACCGGTCAGTCACCCAACACTCACAATCTCACAGCCCGGTCAGACGCACAACACTAAGTCGCACAGCCCGGTCAGACGCACAACACTAAGTCGCACAGCGCGGTTAGACGCACAACATTCAGTCGCACAGCCCGGTCAGACGCACAACACTGAGTCGCACAGCCCGGTCAGACGCACAACACTGAGTCGCACAACCCGGTCAGACGCACAACACTGAGTCGCACGGCCCGGTCAGACGCACAACACTGAGTCGCACGGCCCGGTCAGACGCACAACACTGAGTCGCACAGCCCGGTCAGACGCACAACACCGAGTCGCACAGCCCGGTCAGACGCACAACACCAAGTCGCACAGCCCGGTCAGACGCACAACACCGAGTCGCACAGCCCGATCAGACTCACAACACCGAGTCGCACAGCCCGGTCAGACTCACAACACTGAGTCGCACAGCCCGGTCAGACTCACCACACTGAGTCGCACAGCCCGGTCAGACTCACAACACTGAGTCGCACGGCCCGGTCAGACGCACAACACTGAGTCGCACAGCCCGGTCAGACGCACAACACTGAGTCGCACAACCCGGTCAGACGCACAACACTGAGTCGCACGGCCCGGTCAGACGCACAACACTGAGTCGCACGGCCGGTCAGACGCACAACACTGAGTCGCACAGCCCGGTCAGACGCACAACACTGAGTCGCACAGCCCGGTCAGACGAACAACACTGAGTCGACGCACAACGCTCAGTCGCACCGCCCGGTCAGACGCACAACGCTCAGTCGCACCGCCTGGTCAGACGCACAACGCTCAGTCGCACCGCCCGGTCAGACGCACAACGCTCAGTCGCACAGCCCGGTCAGACGCACAACACTCAGGTAGTGATAGGTACTCCCAGACACTCAGGTAGCAACAGGTACTCCCAGATACTCAGGTACTCCCAGATACTCAGGTACTCCCAGATACTCAGGTACTCACAGATACTCACAGATACTCAGGTACTCACAGGTACTCACAGGTACTCACAGGTACTCAGGTACTCACAGATACTCAGGTACTCACAGGTACTCACAGATACTCAGGTACTCACAGATACTCAGGTACTCCCAGATACTCAGAGATACTCAGGTACTACACTACACCCTCAGTCAGTGTACAATCTCAGTCACCAGTCTTACTTACCTAGTGTATGTCCCTTTAAGTCTGTCTCTAGCAGTTCCTGGCTGTTTTTTTTTTTCTTTCCCTCAGACGGTCAGTCTCCGCTCTGCACCTGCCTCCCTCTGTCACTTCCCGGTCAGCCTTTGCTCGCTAGTCTCCTCTGCTCCCTCTCTGTCTGGGGGGGGGGGGGGTCCGCACCACTCGCCGCCCGCCGCAAAAAGGGGGGGGTTTACTGTTCCGCTCGCCACCCGCAACAAGAGAGGGGGGGGTTACCGACCCGCTCGCCGCTCGCTTCTGGGGGGGGGGTCGGGGTTCAAGCGCCGCTCCCCGCCGCTGCTCTCCTGGGGGGGGTTACTCACACGCGGTCGGTCACGCACACACTCCACACTCCACACACACTCCTCTCTCCTGCACGCCCTGACAGCCTCTGATCCCGCGCTCTGCTCCACAGCACCACCTGCGAACCGGCGAACATTGCGAACCGCCATAGACTTTAATAGGCAGGCGAATTTTAAAACCCACAGGGACTCTTTCTGGCCACAATAGTAATGGAAAAGTTGTTTCAAGGGGACAAACACCTGGACTGTGGCATGCCGGAGAGGGATCACACAAAAAAAAGTTCTTAAAAATTGTAATTTTTTGATAGAGAGCCAATTATTGGAAAAATTAAAAAAAAATAAAAATAAAAAAATTCTTTGGATTTAGCATCTGGGGGGTCTAAAAAGTGTACCTGTGAAGTTTCAGCTCTGTAGCATGTCCGGAACCAGAAAAAAATACGAATTAGGGTTAGGGCTAGGGTTAGGGTTAGGGCTAGGGTTAGGGTTAGGGTTAGGGCTAGGGTTAGGGTTAGGTTTAGGGTTAGGGTTATTTTTATGGCTAGGCTTAGAGGGTTAGGGTTAAGGTTAGAGGGTTAGGGTTATGGTTAGAGGGTTAGGGTTAGGTTTAGTGTTAGGGGCTAGGGTTAGGGTTACGGTGAGATACTTAGGGTTAGAGTTAGTAGCCCTACCCCTACCCCTCTAACTCTAACTCTAACCCTAAGCACTAAAAATAACCCTAACCTTAGCCCTGACCCTAACCCTAGCCCTAACCCTAACCCTAGCCCTGACCCCTGATTCTATTTTTAGTACACTTTTTAGACCCCCCAGACAATAAATCCAAAGAAATTTTTTTTGTTAAGTTTTTTTTTTTTTTTTCCAATAATTGGCTCTCTATCAAAAATGACAATTTTTAAGAACTTTGTTTGTGTGATTTAGTGTCTAGGGGGTCTAAAAAGTGTACCTGTGAAGTTTCAGCTCTGTAGCATGTCCAGAACCAGAAAAAAAGATAATTTTTCAGTAGAGCAGGGATGATGGGAACCCCTTTTACACCTATATGATCTTTTTTTTCTGGTTCTGGACATGCTACATATATATATATATATATATATATATATATATATATATATATATATATATATATATATATATATTAAAAAAAATACTCAAATACCAGCCCTCAAAGGGGCTTTTGGGGACAATATATATATATATATATATATATATATATATATATATATATCACAGAACAAAAAAAATTACACAAATACCAGCCCTCAAAAGGGCTTTTGGGGACAATAGATATATATATATATATATATATCCAAAAAAAACCTCAAATACCAGCCCTAGGAAGGGCTTTTTTGGGGTGCTGTCCTTACAGCAGGAGTGTACCAAGAACACTGGCTAACAAGACCGGGAACTGTCCCCAGCTATTACAGCAGCACCAGCACTTTCCCTGCTCTCAGTAACACAGAAATGATCTAAAATGGATGCTGCCCTTGCTTATTTATAGGAGGTGGGAGGGTGTGGGAGGGAGGTATGCTGATTGACCTGGAATGTGTCTGCTGACTGTGATGTTCAGGGTCAAAGTTTGCCTCAATGATGATGTATAGGAGGCGGACCGAACATCGCATATGTTCGCCCGCAGCGGCGAACGCGAACGTTCGAAGTTCGCCGGGAACCGTTCGTCGGCGAACTGTTCGGTACATCTCTATTAGTGGGCCCTGAGGACCGGAGTTGAGGACCACTGCCCTAGACTTTAATGTTCCATACAAGAAGCCTTAGTACAGAGACTGAAGGTGAACTTCACTACTTGGAGGTCTTATGTTAAATATTTGGGGGGTTAGGGTCACCCCAGATACTTCTCCCTGAAAGCTGTGGCCAAAAGTTTTGAGAATGACACAAATATTAATTTTCAAAAAGTCTGCTGCTTCAGGTTTTATGATGGCAATTAGCATATACTCCAGAGTGTTCTGAAGATTGAACAGAGAAATCGCAATTAATTGCAAAGTCCCTCTTTGCCATGAAAATGATTTTAATCCCATAGAAAACATTTCCTCTGAATTTTTGAAGAAGGCTTTGGGGCGCCCAAGAAAGTCAAGCAAGTGCCTGGACCGTTTCCTACAGTTGATTCAGCTGCAGGATTGAGGCACCACCAGTGCAGGGCTTACTCAGGAATGGCAGCAGGCAGGTGTGAGCGCATCTGCAAGCACAGTGAGGAGAAGACTTTTGCAGGATGTCCTGGTGTCAAGAAAGATGCAAAGAAGCCACTTCTCTCCAGAAAAAAACTTTAGGGACAGACTGATAATCTGCAAAAAGGTACAGGCATGGGATTGCTGAGGGCTGGGGTAAAGTCATTTTGTCTGATGAATCCCCTTTCTGGTTGTTTGGGGTGGAAAAAACCTTGTCTAGAGAAGAAAAGGTGAGTGTTACCATCAGTTCTGTGTACTGCCAACTGTAAAGCATCCTGAGACCATTCATGTGTGCAGATTCTTCTCAGCCAAGGATGTGGGCTCACTTACAATTTTGCCTAAGAACACAGCTATGAAAAAAAAATAATGGTACAAAAACATCTACAAGAGCAACTTCTTCCAACCATCCAAGAACAGTGATGAACAAAGCCTTTTCCACCATGATAGAGCATCTTGCCATAAAGCAAAACTGATAACTAAGTGACTTGGGGAACAAAACATCAACATTTTGGGTCCATGACCAGGAAACTCCCAAGACCTTAATCAAATTGAGAACTTGTGGTCAATCTTCAAGAGTTGCGTGAAACCCCCCCCCCCCACACACACACACACAAATTCTGATAAACCCTAAGCATTGATTTTACAAGAATGGGCTGCCATCAGTAAAGATGTGGCCCAGAAGTTGATTGAGAGCATGCAGGGGGGAATTGCAGAAGTCTTGAAAAAGAAGGGACAACACTGCAAATATTGACTCTTTGCATAAACTTAATGTAATTATCAATAAAAGTATTTGACACTTATGAAATGTTTGTATTTATACTTCAGTCTTAGTGATGGACAAACATCTGCCAGGACGGTTGGCAAACACGATCGGCGAACTCGCACAAATGTTTGCGAACCACAGGTTCGTGGTGGACCCCATTCATTTTAATGGCAGGCGAACATTAAAAACCTCCAGGTCATATTTGCAGCCACAAAATACTTACTAGCTGTGCACACATAGTCCCACAACATGGACAATGACATACCAGAAGTATTGCTGTTGGAAAAGTTGCCATAATTTTTTTTTTTTTTTTTTTTTAGCAAAAAAATGTATTTTTTTTCTAAATAAGCCAGAACTGACAGCAGCCGGTAAATACATGACAAATACATATAAAGTCCATTCACACATCTGTAAAATGGGTCCGCATCCGTTCCACAATTTAGCAGAATGTTTACAGACCCATTGATTTTCAATTTCAGTCTGAAAAATTAGGCATTCACAGGATAAAGAAGTAAGTGTCAGCCAGTACAGGCCCCAAAAATTAGGAAACAGGCGTTCACCTGACAGCAAAGAACTTTGTATTCTGTGGCTGGAGGTACATTAGGCATTCACAGGATAGAAAAGTAAGTGTTGGCCAGTATAGGCCCAAAAATTATCTGACAGGCGGTCATCTAACAGCAAAGAACTTTGTATTCTGTGGCTGGAGGTACATTAGGCATTCACAGGATACAGAAGTAAGTGTCGGCCAGTACAGCCCCCAAAATTAGCCAGCAGGCTTCCACCTGACAGCAAAGAACTTTGTATTCTGTGGCTGGAGGTACATTAGGCATTCACAGGATACAGAAGTAAGTGTCGGCCATTATAGGCCCCAAAAATTAGCCGACAGGTGTTCATCTGACAGCAAAGAACTTTGTATTCTGTGGCTGGAGGTACATTAGGCATTCACAGGATACAGAAGTAAGTGTCGGCCATTACAGGCCCCAAAAATTATCTGACAGGCGGTCACCTAACAACAAAGAACTTTGTATTCTGTGGCTGGAGGTACATTAGGCATTCACAGGATAGAGAAGTAAGTGTTGGCCAGTATAGGCCCCAAAATTAGCCAGCAGGCTTCCACCTGACAGCAAAGAACGTTGTATTCTGTGGCTGGAGGTACATTAGGCATTCACAGGATAGAGAAGTAAGTGTTGGCCAGTATAGGCCCCAAAAATTATCCGACAGGCGGTCATCTAACAGCAAAGAACTTTGTATTCTGTGGCTGGAGGTACAGGACATTAGGCATTCACAGTATACAGAAGTAAGATTAGCCAGCAGGCTTCCACCTGACAGAAAAGAACTTTGTATTCTGTAGCTGGAGGTACATTAGGCATTCACAGGATAGAGAAGTAAGTGTCAGCCATTACAGGCCCCAAAAATTATCTGACAGGCGGTCACCTAACAACAAAGAACTTCGTATTCTGTGGCTGGAGGTACATTAGGCATTCACAGGATACAGAAGTAAGTGTTGGTCATTACAGTGTCATGGTCTTACCTTCTTGCTGTTCTCCTTCGTTTGACATGTGCTGGCGGCCATCTTGGTTTCTGGGTTTCTTGTAGCCTCCCACCCTGCGGCTCCTCCTTCCCACTGGGAGGAGCTGGATGCCTAGCTCATATATATAGGAGGTCTGTGGCTTCAGTTCCTTGCTTGGTCCTCCTGTGTTCACATGCTTCTAAGACTGCTGCTGCTTCTGGTCCCTGATCCTGGCTTCGTCTGACTACCCTGCTGGTTCCTGATCCTGGCTTCGTCTGACTACCCTGCTGGTTCCTGATCCTGGCTTCGTCTGACTACCCTGCTGGTTCCTGATCCTGGCTTCGTCTGACTACCCTGCTGGTTCCTGATCCCGGCTTCGTCTGACTACCCTCCTGGTTCCTGACCTCTGGCTTCGCAAGGACTCTGCCTCGGTTTCGCCATCCTTTGGACTTTTGCTTTACAGCTTGATTTTCAATAAAGCCTTCTTATTTTCACTTATCTGTTGTTGTACGTCTGGTTCATGGTTCCGTGACATTAGGACCAAGCCATGAATTCTGACGGTACAGGGCCATCCTCGCTACCCACGCTGGTTGCCAGACTTGATCAGCAGGATCACCTGTTGGGTCGGTTCGCCGTGGCGTTGCAAACCCTGCTTGAACGCACGGCTCATTTCGCTTCCGTTGCCGATGGGTCGGTTGTCGCTCCTGGGCCCGCTCCTACTGCCGCTACGGTTGTTGCGCCAGAGTCTACCCCGACACCTGTTGTTGCGCCTGCGGTGTTTCGGGGTATGACCGGTTCTGCCCCCCTTCCACAGCGCTTTGGGGGAGAGCCAACTCATTGCCGAGGTTTCCTTAACCAGGTGGGCATTTATTTCGAGTTGCTGCCACATGCCTTTCCTACTGAGAGATCAAAGGTGGGCTTCTTAATTTCGCTGCTCTCGGACAAGGCCTTGGCCTGGGCCAGCCCTTTATGGGAGAACAACAATCCGGTGGTTGCCGAGTTTTC
The DNA here is from genome assembly GCF_965119305.1 of Pelophylax lessonae. Taxonomy (NCBI): domain Eukaryota; kingdom Metazoa; phylum Chordata; class Amphibia; order Anura; family Ranidae; genus Pelophylax; species Pelophylax lessonae. Next base: position 307,640,624 of record NC_138772.1, on the reverse strand, counting down.
CGGTTTTGTTGCTTCTCTTCGGAGGGTATTCGATGTGCCGGCTCGTGCTGCCTCTGCTGCGAAGCTCCTTATGTCCATCAGACAGGGTTCACGATCCGTAGCTGAATACGCCATTGAGTTTCGTACCCTGGCAGCAGAGGTGGGCTGGAATAATGAGGCTCTGGTCGCTGCTTTCTCTCATGGTCTCTCGGATGCCTTGAAGGATGAGGTTGCAGCTAAGGACCTACCAGTGGAGCTCGAGTCTCTTATTTCTTTCTTGATTTTGATTGACACCAGACTCAGGTAGAGACCTTCCTTTAAAGGGGAGAGTCTGCGGAGGCCTCCTAACAGATTGGCGCCTACCTTTGTTGTCCCACCCGTGCCTCCCTCTCCTCCCACGCCTCCTGGGGATGACTTGGCTGGGGGTGAACCCATGCAGCTGGGCTTTGCTCGCCTGTCCGAGGGGGAGAGGGTACTCCGAAGACGCGAGGGTCGATGCATGTACTGTGGTCTCGGTGGGCATTTTCGGTTGGCATGTCCGAACCGTCCGGGAAACGCTCGCACCTGAGATCCTGTCGGGGGCAGATCTTGGGTGGAGTCTCCTCGTCCCCGGTTTCCCGTGTTGACAAACCACTGATCACTGTTGTCCTCTCCTGGGTCGGGGGCTCAGTGACGACCCAGGCGTTGGTGGACTCTGGTGCTGGTGGTTTGTTCATTGATAGTGTGTTCGCTGCCACCAATTCCATTCCTCTGCAGGCCCGAGGTTCTCCACTGGCTCTTGAGGCGATAGACGGCAGACCCCTTCTGCCGCCACACATGACTCATGAGACCCTTCCAGTGGGGATAGCCATTGGTGCCGTTCACAGAGAGTCGGTCTGCTTCCAGGTTATTTCTTCTCCACACTACTCGGTGGTCTTGGGGTACCCCTGGCTCCAGAAGCATAATCCGACTTTCGATTGGAGATCGGCCGAGATCCTCTCGTGGTCACCGCAGTGTGGGGCTAGTTGCATCCATGGGCCTGTCAAGTTGCTGTGTACTTCCTCGGACTCTCTGTTGCCTCCTGAATACGAGGAGTACCGGGATGTATTCGATAAGGTGCGCGCGGTTGCCCTACCTCCGCACCGCCCATACGATTGTGCCATCGAGTTACAACCTGGTGCCGTTCCTCCTCGTGGCAAGGTCTATCCACTGTCGGTAGCGGAGAATGAGGCCATGGAGGAGTACGTGAAGGAGGCGCTTTCACGCGGACACATTCGCAAATCCTCGTCCCCGGCAGGGGCTGGATTTTTCTTTGTGAAAAAGAAGGGCGGTGAGTTGAGGCCTTGCATCGATTACAGGGGTCTCAATCGCATCACGATCAAGAACGCTTACCCGATACCCTTGATTTCCGAGCTGTTCGATCGCCTTAAAGGGGCCACGGTCTTTACCAAACTCGACCTGAGGGCGGCATATAACCTCGTAAGGATCAAGGCGGGCAATGAGTGGAAGACCGCGTTTAACACCAGGACTGGTCATTATGAATCCTTGGTTATGCCCTTTGGGTTGTGCAATGCGCCCGCAGTCTTTCAGGAATTCATTAACAATGTTTTCCGTGACCTGTTGCAGCAGTGTGTGGTGGTCTATTTGGATGACATCTTGGTATATTCTGAATCCATGGAGACCCACATTCTGGATGTCAGACGAGTGTTGCAACGGTTACGAGAGAACAAGCTGTTCGGTAAGCTTGAGAAATGCGAATTTCACCGATCCCAGGTAACCTTCTTAGGTTACATAATTTCCGCTGAGGGGTTCTCCATGGATCCTGAGAAGGTTTCGGCTGTCTTACAGTGGCCCCAGCCCAGTGGTCTTCGCTCCCTGCAGCGCTTTTTGGGCTTCGCCAATTATTATCGGAAGTTCATCAGGGACTTTTCCATGCTAGCCAAGCCTCTCACGGATCTGACCAGGAAGGGCAGTAATTCCCAGGTCTGGCCGCTCGAGGCCATCCGAGCTTTTGAGGCTCTAAAGTCCGCCTTTGTGTCGGCTCCGATTCTGTCGCATCCCAACCCTGGGTTGCCCTTTGTCCTCGAGGTGGACGCGTCTGAGACGGGAGTAGGCGCCCTTCTTTCTCAGCGTAGAACACCAGAGGGTCCTCTGCTTCCTTGTGGGTTTTACTCCCGGAAACTGTCTTCCGCGGAGTGCAACTATCAGATTGGTGACAGGGAGTTATTGGCCATCGTGCAGGCCCTTAAAGAATGGAGGCACTTGCTCGAGGGTTCGGTAGTTCCGGTCCTCATCCTGACGGACCACAAGAATCTGACCTACCTTTCTGAGGCCAAGAGATTGACACCACGTCAGGCCAGATGGGCTCTGTTCTTGTCACGTTTTAATTACGTGGTCTCCTACCTACCCGGTTCCAAGAACATCAGGGCGGATGCCTTATCACGGCAGTACTCCGACCTTTCCAGGGAGGAGTCGATTCCGACTTCGGTCATACCTCCGAATCAGATCCTGGCCGCCATTCGCACCAGCCTGACCTCTCCCCTGGGTGAGCAGATTTTGGCGGCTCAATCTGGTGCTCCCTCTGGGAGACCCAACGGCAGATGTTTTGTGCCTGAGGAGTTGCGCACTAGGTTGTTGCGAACCTACCATAACTCCAAGACCGCGGGGCATCCTGGAAAGAATCAGCTGTCCTGGGCTGTTTCACGTCTGTTCTGGTGGCCTTCCCTACGTTCCGACATCGCCGCATATGTAGCGGCATGCTCCGTTTGTGCCCAGAGTAAGTCCCCTCGGCACCTTCCGTTGGGCCTTCTGCAACCCATAGCCACCGGGGAGCGCCCATGGTCACACCTGGGGATGGATTTCATTGTGGACCTCCCTGCATCCCGAGGCCATACGGTCATTCTCATGATTGTGGATCGATTTTCCAAAATGTGCCACTGTGTTCCTCTCAAGAAGTTACCCTCAGCACAGGAGTTGGCCACGATTTTTGCCAGGGAGGTCTTTCGGTTGCACGGTTTGCCCAAGGAGATTGTGTCGGATCGGGGGAGTCAGTTTGTGTCCAGGTTCTGGCGCGCCTTTTGCTCCCAGTTGGGGATTCATCTCTCCTTCTCCTCGGCCTACCACCCTCAGTCCAATGGGGCCGCAGAACGATCCAATCAGGCCTTGGAGCAATTCCTTCGTTGCTATGTCTCCGATCACCAAGACAATTGGGTTGACCTCCTGCCTTGGGCTGAGTTTGCCAGGAACACGGCGGTGAACTCTTCCTCTGGGACGTCTCCCTTCATGGCCAATTATGGGTTCCAACCTGCCGTGTTACCGGAGGTATTCTCTCCCCAGGATATTCCGGCTGTGGAGGATCACCTTTCCGTCCTACGTGCTTCTTGGGTACAGATCCAGAAGTCCCTTGAGGTCTCTGCGCAGCGCCAGAGACTCCAGGCTGATCGCAGACGAGCGCCTGCTCCTTCCTACCAGGCCGGAGACCGTGTATGGTTGTCCACCCGCAACCTCAACCTTCGAGTGCCCACTCCCAAGCTGGCGCCTCGCTTTGTTGGTCCCTTCCGAGTGCTTCGCAGGGTAAACCCGGTAGCCTATGCCCTTGCGCTTCCTCCTGGCATGCGGATCTCCAACGTGTTTCATGTCTCCCTGTTGAAGCCACTGGTGTGTAATCGTTTCACTTCCTCGGTTCCTCGGCCTCGTCCGGTCCAAGTGGGCAATTGTGAGGAGTATGAGGTGAGCAATATCCTGGACTCCTGCCTGGTCCACGGTCGGGTGCAGTTTTTGGTTCATTGGCGTGGTTATGGTCCAGAGGAGCGTTCCTGGGTTCCCTCCGCAGATGTCCATGCTCCTGCCTTGCTCCGAGCCTTCCACGCACGCTTCCCTCAGAAACCGTTCTTTACTTCGCGGAGGAGGGGCCCTTGAGGGGGAGGTACTGTCATGGTCTTACCTTCTTGCTGTTCTCCTTCGTTTGACATGTGCTGGCGGCCATCTTGGTTTCTGGGTTTCTTGTAGCCTCCCACCCTGCGGCTCCTCCTTCCCACTGGGAGGAGCTGGATGCCTAGCTCATATATATAGGAGGTCTGTGGCTTCAGTTCCTTGCTTGGTCCTCCTGTGTTCACATGCTTCTAAGACTGCTGCTGCTTCTGGTCCCTGATCCTGGCTTCGTCTGACTACCCTGCTGGTTCCTGATCCTGGCTTCGTCTGACTACCCTGCTGGTTCCTGATCCTGGCTTCGTCTGACTACCCTGCTGGTTCCTGATCCCGGCTTCGTCTGACTACCCTCCTGGTTCCTGACCTCTGGCTTCGCAAGGACTCTGCCTCGGTTTCGCCATCCGTTTGGACTTTTGCTTTACAGCTTGATTTTCAATAAAGCCTTCTTATTTTCACTTATCTGTTGTTGTACGTCTGGTTCATGGTTCCGTGACATACAGTTCCCAAAAATTAGCCGACAGGCGTTCACCTGAGAGCAAACCACTTTGTATTCTGTGGCTGAGGGTACATTAGGCATTCACAGGATACAGAAGTAAGTGTCGGCCAGTACAGCCCCCAAAATTAGCCAGCAGGCTTCCACCTGACAGCAAAGAACTTTGTATTCTGTGGCTGGAGGTACATTAGGCATTCACAGGATACAGAAGTAAGTGTCGGCCATTATAGGCCCCAAAAATTAGCCGACAGGTGTTCATCTGACAGCAAAGAACTTTGTATTCTGTGGCTGGAGGTACATTAGGCATTCACAGGATACAGAAGTAAGTGTCGGCCATTACAGGCCCCAAAAATTATCTGACAGGCGGTCACCTAACAACAAAGAACTTTGTATTCTGTGGCTGGAGGTACATTAGGCATTCACAGGATAGAGAAGTAAGTGTTGGCCAGTATAGGCCCCAAAATTAGCCAGCAGGCTTCCACCTGACAGCAAAGAACTTTGTATTCTGTGGCTGGAGGTACATTAGGCATTCACAGGATAGAGAAGTAAGTGTTGGCCAGTATAGGCCCCAAAAATTATCCGACAGGCGGTCATCTAACAGCAAAGAACTTTGTATTCTGTGGCTGGAGGTACAGGACATTAGGCATTCACAGGATTCAGAAGTAAGATTAGCCAGCAGGCTTCCACCTGACAGAAAAGAACTTTGTATTCTGTAGCTGGAGGTACATTAGGCATTCACAGGATACAGAAGTAAGTGTCGGCCATTACAGGCCCCAAAAATTATCTGACAGGCGGTCACCTAACAACAAAGAACTTCATATTCTGTGGCTGGAGGTACATTAGGCATTCACAGGATACAGAAGTAAGTGTTGGCCATTACAGGTCCCAAAAATTAGCCGGCAGGCGTTCACCTGACAGCAAACCACTTTGTATTCTGTGGCTGAGGGTACATTAGGCATTCACAGGATACAGAAGTAAGTATCGGCCATTACAGGCCCCAAAAATTAGCCAGCAGGCGGTCACCTAACAGCAAAGAACTTTGTATTCTGTGGCTGGAGGTACATTAGGCATTCACAGGATAGAGAAGTAAGTGTTGGCCAGTATAGGCCCCAAAAATTATCCGACAGGCGGTCATCTAACAGCAAAGAACTTTGTATTCTGTGGCTGGAGGTACAGGACATTAGGCATTCACAGGATACAGAAGTAAGATTAGCCAGCAGGCTTCCACCTGACAGAAAAGAACTTTGTATTCTGTGGCTGGAGGTACAGGACATTAGGCATTCACAGGATACAGAAGTAAGATTAGCCAGCAGGCTTCCACCTGACAGAAAAGAACTTTGTATTCTGTAGCTGGAGGTACATTAGGCATTCACAGGATACAGAAGTAAGTGTTGGCCATCACAGGTCCCAAAAATTAGCCGACAGGCGTTCACCTGAGAGCAAACCACTTTGTATTCTGTGGCTGAGGGTACATTAGGCATTCACAGGATACAGAAGTAAGTGTCGGCCAGTACAGCCCCCAAAATTAGCCAGCAGGCTTCCACCTGACAGCAAAGAACTTTGTATTCTGTGGCTGGAGGTACATTAGGCATTCACAGGATACAGAAGTAAGTGTCTGCCATTATAGGCCCCAAAAATTAGCCGACAGGTGTTCATCTGACAGCAAAGATCTTTGTATTCTGTGGCTGGAGGTACATTAGGCATTCACAGGATACAGAAGTAAGTGTCGGCCATTACAGGCCCCAAAAATTATCTGACAGGCGGTCACCTAACAACAAAGAACTTTGTATTCTGTGGCTGGAGGTACATTAGGCATTCACAGGATAGAGAAGTAAGTGTTGGCCAGGATAGGCCCCAAAATTAGCCAGCAGGCTTTCACCTGACAGCAAAGAACGTTGTATTCTGTGGCTGGAGGTACATTAGGCATTCACAGGATAGAGAAGTAAGTGTTGGCCAGTATAGGCCCCAAAAATTATCCGACAGGCGGTCATCTAACAGCAAAGAACTTTGTATTCTGTGGCTGGAGGTACAGGACATTAGGCATTCACAGTATACAGAAGTAAGATTAGCCAGCAGGCTTCCACCTGACAGAAAAGAACTTTGTATTCTGTAGCTGGAGGTACATTAGGCATTCACAGGATAGAGAAGTAAGTGTCAGCCATTATAGGCCCCAAAAATTATCTGACAGGCGGTCACCTAAAAACAAAGAACTTCGTATTCTGTGGCTGGAGGTACATTAGGCATTCACAGGATACAGAAGTAAGTGTTGGTCATTACAGTTCCCAAAAATTAGCCGACAGGCGTTCACCTGAGAGCAAACCACTTTGTATTCTGTGGCTGAGGGTACATTAGGCATTCACAGGATACAGAAGTAAGTGTCGGCCAGTACAGCCCCCAAAATTAGCCAGCAGGCTTCCACCTGACAGCAAAGAACTTTGTATTCTGTGGCTGGAGGTACATTAGGCATTCACAGGATACAGAAGTAAGTGTCGGCCATTATAGGCCCCAAAAATTAGCCGACAGGTGTTCATCTGACAGCAAAGAACTTTGCATTCTGTGGCTGGAGGTACATTAGGCATTCACAGGATACAGAAGTAAGTGTCGGCCATTACAGGCCCCAAAAATTATCTGACAGGCGGTCACCTAACAACAAAGAACTTTGTATTCTGTGGCTGGAGGTACATTAGGCATTCACAGGATAGAGAAGTAAGTGTTGGCCAGTATAGGCCCCAAAATTAGCCAGCAGGCTTCCACCTGACAGCAAAGAACTTTGTATTCTGTTGCTGGAGGTAAATTAGGCATTCACAGGATAGAGAAGTAAGTGTTGGCTAGTATAGGCCCCAAAAATTATCCGACAGGCGGTCATCTAACAGCAAAGAACTTTGTATTCTGTGGCTGGAGGTACAGGACGTTAGGCATTCACAGGATACAGAAGTAAGATTAGCCAGCAGGCTTCCACCTGACAGAAAAGAACTTTATATTCTGTAGCTGGAGGTACATTAGGCATTCACAGGATACAGAAGTAAGTGTCAGCCATTACAGGCCCCAAAAATTATCTAACAGGCGGTCACCTAACAACAAAGAACTTCGTATTCTGTGGCTGGAGGTACATTAGGCATTCACAGGATACAGAAGTAAGTGTTGGCCATTACAGGTCCCAAAAATTAGCCGACAGTTGTTCACCTGACAGCAAACCACTTTGTATTCTGTGGCTGAGGGTACATTAGGCATTCACAGGATACAGAAGTAAGTATCGGCCATTACAGGCCCCAAAAATTAGCCAGCAGGCGGTCACCTAACAGCAAAGAACTTTGATATTCTGTGGCTGGAGGTACATTAGGCATTCACAGGATAGAGAAGTAAGTGTTGGCCAGTATAGGCCCCAAAATTAGCCAGCAGGCTTCCACCTGACAGCAAAGAACTTTGTATTCTGTGGCTGGATGTACATTAGGCATTCACAGGATAGAGAAGTAAGTGTTGGCCAGTATATGCCCCAAAAATTATCCGACAGGCGGTCATCTAACAGCAAAGAACTTTGTATTCTGTGGCTGGAGGTACAGGACATTTGGCATTCACAGGATACAGAAGTAAGATTAGCCAGCAGGCTTCCACCTGACAGAAAAGAACTTCGTATTCTGTGGCTGGAGGTACATTAGGCATTCACAGGATAGAGGATTTTTTTTTTTCTAAATCAGCCAGAACTGACAGCAGCCGTTAAATACATGACAAATACATATAAAGTCCATTCACACATCTGTAAAATGGGTCCACATCCGTTCCAAAATTTAGCAGAACGTTTACAGACCCATTGATTTTCAATTTCAGTCTGAAAAATTAGGCATTCACAGGATAAAGAAGTAAGTGTAAGCCAGTACAGGCCCCAAAAATTAGCCAACAGGCGTTCACCTGACAGCAAAGAATTTTTGTATTCTATGGCTGGAGGTACATTAGGCATTCATAGGATACAGAAGTAAGTGTCGGCCAGTACATGCCCCTAAAATTTGAAAACAGGCTTTGTATTCTGTGGCTGGAGGTACATTAGGCATTCGAAGGATAAATAAGTGTCGGCCATTATAGGCCCCAAAAATGAGCCCACATGGGTTTACCTGACAGCAAAGAACTTTGTATTCTGTGGCTGGAGGTACATTAGGCATTCACAGGATAGAGAAGTAAGTGTCGGCCAGTATAGGCCCCAAAAATTAGCCGACAGGCAGTCACCTAACAGCAAAGAACTTTGTATTCTGTGGCTGGAGGTACATTAGGCATTCACAGGATAGAGAAGTAAGTTTCGGCCAGTACAGCCCCCAAAATTAGCCATCAGGCTTCCACCTGACAGCAAAGAACTTTGTATTCTGTGGCTGGAGGTACATTAGGCATTCACAGGATACAGAAGTAAGTGTCGGCCATCACAGGCCCCAAAAATTAGCCGACAGGCAGTCACCTAACAGCAAAGAACTTTGTATTCTGTGGCTGGAGGTACATTAGGCATTCACAGGATAAAGTTTCCATAATTTCATTTTTTTTTTTAACACAAAAATGTATTTTTTTTTTCCGAAATCAGCCAGAACTGACAGCAGCCGGTAAATACATGACAAATACATATAAAGTTCATTCACACATCTGTAAAATGGGTCCACATCCGTTCCGCAATTTAGCAGAACGTTTACAGACCCATTGATTTTCAATTTCAGTCTGAAAAATTAGGCATTCACAGGATAAAGAAGTAAGTGTCAGCCAGTACAGGCCCCAAAAATTTGGAAACAGGCGTTCATCTGACAGCAATGAACTTTGTATTCTATGGCTGGAGGTACATTAGGCATTCACAGGATACAGAAGTAAGTGTCGGCCAGTACATGCCCCTAAAATTAGCCAACAGGCTTTCACCTGAGCGCAAAGAACTTTGTATTCTGTGGCTGGAGGTACATTAGGCATTCGAAGGATAAATAAGTTTCGGCCATTACAGGCCCCAAAAATTAGCCAACAGGCGGTCACCTGACAGCAAAGAACTATGTGTTCTGTGGCTGGAGGTACATTAGGCATTCACAGGATAGAGAAGTAAGTGTCGGCCAGTATAGGCCCCTAAAATTAGCCAACAGGCGGTCACCTAACAGCAAAGAACTTTGTATTCTGTGGTTGGAGGTACATTAGGCATTCACAGGATACAAAAGTAAGTGTCGGCCAGTACAGCCCCCAAAATTAGCCAGCAGGCTTCCACCTGACAGCAAAGAACTTTGTATTCTGTGGCTGGAGGTACATTAGGCATTCACAGGATACAGAAGTAAGTGTCGGCCATTATAGGCCCCAAAAATTAGCCGACAGGTGTTCATCTGACAGCAAAGAACTTTGTATTCTGTGGCTGGAGGTACATTAGGCATTCACAGGATACAGAAGTAAGTGTCGGCCCGTACAGCCCCGAAAATTTGCCAACAGGCATTCACCTGACAGCAAAGAACTTTGTATTCTGTGGCTGGAGGTACATTAGGCATTCACAGGATAAAGTTTCCATAATTTCATTTTTTTTTTTTTAAACAAAAAAAATTATTTTTTTTTTCTAAATCAGCCAGAACTGACAGCAGACGGTAAATACATGACAAATACATATAAAGTCCATTCACACATCTGTAAAATGGGTCCATATCCGTTCCACAATTTAGCAGAACTTTTACAGACCCATTGATTTTCAATTTCAGTTTGAAAAATTAGGCATTCACAGGATAAAGAAGTAAGTGTCAGCCAGTACAGGCCCCAAAAATTAGGAAACAGGCGTTCACCTGACAGCAAAGAACTTTGTATTCTATGGCTGGAGGTACATTAGGCATTCACAGGATACAGAAGTAAGTGTCGGCCAGTACATGCCCCTAAAATTAGCCAACAGGCTTTCACCTGAGCACAAAGAACTTTGTATTCTGTGGCTGGAGGTACATTAGGCATTCGAAGGATAAATAAGTGTCGGCCATTACAGGCCCCAAAAATTAGCCAACAGGCGGTCACCTGACAGCAAAGAACTTTGTATTCTGTGGCTGGAGGTACATTAGGCATTCACAGGATAGAGAAGTAAGTGTCGGCCAGTATAGGCCCCTAAAATTAGCCAATAGGCGGTCACCTAACAGCAAAGAACTTTGTATTCTGTGGCTGGAGGTACATTAGGCATTCACAGGTTACAGAAGTAAGTGTCGGCCATTACAGGCACCAAAAATTAGCTGACAGGCGTTCACCTGACAGCAAACAACTTTATATTCTGTGGTTGGAGGTACATTAGGCATTCACAGGATACAGAAGTAAGTGTCGGCCAGTACAGCCCCCAAAATTTGCCAACAGGCGGTCACCTGACAGCAAAGAACTTAGTATTCTGTAGCTGGAGGTACATTAGGCATTCACAGGATAGAGAAGTAACTGTCGGCCATTACAGGCCCCAAAAATTAGCCGACAGGCATTCATCTGACAGCAAACAACTTTGTATTCTGTGGCTGAGGGTACATTAGGCATTCACAGGATACAGAAGTAAGTGTCAGCCATTACAGGCCCCAAAAATTAGCCGACAGGCGGTCACCTAACAGCAAAGAACTTTGTATTCTGTGGCTGGAGGTACATTAGGCATTCACAGGATAAAGTTTCCATAATTTTTTTTTTTTTAGCAAAAAAATGCATTTTTAATTCTAAATCAGCCAGAACTGACAGCAGCCGGTAAATACATGACAAATTCATATAAAGTCCATTCACACATCTGTAAAATGGGTCCGCATCCGTTCCACAATTTAGCAGAACGTTTACAGACCCATTGATTTTCAATTTCAGTCTGAAAAAATAGGCATTCACAGGATACAGAATTAAGTGTCGGCCATTACAGGCCTCAAAAATTAGCCAACAGGTGTTTATCTGACAGCAAAGAACTTTGTATTCTGTGGCTGGAGGTACAATAGGCATTCACAGGATACAGAAGTAAGTGTCGGCCAGTACGGCCCCCAAAATTTGCCACCAGGCATTCACCTGACAGCAAAGAACTTTGTATTCTGTGGCTGGAGGTACATTCGGCATTCACAGGATAAAGTTGCCATCATTTTTTTTTTTTTATCAAAAAAATGTATTTTTTTTTCTAAATCAGCCAGAACTGACAGCAGCCGGTAAATACATGACAAATTCATATAAAGTCCATTCACACATCTGTAAAATGGGTCCACATCCGTTCCACAATTTAGCAGAACGTTTACAGACCCATTGATTTTCAATTTCAGTCTGAAAAATTGGGCATTCACAGGATAAAGAAGTAAGTGTCAGCCAGTGCAGGCCCCAAAAATTAGCCAACAGGCGTTCACCTGACAGCAAAGAACTTTGTATTCCGTGGCTGGAGGTACATTAGGCATTCACAGAATAAAGTTGCCATAATTTTTTTTTTTTTTTAGCAAAAAAATGCATTTTTTATTCTAAATCAGCCAGAACTCACAGCAGCCGGTAAATACATGACAAATACATATAAAGTCCATTCACACATCTGTAAAATGGGTCCGCATCCGTTCCACAATTTAGCAGAATGTTTACAGACCCATTGATTTTCAATTTCAGTCTGAAAAATTAGGCATTCACAGGATACAGAATTAAGTGTCGGCAATTACAGGCCCCAAAAATTAGCCAACAGGTGTTCATCTGACAGCAAAGAACTTTGTATTCTGTGGCTGGACTTACAATAGGCATTCACAGGATACAGAAGTAAGTGTCGGCCATTATAAGCCCGAAAAATTAGCCGACAGGTGTTCACCTAACAGCAAAGAACTTTGTATTCTGTGGCTGGAGGTACATTAGGCATTCACAGGATACAGAAGTAAGTGTCGGCCAGTACAGCCCCCAAAATTTGGCACCAGGCATTCACCTGACAGCAAAGAACTTTGTATTCTGTTGCTGGAGGTACATTAGGCATTCACAGGATACAGAAGTAAGTGTTGGCCAGTACAGGCCCCAAAAATTAGCCAACAGGCGTTCACCTGACAGCAAAGAACTTTGTATTCTGTGGCTGGAGGTACATTAGGCATTTACATAATGCAGAAGTAAGTGTCATGCATGAGCAGCCACTGGCGCGGTGAAAAAAACCCAAGCTCCCCCGAACCTATCCTGTCGCAGATTTTGTACAGGTAATCGTTAACTGCACGTTTGTGCTGAAGCCTATCAAGCATATACAAGGTTGAATTCCATTGCGTTGGGCAGTCACAATAAAGACGTCTGACGGGCAGGTTGTGTCACCGCTGAATGTCAGCAAGGCGAGCCATGGCTGTGTACGATCTTCTGAAATGGCCTGAGATTTTCCAGGCCTGCCGCAAGATGTCCTGGACCCCAGGGTATGTTACAACTAATCACTGCATGACCAAGTTCAGGACGTGTGCCATGCATGGCACATGTGTAATTTTTCCCTGTTTCAGCGCGCTCAGCAGATTGGCATCGTTGTCGCACACCACTTTACCAACTGTCAAATTGAGCGGTGTTAGCCACTGATCTGTCTGTGAATGCAAAGCTGAAAGGAGTGCAGGACCAGTGTGGCTCTTGGCTTCCAGGCACAACAGACGCAGCACAGCATGGCAACGTCTCACCTGGCATGTCAAATAGGTTCTGGGGATCTTGGGCGGTGCAGCGGAAGAGAGGGTAGAGGGAGGAAATGGAGGAGTCAGCTAAGGAGGAGAGGGAGGATGGAGTAGGAGGAGGAGAAGAAGAGGCAGGCCTGTATGCAATCCGTGGCGGTTAAACCAAATCTACACGGGTGCCATGGGTTACATGCTTGACAGCCGTCAGAAGGTTCACCCAGTGGGCAGTAAAAGCTATATACCTTCCCTGCCCGTGTTTGCTAGACCACGGGTCTGTGGTCAGATGTATCTTGGCACCGACACTGTGTGCCAGAGATACATTCACTTGCCGATGAACATGGCCATATATCTCTGGGTTGCCCTTCTGCGAGAAATATTTCCGTCCTGGGACCTTCCATTGTGGTGTTCCAATGGCCACAAATTTTCGAAAGGCCTCCGAGTCCACCAGTTTATATGGCAGTAGTTGGCAGGCTATCAGTTCCGACAAGCCAGCGGTCAACCGTTGGGCAAGAGGGTTATCTGGCATCATCATTTTTTTTTACGCTCGAACATTTGGACCACGGAAGCCTGCCTTTTTCCAGAAAAACTTGAGGACGGCATGATGGAAGGTGAAGTGGAAGACAAATGTGAGGAGGGAGGAGAAGGAGAATAGGCTGGATGGTGAGAGCCTGGAGTGTGGCTTTGTGGGTTCTGACAGCGTTGCTCCCACTGGGCTCGGTGATGGGAGTCCAGATGCCTTCTTAAGGCGGTTGTCCCTAGGTGATTGTTGGGCTTACCACGACTTATGCGTTAACTGCAAAGGCTGCAGATGGCAACACTATTGTCAGCAACAGACAGGTTAAAAAAAGCCCACACTGCGGAGCCATGTGCCGGCGTCCTGGAAGCGCCAGATGTGACCATACATGGTTGATGTCTCGCTCCTGATACATTAGCAGTCTGGTTTGTCTCTCCTGTGCAATGTAAGTTCAGCCTGCTTCTCCTCCCTATCTGCTGGTCCATCTCTTCCTCTGAACTCCCCTCCTTTTCCTCTCTTGTTGGCACCCACGTGACACGTCATCATCAACATCATCACCTTCCCCAACACTAACATTTGAGATCTCGGAGTAGGCAGCAACAGTGGGGACCAACCTCCTTGGGCTGATCTGGGTACTGTTGTCAGACTGCTGAGTGGCGGCTGTTGCTACCTCCTCTTCCTGATCCGATGCCAAGAATGGCTGCACATCGCAAATGTCTTGTGATGGATCAGAAAATAATTCCTGTGACTCAAGCAGAGGGTATATGGTGATGGTGGTGGTGGTGTTGGTGGTGGTGTCTTTGCGGGTGCACACAGTATAGAGTGAAGAGGGTGCAGATAGAGAGGATGAGGAGGGTGCAGAAGAGGAAGGCTGAGTGAGCCACTCAACTAAGTCTGGTGCGTCCTTTGACGTAATGGAACGCACCTTCTGCAACTTCCCACTTTGGCTCTGGCCTGGTGCTCCTGCCCTACCCCTACCACCCATGCGGAATGGCCTGCCTCTTCCTCTGGCTGTCATTTTTTAAATGACCCTGTGACAAAAGTCTCTAGAGAAGCGCAGTACATGTGGAAGAAGGTATATAACACCCCGCTTCAATCTGTCGTTTTGGGGGGCCACTGGTTTATATTTTCTGGTAACTTTTGTCACTGTGTGTAGCAGAGTTGACGCAGTGAAAGAGGCAAAATTTCTGCAGTACCCAAATACACTATAATATGCTTTCTATATTAGAAAGTATATTATAAGTGTTTTACACCCCTATATACTGCACACCAAACAATAGTACACCTATACCAGTCCTTAAAAGGACTTTTGTGGACCTATTACCTAGCGATTTGTGTCACTGACTGTCCCTGCTCCACACAGCAACCTCTCCCTACACTGACAAAAGACAGAATATAGGCCAAACAAAAGTACACATATACCAGTCCTTAAAAGGACTTTTGTGGACCTATTACCTAGCGATTTGTGTCACTGACAATCTGTCCCTGCTCCACACAGTAACCTCTCCCTACACTGACAAAAGACAGAATATAGGCCAAACAATAGTAAACCTATACCAGTCCTTAAAAGGACTTTTGTGGATCTATTACCTAGCGATTTGCTATTACCTAGTTGCTGTGTGACAGTCTGTTCCTGCTCCACACAGCAACTTCTCCCTACACTGACAAAAGCACCTATACCAGTCCTTAAAAGTTCTTTTGTCTACCTATTTGCTAGCAATTTGTGTCACTAACAATCTGTCCCTGCTCCACACAGCAATCCTCTCCCTATACTGACAAAAGGCAGAATGTAAAATGGCAGCCAGATCAGGTCTATTTATAAGGTAGGGGGTATGTCCATGTGCTGAAATGTCTCAATTGGCTGTCCTGTACCACCTGATGGATGTGTCATGGGTCAAAGTTCTTCACAATGTAAACTAATATGGCGGTCGCGAACATTGCCAGGGCGAGATGACCAGTCGTGTTACCATAAGAGCCTGCCTGTTCACCATCTCTGGTGGCTAGTCGAAGATATAAGGCCTCCCTCATCCTTCTCCTAGGGACTGAAGTTACTGGTGCTATATGAACACACACACACATGCTAAGGGCTCTGTGTATGTAGGGTGAATGCGTGGTAGTCTCATTTGGGAGTTAAGCCACTAAGCATTAAATTAGTTGCAGTGTTGGTGATTGGGCCTGTGGTGTCAGGAGGTAGAAGAGAGATGTCTGACATAGGAGAAAGTCATTTTTCTGCTCTCCTCCTGACTGGAATCATAGCACCAATCTAAGTAAAGGTAACCAAGCCAACATAAAACTGCAATCTTTTGATTCATTGTTATTTAGGTGTTTGCCTCTGTTTCTGGGGTTATTTACAGTTGTGAAATCCCCTAGAAGCAGCCTGATACAATATATTGAATTATATTACTCTTGACCCCATTTATTGCTCTCTAGCTAATTCATTCAAGAGTATACTGTTAATATTTGTCACTTTTTCACAGAAACCTAATAGTAAAGATTTTTCAGTGTTTCATCATAATGTGTGTATTTCCATTGGTCTTTGTACTTACACTACTACCAGGTGTGTCAGAGGGGCTAAGATTGTTCTTGGGGATGAGAGGCAGAGTGAGTAACCCTTCCTATTTAACCACTTGCCGACCGCCGCCTGACTATATACGGCGGCGGTCACCCCCTCCCAGGCAAAGTGACGTACTGGTACGTCACTAGCCTGGGAGCCAATAGGGGGCCAATAGCACCCGCCCCCACTCGTACCCTAAGTACCCTTCACGCGTGTGACCGGCGGACCCGATGTCCGCCGGTCACTAGCGATCGTCGGGTGGAGAGGGAGAAAGGCAGGCAGCTAATGTAAACAAAGCCGTCTGTCATTCTTCCCTGTGTAAAAGCACAGATCATACGGTCCTGCTAAAACCGCTTTGGAGTATGCCAGTTCAAATCCAGCCGCGGACACTGCCATTGTCACTCTAGATGCTGAAAAAGCTTTTGATAATGTCAGTTTCCATTGGCTGGACATGGTTCTCACCAAATTTTGATTCTCGGGAGCATTCCTCCACTTAATCCGCAAAATGTACCTCGCACCTATGGCACAAGTGGTGGTGGCCGGCCTCACCTCAACAGCTTTTCAGCTCCACAAGGGTACCAGGCAGGGCTGCCCTCTCTCCCCCCTCCTCTTTAACATGGCCATCGAGCCCCTCTCCAGAACCTTGACTTACCACCCTGACCTGAGGGGCATCCCTGTGGGTGACCAGCAACTGCGCACCGCACTCTTTGCTGATGACGTTCTCATATTCACGTCTGACCCTCCCCACGACTTGCCGGTGATCCAAAACATATTTGCTAATTTTAGGTCCTGCTCAAGGTTACGTATAAACTTTTCAAAAAGTGAAGTATTGCCTCTACTTTCCTCCCACCAACTGCATTGGGCATCCTGTTCTACATTCACTATAGTCCGCTCCCATATTAAGTACCTTGATATTCGGGTGGGTAAACATCCTTCTTCCCTTTATACCTTAAATCTCACCCCTGTGGTGGACAAGATTATAGCAGAACTGCATAACTGGCAGAAACTGCCCATATCCCTTAGGGGAAGATGTCATCTCTTTAAAATGTCCAGCTTTCTAAAACTTTTATATCCTATGCAAACATTGCCCATTCTATTGAAACACAAAGATATCCAACGCCTAAATAAAGCCTTATGGCAATTCATCTGGCAGGGTAGACTTTCTTGCATTGCTATTAGGGATGATCGAACGGTTCGGGTCGACCATCGGTTCGGCCCGAACATTGGGTGTTTGAGGTTCGGCCGAATTTAGAACTTTTTGCCCAAAAAGTTCGGAATTCGGCAACCAGAACCGCCCAAAATGCAATGCTTCAGAAAATGGGCTTTAAAAGCCCGTGATTGGACCAGAACCATTAGCAAAAGCCAATTGAGGGGGCAGGAGAATGCTAGGAATGTGATTGGAGTGACTAGGGGGTCCCTAGACCAATCCTTAGTGAATACGCCCCCCAGTATATAAGATCGCCCCCGCCATATTCCTAGCATTGTTATACTGGACATGGAAGAGAGTGGAAGCAGTTCTGTTAATTTTACTTTAAAAGTGTCATTTAGCTATTTTTAGTGTGAGGAAAGGGATATCTAGTGTAGTTAGAGTGCTCCTTTACACTTAAGTTAGCTTCAAAAATTTAGTTTCTGTAGGGAAAGTATGAAGTGTCAGGGGACCGTAGTGTAGTGTAGGGTTAACTGACAGTGACTGCTATGGCAGGGTGACCAAACCCTTCCATAGCAGGGTGACCGCTATAGAGAAATGATCATTTCTCTGAATAGCTTCGGGACACCATTATGGCTTCTCACCAGCCAAGCATTTTTTATGCTACAGGGGCTGCCACTGTCAGTGCTTTTTTGAGGACATGTTTGATGTCAGACATGACATCTGAACATGTGTATAGGGGTATATATATACATATATGTCTGTATATACACCCCTAGACATATATAGGTGTGATAGTAGCAGAAATAAATGCTTGCGCTAATTAAATCATTTACACAGATATATTTCTGCTACTATCACACCTATATATGTCTAGGTGTGTATATAAATATATGTATGTGTGTATATATACCACTATACACAAGTTCAGATGTTTTGCCTGCCTCAAAAGAACCCAAAAAAATGCCAAAAAAACGCTAGCGTCAAAGAAAAAATGCCCAGGTGTGTTTTTGCTGGCATTTTTTGGGGGGTTTTGGAGGCAGGCAAAACATCCGAACTTGTGTATAGTGGTGTATATACACACATACATATATTTATATACACCCCTAGACATATATAGGTGTGATAGTAGCAGAAATAAATGCTTGCGCTAATTAAATCATTTACACAGATATATTTCTGCTACTATCACACCTATAAATGTCTAGGTGTGTATATAAATATATGTATGTGTGTATATATACCACTATACACAAGTTCAGATGTTTTGCCTGCCTCAAAAGAACCCAAAAAAATGCCAAAAAAACGCTAGCGTCAAAAAAAAAATGCCCAGGTGTGTTTTTGCTGGCATTTTTTGGGGGGGTTTTGGAGGCAGGCAAAACATCAGAACTTGTGTATAGTGGTGTATATACACACATAAATATATTTATATACACCCTAGACATATATAGGTGTGATAGTAGCAGAAATAAATGCTTGCGCTAATTAAATCATTTACACAGATATATTTCTGCTACTATCACACCTATATATGTCTAGGTGTGTATATAAATATATGTATGTGTGTATATATACCACTATACACAAGTTCAGATGTTTTGCCTGCCTCAAAAGAACCCCAAAAAATGCCAAAAAAACGCTAGCGTCAAAAAAAAATGCCCAGGTGTGTTTTTGCTGCCATTTTTGGGGGTTTTTGGAGGCAGGCAAAACATCAGAACTTGTGCACAGTACCACTATACACAAGTTCAGATGTTTTTCCTGACTGCAAAGAACCCCAAAAAAATGCCTGCTATTAAACCGGGAGAGAAGCTAACTACCTGTCCTGAAAGAAAGTGTTCTAATACAAACAATCTTTTTTTTTTCTGGTTCTGGACATGCTACAGAGCTGAAACGTCACATGCACACCATTTAGACCCCCCAGATCTGAAATCCAAAGTAAAAATTAAAAAATCTCTTTTTTTTTTTTTTTTTCAATAATTGGCTTTTTTTTTATCAAAAATGACAATTTTTAAGAACTTTTTTTGTGTGATTTGGTGTCTGGGGGTGTCTAAAAGGTGTACCTGTGAAGTTTCAGCTCTGTAGCATGTCCAGAACCAGAAAAAAAGATCATATAGGTGTTAAAGTTAAAGGAGGGTCCCGACCCACATCCCTGTTCTACTGAAAAAATATCTTTTTTTTTTTCATGGTTCTGGACATGCTACAGAGCTGAAACTTCACATGCACACATTTTAGACCCCCCAGATACTAAATCCAAAGTCAAAATCAAAAAATCTCTTTTTTTTTTTCAATAATTGGCTTTTTTATCAAAAATGACAATTTTTAAGAACTTTTTTTGTGTGATTTGGTGTCTGGGGGGTCTAAAAGGTGTACCTGTGAAGTTTCAGCTCTGTAGCATGTCCAGAACCAGAAAAAAAGAACATATAGGTGTTAAAGTTAAAGGAGGGTCCCGACCCACATCCCTGTTCTACTGAAAAATTATCTTTTTTTTTTCATGGTTCTGGACATGCTACAGAGCTGAAACTTCACATGCACACCTTTTAGACCCCCCCAGATACTAAATCCAAAGTCAAAATCAAAAAATCTCTTTTTTTTTTTTAAATTTTTTCAATAATTGGCTTTTTTAACAAAAATGACAATTTTTAAGAACTTTTTTTGTGTCATTAATAGTTAATGGGGCATGACCCAGAACCCTGGGCACTTTTTATGGGCATTTATTGGGTTTTAGGGCTTAAAAATTGTGTTTTTTGATTACCGAAGTTCGGGTCCCATTGATTTCAATGGGGTTCTGAAATCCGGGCCGAACTTTCGGGAAGTTCGGATGTTCTGGCCGAACCAAACTTTTCAAAAGTTCGATCATCCTTAATTGCTATGCGTAAACTCTACCTTCCTAAATGGAAGGGAGGAGTTGGTCTTCCAGATATTAGGATGTATAACCTCTCTTGCCTTCTTCGAGGGGCTTTAGACTGGATTTTAGATACACGAATTATGATCTTGAATCCCAATTGGTTCAACCGTATGACCTGGTGGCCCTGCTGCACTGTGGAAATAGAGATCTCCCCCATGACATACGTGCCAATCTTTTGTTAAAGGACACGGTTATAGCCTGGAGGGAGGTGCGCAGGAAGCTGGGGGTCCCTCACAGGATCTACATGTTTATGCCCATTCAGCAACACCCTCTGTTTCCGCAGAGGCAGCAGGGCAAGGTGTTTGATCAGTTGGCGGCGAAAGGCATCAAAACCTTCTACCAATTGTATGACTCTAGCTCTGGTCTTCCACTAACCTTCTCGGATATATGTCAACAATATGGTATACCCCGGGGCCATTATTTATATATGCAACAATGTCTTAGCTTTATCTGCTCTTTGGCTATATGGGTAAAGCGGGGAGCCCACAAAATTTTGCATATTTACCCTTCCCTCTGCCTGGAACTTTATGACCAAATAGCCTCACAGGTAGCTTCTCAGTGGAACACCACTTTTTCCTCACCTACTGCCCAAACTCGGATTCTTAAAGGATACAATTATACCTGCTTATTCGAACACAACGAATTTTGGAGGGAGCAACAATTTAAACTCATGCATGGAGCCTACATACCATGCCTACGGTGGTCCCCCGACCCGGATCGATCTCAGTGTACTCTCTGTGGCCAACATCTACCATCCCTCCTTCATAAACTCTCGATATGTCCAATGGTCTCTCTCTTTTGGACAAGGTCCTGTCCTTTATCACCCGCACTCTGGACCTCCAGTTGCCTAAAGATGTATATTTTCTCCTGTTTGGAGATTTGCAAGTTGCTCTATTCCTCTTGCCTCAGCACCAGAAGAAATTGCTGCAACACCACAAGCCTTGGTTACTGAGTTGTTTGATGATAGCCAGAAGGGCCATCTTGAAACATTGGACTACCACGGAACCACCTACTCTCAAGGAAGTTAAAGGGGAACTGCAGGTACTTCTACGCAGGGACTTAGTGGATCTTCATGAATTACGGCTCTCTTCCCCTACTCGGTTCCTTTGGAAATGGAATGCCTATCTACGTATAACGGGCTCTCCTGCTTCACTCCCTAATGTCGTCAATCCCCTTGACAATCCCATGAGTTTTAGGGCGTTGGGCTCTTGAATACTGACACCCACAACATATTTACTAGTTAATTTATAGACGTATTGATATGTGCCGGATTGTTAATCTTGTCCCTTTACTATTGTGACTCACCATATGGACATCAAAGTATATGATTCTTCTTCCTTGACACATCCTCTGCCATGACTATCACATTGCTCTGCAACAGTACTCCCTTCCCCTCTCCCCTTCCTTTTCCCCCCTTTCCTCCCACCCCCCTCCCCCCCCTTCATACCCTTCCCCCTCCCCCCTTCCTATCCGTCCAGTTACATCCTTCCCTATCCATCCAGTTAAATGTTTTTGTGCTCATTTACTATCCCAGTCGGGATCACTCCTTGGTTTAAATCTATTAAGAAGTGTTGACACCAGACTTTTTCATTCAATTTGGGTTCAAACGTTTCACCTTGATCGGTCTTTGATTATGTTGTACTATCCTGTTTCAGTTGTTCCTACTTTATTGTCTGTCAACCTTCAATAAATTGTTGTTAAAAAAAAATGTGCAGCTCTGTTGTGCTAGACCTTCCCTATCACCATACCTTTGGGAAGAATGAAACACAGAACATAATGGTCAGACGAGCTGAAGTTCAGGTGAGCTGGTAACTGGAAACCTAGCATGGTCTAGAAACAAGCTGATGGTCAAGGCAGGTGGTAGGTAAAAGCAGAATGCAAGAGAACTCTAAGTTAATACCAATTAGAAGATCAAAACAGTAAGTACCCAGAAAGGTAGCAACACACACATCTGCTATCAGGCATTGACTGAATGCTCTGACTTCAATTTAAGCATTGTTATTAAAAAAGAATAGCGCGCAAATGCAAAAGAAATTACTACCAAATCTGAAGACAATCCATAAATAAAAATGGGGATTTGGTCCCACCATATGGCCATATCGTGCTCAAGCCCACTACTGCGTCAAAGTACCCCATTATCAGTGGGTCCTACACTATCCATGAAAAAGAGATGAATCCAGCCTTTCTAACCCTTGGAGATAATACTCCTTGCTGGGAAAGATGTGCAAATGCACTACAGGGGACTCCTCCTATATCCACTTGATGGTGGACACTGATTGAGTACAGGTGTGTGTGGGGATAGTGTAGGACCCACTGATAATGGGGTACTTTGACGCAGTAGTGGGCTTGAGCACGATATGGCCATATGGTGGGACCAAATCCCCATTTTTATTTATGGATTGTCTTCAGATTTGGTAGCAATTTCTTTTGCATTTGCGCGCTATTCTTTTTTAATATACATGTCTTTTGGTTCATAGCTGCAGCAGCTTTAGAAATACATGGGTATGCTCCCCCAAATTTTTTGCCTCAATGTAAGCATTGCTGAATAAGGCAAGATGGAAAGTTGTAGCATAATCAGGTATCAGTTTGGAAGTTATTTAGAAAGTTTAGGTGGAGGTGTTTCCCTTTTATTATTTAAAGTACTAAAGATTTCTAAATTTATTTGGCTTTGTTTCTAGCTGCCACAGCCAGTTTTATGATACAGTAGGGATGTTATAGGAAACATAGCAACTGTCAAGGGCTAAGATGTCCAAGGGCAACAAACAACAGCTGTTAAAATACATGTGCACCAAATGAGCAAATATGGAAATACAAGTGTAAGAAGCAAGTGATCATGACAATACATTTGCAATAAATTTGCAATCATGATAATGTGCGAGAGAATGGGCAAAAAAATGACAATATGTGAGCAAAGCATGGGCAATCATTACAACATGTGGGCAACAAATGGGTAATCCTTGTAATATGCCATGTACATTGCAATGCCTGATATCATATTCCCGGATAATTAGGAGAACATTTCTGGCACATGAACAGGGTCCGGAGAGTTGGAAGGAGCTTCTCTAACTCTGAGGAGTAGATTAAACAAACAAAAAACGCACTTTATTTCATCTTCAGTGACCCCAAAGCATTACTCCACACTCACCAAATTTAACTTTTCATGTATAAGGGTAATAATCTAAATTGTATTCATCCTTAAATAATAGTAAACTGTTTTAAAAAGTCCAAAAATGTTAGGTGCTGTGGCCTGCTTTAACAGAAAGGTGACCAGAAAGGTAAGAACTTTGGAAAAGAAAGAAAGCTTTACACAAGCTGTAGCCATAATTCCCAGTTATGCAAAACTTTTGGCTGTGTTACCCTTTTTTCATCAATGGCAACATTATAAACTGCATAAAACGTGTCTAAGAATCAGACAGTGACTCCTGTATAATTTACTTAATTTGTTCAAAAATATTTTGCAACACTTTTATTGTTATATTGGTTTGTCCCTTTTATGTGCAGATCAAAGCAGTGTTATAATGTCAGTTCTGGCAACTATGAAAACAGTTCAAAAAAGTTTATCCATTTTGAACAAAAAGGGTTCCTAATTAAATCACCTATTTGACATTTATCAGCTTATGATAACTAATTTGTTCAATTCACCCCTTTTTTGTTTTTATATATATTTTATAAATATAGCTTTTGCTTGTTTTGTTCATTTTTTTTTCTAGCATTATGTTATAATAGAAATACAGAAAAACAATAATTTCAATGGTAAATGACTTCATCGTGTTTTATACTAGAGACATAAATTGGATTTCATTAAAAGCAAAATACACAGAATAAAATGTGTGCTTTTTTTGCAATATGGGTATATTTATAAAGCAGTGAATGCGATATTCAACAACCATTCACTACATTACAAACCATTGCGTTTAAATCAATTCACTGTAATTTAAAACACATGAACCAAGAAGAAACACCTGTAGGGAATGTTTGCTAAATGTAACAATCACTGTTTTTTTAAAGTAGTTTACTGACAAAACAATACTGCCAAATAGAAGTCTTGTTTATCTTATCTAAAAAAAAAAAAAGAAATGCATTTTGTTGTTATGATAGCTATTGAAAAAAATCACATTGTCTATTTTTGAAATTGAAAAATAGCTTTGCTCCATACGGGTATACAAGAATTGGGGGTGAAGTGATTAATACTGTTTTAATGCAGGGAAGGTATATCCTAACCAGCTGTTACTGATCAGTATCTACTATATTGACTTACTAAGCTCTTACATAACAAAAAATCTCAGTCGGTAAGCCAACATGCCTAAAGGAAAATATCAGTGTAAGTATCATATCCTCAGATGGAGGTAGCAATTTTTTATGCAGCATCCATCTGTGGATTCAGGCAACATAATAAAGGAGAATGTTCATATGAGCATTATAAAAGCATTTGTAAATAAACCTTAGTATTCTCAGATGGAAATAGCCTTTTTGGGAATTTACCATCTGTGGGGTTTCAGACAGCTGTGTACATAATTTCAATGTCCCCTGAAATGGAAATATATTTTTTGCAACAATGACATGGTTGTTCACAATCAGTGTCACAGAAAGGTTTGCAGTGACAGCCAGATAATAAATATATTCAGAAGGAGGTTAGTAATGACAGCTGCTGTACTTCTCTCAGCACAGGTTTCCTGTTGTACAGGCTGAGCAGTGTTGTTCTCTATGAGAGTTTAAAGTGATTGTAAACGGTCACCTTGTAAAACAACCCATTCAGTTTAAAACTGAATTGAACGGCAAAACATATTTGTATAGATATAAAAAAAACATTATAAATACTTTGTTTCGATTCGGGGTTCTGCTCTGACCCTGACTTGGGCTGCCATCCCAAGAATTATTCTGTTTCTGTTGAGTTTCTTACACCGGCTATGTCTGTGTCAGTTGTGCTTCGATTTACATTTTGAGGATGTTAAGCTATCTCTGTTGTATATGACCAAGCCGTATGGGCACACTTTGCACTGTTGTACATTTTGTTTACTTTTTGCAAAACTTTAATAAAAAATACTGGAAAATAAATACTTTGTTTCCTCCTTTTTTAGAAGTGATTACATTCCATCTGTTCCCTCTGTTCTCAGGCTGCATAAGAGCTGGGGGGAGGAAAAGCAACAGCACACTGAGCTTCCTAGTGAGAGGTTTTGCAGAGGGGTCATGCCAGTCTGATTATTGGAGGAGAACAGCCTCCCAGCAGAGCTAGAGAACTGACCATGGTGTGTTCTTCTGCTTAGTGTGGTCAGTTTTTGATAGGAAAGCATAGGGATTGGCAGGAACACCTGAGATTTCACAGAAATTAAGCAATACAAAGAGAAGAACAGGATACTTTTTCATACAAGTACATGGTACAGCAGGCACACATTAGGAATATGAAATGCTGGGATAACAAACACTTTAAAGTGGAGTTCCACACAAAAGTGGAACTTCTGCTCTTTTGCTTCCCCCCCCCCCTCCGGTGCCACATTTGGCACCTTTCAGGGGGAGGGGGAAATGGGTACCTGTTTTGACAGGTACCCTTCCCCACTTCCGGGACACAGCGCCACGGCCGTCCGTCCTGGAAGTTCGGCCTCCTCCTCCTTCCCCTGCCGCCGAGAAAATAGAAATGCACAGCTCGCTTCGTGCATGCGCAGTGGGGTCCCGGCCGTGAAGCCGCAAGGCTTCACTACCGGGTTCCCTTTCTGGCAATGGCGGCAGCAGCACCCGACACCCGATGGAAACATCAGCTGCGGTGCCGACATCGCTGGACTCCAGGACAGGTAGGTGTCCTAATATTAAAAGTCAGCAGTTACAGTATGTGTAGCTGCTGACTTCTAATTTTTGGAGGGGAAGGCGGAACTAAGCTTTAAGGCTAGATTAACCTTTGTGCAGCTCAGTGAGCCTCATTTTGCACAGGCAGAGCAGCCCATTATTTCAATGGTCTGATGTACCTCCAGAAAATGCAGGGAAAAGGTCCCTGCACCTTTTCTAAAAATATGGCGCACATTGAAACCGAAAGTGCAGTGCAAATCCCAGTGTGGAGACACCATGCTGCACTTTCCAGTGCATGGGGGTGCCATTAGGATTAATGGTACCTCCACACATCTCCTGAGTTTTTCTGTGCAGGTGGTTGCAGCTGTGAGAACAGGTGTGGACCAGCAGTGGCAACCACCCTAACCTTCATGCACACAGTTGCTTTTCTTTCGCATACAGGTCAGTGTGGATTCCGAAGCAATTTGGTGCAAAAACAGCGTGAAGCAACTGAAAGACAAATAAAAAGAGCAACTTAAAGTATAGTGTACCTAAACTGCTTGTTTACATGAGCCATTGGAGGGTAAAGACATAAGCTTTGGCTAGAACAGTAAAGGGTTAGACCCTCAGCATTATGTATCCCAATTGGAGAGAGCAAGAGGTGAGGGCATATCTTTTAATGAAGACCTGAGCTGGTGGACCTATGTTGATGGGCTTTTTTCACTTTAAACACATTTGGTATTGCCATACAAGTTGATGAGAATGCAAAATGCCCTTGAAGCAGGTTAAATACAGGTCATAGGAGGTTAACTGCAAGTTAAATGTACCTGTCAATGAATTCTGAATGCAGCCATTCCACATAGTGTTACATCAATGGTATCCAACATTTATTAAAACAACATTTATTAAAACAATGCTACTCACATACTGTATATAAAAGCATAGATGGCATTGTGAAAATAAACAATCTGTGTAAAAAAATACACAGATTGCTCCCAGATTCCATAATACATATATATATAAATTTGAGGCAATCACTTTCACGTATTATGGCTTCTCACTTTGAGGTTTATACTGTTCTGCTAAGACTCTATCCTGGGCACTGGTATGGCAGCATGGATTGTGTTGTTTTTGGTCACCTAGATGATTTTTTTTTAAATTATAAGATGATGATTTCAATTGCAATTCATGGTGGACTTCCTTTGTATGCATGGACATTCTACTACAAACACATATACTGGACTGATATGAGTTTTTGTTTCCTCGACTGTGGAAACTTCACTGGACCTCAAGCAAATTGAATTCTGTGCCTCTCCACTCCTTCTCCAGACTCTGGGTCCTTGATTTCCAAATTAAATTCAATTTTCCACAGTCCGTGATAATTTGGGGAGTCATGTCATCTGCTGGCGTTGGTCTACTGTGTTTTATCAAGTGCAAAGTAAGTGCAGCCCTCTACCAGAAAATTCTAGAGCACTTCATGCTTCCCTCTGTTGACCAGCTTTATAGAGATGCCAAGTCCTTTTCCAGCAGGACTTGGCACCTGCCCCCACTGCCAAAAGTACCAATACCTGCTTTAATGACCATAGCATTACTGTGCTTGATTGGTCAGCAAACTTGCCTGACCTAAACCCCATAGAGAATCTGTGGGGTATTGTCAAGAGGAAGATGAGAGACACCAGACCTAACAATGCAGATGAATTAAAGGCTGCTATCAAAGAAACTTGGGCTTCCATAACACCTCAGCAGCGCCACAGGCTGATCGCCTCCATGCCACACTGCAGAGTGCATACTATACTGTACATGGACACACTTTTCAGTATGCAAACTTTTCTGTATTAAAAATCCTTTTTTGTATTGGTCCTATGTAATATTCTAATTTTCTGAGATACTGAATTTTGGGTTTTCACTAGCTGTAAGCCATAATGATCAAAATTAAAAGAAAGAAATGCTTGAAATATATCACTCTATATAAAATACATGAGTTTCAAATTTTGAATTGAATTACTAAAGTAAATTACCTTTTTCATGATATTCTAATTTTATGAGATGCACCTGTATTTGATTGTGTGTATGTATATATATATATATATATATATATATATATATATATATATATATATATATATATAATATATATATATATATATATATATATATATATAATTTATTGTATTTTGATATATACGCCCGTTTATTTTATTTTTATTTTTTTAAAGTAAGGTGAGATTGCACATGAGGATACATGTAAAGTGACAGTACCCATGTTTTGATAATATTGTTTATTTTGTTACATATTATTAGAGTGTGGAGCGTGGCACCATTAGTTGAATACAGTTTGTCAATATATTTTTGGTAGTGCGTTAAGGTGTGTGTAATTCACTATCGATTACTACATAGCAGCTCACAAGTACTTTTTTTACATTGTTTAGTGGCAGTGATTGGGGGGGGGAGGTGGGATCAGTTCACTGAGGGTGTTGGGGGGGGTCAGTGGCAGCAGTGGTGGTGGGGATGAGATTATTCCACCTAGGGTGGTGGAGGAGATGGGCTCAGTGGCGGCAGTGGCGGCAGCGGCGGCGGTGTTGGTAGTGGTGGTGGGGTGGGATAAGAGGAAATGGTTGTGGTGGGGATTGGGATGACATCAATGGCAGTGGTGGAGGGATAGGGATGACATCAATGGCAGTGGTGGGATAGGGTGACATCAGTGGTAGTGGTGATGGGGGGATATGGATAACATTGTTGGCAGTGGTGGTGGTGGGATAGGAATGACATCAATCTACTGCCACTGATGTCATCCCTATCCCCATTACTGATGCCATGGTGATGGTGATATCCCCATCATCCTGATGTTAACAGGATTACACCCCTCCTGATGTCATTCCTATCCTCCCATCACCACTGCCTGGTAGAGGAGAAGATGGTATCAGCCAGAGGCAGCAGTTGTGGTGTGAAGGGATTGGATCAGTGACACTGGCACTCACCTGCTCTCAGTGTCAGTCGATTTCCGCTCCTTCTCCTTGCTCAGTGTGTCTCTGCCTGCATCTGGTTCCTTTCACATGCCTCCAGTGATACCTCTCCTGACTGACATGTGGGGTCACCTTGAAGAGTG
Source organism: Pelophylax lessonae (assembly GCF_965119305.1). Lineage (NCBI taxonomy): Eukaryota > Metazoa > Chordata > Amphibia > Anura > Ranidae > Pelophylax > Pelophylax lessonae. The sequence continues at coordinate 307,611,696 of NC_138772.1, read as the reverse complement.
GAGAGCTCCTCCTCCTTCACTTTACTGGCCGTCAGCTGGTCTGCTGAATTTCTCCTCCATTTTCTGCTCCTGACATGGCATCTGACTGGATTCTGCAGCAATGGGCGGAAAGGATAGGCGGGCTGTCTGGTGTCTCCTGACTCAATGCCTCTAACTAGAAGCAGGGGCGGTGGGGGGCGGCTCCCAAGTGGCAGAAAAATGGGCCCTCCCCAGTGGCAAAACAGCCCCCAACAGTGGCAGAACTCCAGGGCCCAGTCGCAAGTGCGACCCTTGTGACCCTGGTAGTTTTGCCACTGTCCCAAAGATAACATTTTTAATATATTTTTTGCTGGCAATACTGTGTTGGCCATAAAATCAATGCATTTTATTATGGCTCATCATCATTAAAAATATATGACACTTTATGTTTCTGCATTGTTCTCTGCAGTTTGTGATGTTTTTTGGCTTTCATTCAGGCTGAGGGTATATCATTCTGTTTGTATTGATCTTTTAATCTAATTTGAGTACACTGCCTCTATTCAATTTTTTTTGTATACCTGCTCTTTAAAGTAGTGTGACCAGTCACAGTGATTCCTTGGTTTAGGAACCACCTGCTCTTCTTCCCTAATTCAGAATTTTGTGGCCAGAAGTACATATTTTACATTTTGACAGCTAATTTGTACACATTTGTACACACATTTCTCATTTGCCACAAAAGCAATGCATTTTTTTTTTTAAATAAAAATGAAGTCTGCTGGCTCTCTCCACATTCAGTTGCCTTCTATGGAAAATAGTTAGGATGTGTGCAGCTGAATTGTATAATTTATAAATCACTTTTTGGATAGAAAATAGGACTACAGTTGAATATTTAGGGCTTAAAATGGCTTCTTTCTATTTTTGAAATGTAATCCTAGTTAAAAGGATGATATTCAATGCATGAAATCTTAACTTTTTTAATATGTCTACAATTACTGCATACATTTATTGTTATAGCTGTATTAGGAATACTCGCTCTTATTAAAAAAGAAGAGTGTCAATACAGCACATCAATACCATTATAACATAATTTTTCTCAATGAAGGAGATTTACTAAAACTGGAGAGTGAAAAATCTGGTGCAGCTGTGCATGGTAGCTGATCAGCTTTTAACGTCACCTTGTTCAATTAAACTTTGGCAATACAACCTGGAAGCTGTACAATGTTTATGCAGTGTCTTTGTAAAAACACATTTTCACTTAAAAGTTTTTTTTTTTTTTTTTCGGTCATACTTCTCTTCGGGATCATAGTAATGCACTTACTTGTGCTCTCCTGTGACCCAGAATCAACCAACAGTGGGCTAAAACCTGCTGTTGGCTGACGTCACAGAGCTGCTCTAGGCTCTGGATGGATCCCAACAATAATGTTTGGATCCACCCTGATGCCTGATCAGCAGCTGCCTCAGCCTCTCAGCACACTGTTGAGAGCCTGAGCCAGCCATTCCATTCCCTCCCCATTCACTGTGCTCCAGTGAGCGCCAGAGGGGCAGAGTATAGAGTAATTACTGACGGTCATGTGAACATGTGGTCATGTGATTGCTCTGTTCTCTGGCTTAGAGCTGGCAGTGGACAGCTGCAACAGTGAAGTTGATTTAGAGGTCTGTTTGTTTTTTGCTACTCTTACACTTCTCCTCTAATAATTATGGCTTAAATATTCTTAGTTTCTGCCTCCAAATCTTAATCACATCTGGAAAAAAATGTAAATCTGTTCAGCATATAATTCAATTTAATTTATAAAATGTATATTTCAACAATACATTTTAGTATTTATGTTTGAAATATGCTTACTCCCTGCCTCCAAAATTATCTTACATGAAAAAGGTTCCTATTTTGATAGTCTTAAAAATACACTTTTATTTCATTTCTTAAAGTGTTACTAAATCCACAACAGTGAAATCAGTCTGTACATGCAGTAAAGCAAGCTTAGTATACTTGCTGTGGAAGAAGTAGAATGAAAACTCCTCCTACAAGCTTTAACCAGACACTGCTAGAAGTCACAAGACTGCTCTAACTAGTGAATAGAAACCGTATTTAGAAGTTTATATTTACTAAAACTATTGCATTTCCATGTTCTGTGTACTGTGGGAGACCAGATATTGTGAATGCAGGGTCCTGGGTTTAGTAACATTTTAAATTCTGAAATAGGACTATATCCTGTCTGTGAAATTTCTCTTAATCTCCTAATAAAATGGATGAGATTCTTTTTAGAGAATCCATACAATTTTCATATAGTGTCTTAAAAAATATATTTATTATTTTTGATACCATACACCACTTAACGCCATGCATTGGAGGAAACACCAAATCAAATAAATTATACAGTGGAACCTTGGTTTACGAGTGCCTTTGTTTACGAGCATTTTGAAAGACGAGCAACATTTTTTTTAAAAATCTGTCTTGGTTTACGAGCACTGTCTTGATATACGAGCAGTTTTATCCACTAAAAGCATGCCATCCCCTCTGTTAATGCCCCTCTGTCACATAACATTATGTGTCCCAGTGCTTCTACTGTATATAAAGATGCCTATATACTGTTTTAGAGTGTTTCCCTGAACTTACTTTGTACGATTCCTGTCCCTCTGTCACTCTCTGGTCTCCGTCCTCTCTGTTCTCCCCAGCGGGAGGGGCAGATCACTCCTCCTGACGTCATCTGAGGAGGAGGGGGAGGAGAGCAGCAGAGCAGGGCTGATGAGTCACACAGAGCCAGACAAGCTCTAATACACTATAAATCGGCTGTTATATACAATACAGACACAGGGGCACATAATGTTATCTAACAGAGGATATGGCATACTTATACTGTACAGTTATGTACTTTATATATAATACAGCATATCTTTTTATTTATAACATTAAATGCTTGTGGAACGAATCATCTGAGTTTCAATGCTTTCCTATGGGAAAACTTGCTTTGATATACGAGTGTTTTGGATTACAAGCAAGCTGCTGGAACCAATTATACTCATAAACCAAGGTTCCACTGTACAATTAAATACGTAAATATATAAAACATCCAAATAACTCATAAACAATTGTGCTATATTGACTGCAGCCTCCCACTGTGAATATCACTCACCAGATGGTTTTGCCTCACATAAAAATGATCAGCATAAATAATTTTGTCTGCATTCCTACGGTGGTCTCTCCTAAACACTGGTATTCAATATTAATCCATCCAGTGGCTTCTCAATTGTTAGGTAGAAAAATAACTCTGAACCACTAAAAATGTATTTAATAATTTTATATTTGTGTGTGAGTACTATATTTGAAGATTATGTGAGGCATAATCGTGTGGTGAGTAATATTCACAATAGAAGTGGTAGAGTACCTGTGGTAATGGGTCTGAGTGCGGTATTCACACTAATAACCCTATCTACACTGAAGCACTACATTGAAGCACTGGTATTGATTTGGTGAACTACTGGCCACTTTTGTATGAGACACTTTTGGGACTATCATCTGGACGTTTATTAATGATTTAGCGTTCCTGAAATCTGTGGACACCATTTTGAATTCTTGTTGGACATTTATTTATATTTTTGTCTGAAAGAAGCTGACTCGCTGCCTCTGATTGTTTTTCCTATTAAAAGAATGAGAATATGTTCCTCAATGTGCAATTTTTAACGACATTGTCTGAAACAATGCAAATTCTGGCAATATGTCTGGCTGAAATAAATCTAATCCCTCCATCTAATCTGTCCATACAGGCTTAAAATCTGTGGTGCAAGTCTGTAATATTTTTCATCTTTAGCCTTCTAAAAAAAACATACCTTTTTTTTTTTTTCGTTTAGATGCAATTTGCTTGCTCTCTCCCTCAGACATTGCAGCCTATACTGTGTGTGCATGTTTTTTCTTTATTTTTGGAATAACACAAGTAGGCATTTAAATAAAATTTATTTTCTGTACTTTTACCTTCATTTTTTTAGGTGGGTTAAGCTAAGTTAATGACAGGGTTTCTTTAAAGTGGACCTAAAGTTCCACTGTCATTTACTGTGAGCAGCAGGCTCTTTATTGCATTAGAGACATGTACAGTAATGTCTCTTGTGCAATAAAATACACCTACCTGCCTGTTCACAGCAATCCCTGGCATGTAGACATTTCAGCGTGGCTCTTTTGTTCTGGGAGGGCGTCCATAAATGTCCTCTCAGAACACACCTCACATGCACCCCTTGAGGCATGCATCGAGTGTGCGCTGTAATTGTTGTGTCCTTTGTATCACAGATCGTGGAAAAGGACCAATCACAGTGAACCTTTATCATGTGATCAGCTGTGTCCAATTGTAGCTGAACACTTGTAAACAAACTTGCTGGTTATCGTCAAGGCTGACAGGGCACATATACACTGATAATCAGGGCCCATCAGTGCCAATCAGTGCCCATTACTGTAGCTTATTAGTGCCTATCAGTGCCCATCAGTGCAGCCTTGTCAGTGTCTCCTCATTAGTGACCATCAGTGCAGCTTATCATTGCCCATCAATGCCACCTAATCAGTGTCTCCTCATCAGTGCCACCTCATCAGTGCAACCTCATCAGTGCTGTCTCACTAGTGCCCATTAGTGCAGCCTCACCAGTGCAGCCTCACCAGTGCAGCCTTATCAGTGCTAATCAGTGCTCATTAGTGCAACCTCATCAGTGCACATCAGTGAAGAATAAAAATATTTATTTGCAAAGTTTTATAACAAAAACTAGCTAAAATGTTTTCTTTTCAAAATGGTCAGTCTTTGTTTAGCAAAAAATAAAAAACGTGATTAAATACCAACAAATAAAAGCTATATCTATCTAAAAAAAAAAATGACAAAAAGTTCATATGGGTACAGACTGCACAATTGTCATTAAAAGTGCGATAGCACTGAAAGCTGAAAATTGGCCTGGGCAGAAAGGGGGTGAAAGTACCCTGCATTAAAGGGTTTAAAACAGGTCTGCATTTGCAGGTTCGCAGTGACTAAAAAAACAGAAAAATACATCAGAACAGCATAAGTAACAAGCAAATATTTCTGAAAAACATAGATTTAAAAAATAATACACATTCATATCTTTATTATAATAATATTTACAAAGATTTTTGACATTTAGCTAAATTATTTTAAAAGCATTAAAAATTCAAAATCCTTTTTTGAATTCATTTGGATTGAGCTAGTAATATCTTGCAGCACTTTGTAGAGCTGCCTGAAAACTGGCCGAATACAAATTTAACAAGATTGTACAGGTTCTATATAATTTTCTTTCAATTTACCAGCAACTTTGTAGTGTAGTGAGTGTATTTAAAATATATATTCACATTATATCCACTCACACAGACACTTGCACTACATAGTTGCTGTTAAATCTAAAATAGAGTGTACAATTTGCATATGAAGTGTGTGGCCAGCTTTATTGTAATAAATTCCTACTCCTGTTGCAGCTGTTTTTCTATTAAATGAAAAGATGTTTGCCTCCTTTTAAATGTGACTGAGTCCTATAGGCCAGGGATCCTCAAACTACGGCCCTCCAGCTGTTGCAGAACTACACATCCCATGAGGCATTGTAAAACTCTGACATTCACAGACATCACTAGGCATGATGGGAATTGTAGTTCCTGAACAACTGGAGAGCCATAGTTTGAAGAAGAGTGACCCCTGCTATAGGCAGAGTTGTAAGTTGTATAAAGTACTCAAAACCCATACTTGAGTAAAAGTACAAGTGCTCGATCAAAAAGTGACTTGAGTAGAAGTGGAATTGCTCGATCAAAAAGTGACTTGAGTAGAAGTACTAAAGTATTCAACATTTTTTGTACTTAAGTATTGCAAGTAGTTTTTTAAAAAATGTTGCTACTCAAGTACTGAAAGTAAAAGTACCAGTAGTTTTGAAAAAAAAAATTGCTACTCAAGTACTGAAAGTAAAAATACAAGTACTGTGTTATGTAGTTATTAAAGAAAGAAGTCAAAGGTTTGAACATCATATTGTTTTTTATTATTTCAAATGCAGCTTTTATTTATACATACAGTAGCATTTATTTTCGTATGCACTAATAATACACATGTTTTGAGCTTCATGAAACCTGCCATCTACTGTTCTGGCAGTGGTAATTTTTATAATTGTAACGAGTAACTATACAGCACAAAAAAAAAAAATATCAGAGTAGAAGTATTGAAATCATCGAAAAAATGTAGTGAAGTAAAAGTGGAAGTAGGAGAAAAAAATTCTACTCTAGGAAAGTACAGATACCGCCTTTCGGTACTTAAGTACAGTAGTGAAGTAGTTCTACTTAGTTACTATACATCTCTGGCTATAGGCTACTACCATGGAACATAAGAAGAAGGAATGTATTTGTGTTAGTTTCTCCTACTACATGGCAGTGTTGCCAACCTTCTGGTACAGCCAAGTTTTTACTGGCATTTCCAAAAGTTACAAAATTACAGTTTTGAGGGCACATTTCAACATTTAGGCTACGAACAAGTACAAAATGCAATAAGCAATGTGATTTAAGATAGAAATTAGGCAAAAAACATATTTCTTATTTTATTCTTGATAATCCTAATCGCTCTCTTCGTTCCTCTCAAAACCTCCTGCTCTCTAGCCCCCTCGTCACCTCCTCCCATGCTCGCCTCCAGGACTTTTCCAGAGCCTCTCCAATCCTATGGAACTCCTTACCCTTATCTGTCCGATTATGTCCTACTCTATTAGCTTTTAGGCGGTCTCTGAAAACCCTCCTTTTCAGAGAAGCCTATCCTACCAACACCTAATAAATGTACCTCCATTTCCTCCATCAACCCATCCCCCACGGTTGTTGCCATTTGTTTCACTTGACCCTCCCTTCTAGATTGTAAGCTCTAATGAGCAGGGTCCTCTAGTTCCTCCTGTTTTGAACTGTATTGTAACTGTATTGTCTTCCCTCACATTGTAAAGCGCTGCGCAAACTGTTGGCGCTATATAAATCCTGTATAATAATAATAATAATATAGTAATTAGCTCAGGGACTCAGGGGGACAAGAAATTAAAATGGGCATGCACACACACACATGAAATTGACTCTTACAGTGACACTGACAGCAGTTTGCAGCAGCACAGATGATGATGACACCTCACCGACATGACACTTCAGTGACAGTCTCTCTTCATGCCAGGTGGTCCCTTCAGTCCACTCTAGAACAAAAAGCATTGACAGTCCTGCTCCTGCCTTGCCTTGCTCTCATCCCACAGACCCTCACATTAGGCTCCAGCCGCTCTGCTCAGCTCCCTTGCACCATGATATCACACAGCACACTCAGGCAGTGCCTTCCTTCTGTCTGCGCCATCCAAACACACTGTAGCAGGCGCTTGGACGGTCTTGGCCAGCTCCGGATCGGCACTGCACATGCACAGTTCTGAGCCAAGCATCACAGCCATATTTTTTTACTGGCAACCTTTTCCTGTCACTAGCATTCACTGGCAGGAGAAAAGTGCTTGTTTTTTACTGGCTGCCCTTCAAGTTAATAAAATAGACACTCTTCTCTGCCTATACAGTATGGGTGACCTCAGAATTAGTGTTATTGTGACACCCTGGCCCCCCTCGTTTCTCTGGAGGCACACTGGAATGGTGACAGCAGATATCCTGGTTTTTAACATGGCAGATTTTCTCCCTGTCTATACCCCTCACTAATGGATCAGTATCTGGACAACAATGATGATATAATATTTTCTTAATATTGACGTATATTCATGTGAATTGTTCCATTTAATTTTGATTGACATGTTTACATTATAGGTTGTTACAATTCACTTTTTAGCCACCTCTGAAGTAGAGCCTAAAAAACGTGTCTCAAAGCACGTCATTTGCCTCTTTCATTTGCCTTTGGCCAACTGGGCCCCCCGTCATTGTTACAGATTGTGAGATGTCATATTGATATATGTCAAGCTGTCAATTGTGTATGTGTATGCTTTTAAATATTTTTTGTATTAATAAAAAATGTTCTATTTTTTATAAAACGCTCTCAACCTGTGCTTATATAATCCCACAAAAAGAGGGCTCTTTCTCGATACATGCAGCACTAAAGGCTGCATTAAATTAATACCAATCAGCCATATCCAATAAAAATCTGCTAGTCTTTTCCTAAAATCATGATAAAAATACATTATTATAAGGGCTGAACATGTGCTAAAAATATTTTTAAACTGCAATATTTTTTGCAACTAGCATACTTTATAAGAAAGTTCTTATCTAAAGACAATTCAGATTTTAGTAAAGCTCTAAGCCATGGGTGTCCAACCTTTTGGCTTCTCTGGGCCACATTGAGTGTAGAGAAATTTTCTCGGGCCGCATATAAAATATATGCTATAGTTAAGGTATATAAGTACTAAAATGCCGCTGCGCCCCCCGCACTAATTTAACACAACTAGAAGATGATCAAATGGAATGGAATCAGTATACAGAGGTTTACTTCTTCTGAGAGATAATAAAGGAACACTCTAACCACCATGGCCACTTCAGTGATTTAAAGTGGTCATGGTGGTAGGAGTCAGAAACACTGCACATGCTCCCCTCCCCTCTGAGCCAGCCTCTGCCTACCGTTAGTTGGAAGCTGCTGTGGCCGTGCCCCCGACCAGACTTCCTTCCTCCCCAGCAAAAAAATAAATTGTCAGGGGGCAGTGGGCCAAAGACAAGAATCATTCATGCTCATGGACTTTATTTTTGTTGCTTGTTATCACAATACATTGCATTATTATAGTGGTATTAGGCATATACCAGGTAGGGAGTGTGCTACCACAAGTAGCCTAATTTATTATTTTTACCCTTATGTTTTATGCCTTGTTATATGCCATTGTTTCCCCTTCTGTTGTTTCAGACCACTCCTTGCTTCGTCATATGGAGAGTTAAGCCCCGTACACACGTACCGATTGTCGGCCGTAAATATTCGGCCGACGACCGATCGGCCGATTGTAGGCTTGTTAGTATGATGCTTCCGACAGCCGACAGCGCATTTTCGGCCGAACAGAATCTGTCGTGCAGGCATTAAAATTTTTGTTGGCCAACACCAGAACGGCCGATTGTTCGCCAGTCAGTACAGATTTCGGCCGACAGACAGCAGATTAGCAAGACTGGGCATGCTCAGAAAAGAAAAAAGACAAGGAAAGTTAACCATCACATGACATCACTTCTGCAGTCGGCTGTTGTTGGCCGACAAAATTCGTGTGCAGTCTTTTGCAGTTTTCAACAGACAACAGCCCTGGACAAAAGACGGCCGATCGTTCGGCCGATGATCGGTACGTGTGTACGGGGCTTTAGTTTGAGTTTCTCCCTCCTTGAGCTAAGAAGGCACTTATGGAGTAAGAAGGTTTTCAGGAGGAAAAGTCTTTCCACATGTGAGAAGGACAAGAAATGACATCCCTTGTATACAGGTACTGTAGGTAAGTCTGAATAAACTATGTTCTGATATTCGGAATCTTCTTAGTGGATTTTATTGAGTGAGCAAAATGCAATACTTTTCACACAAATTGGGTCTTAGGAGATATGTCTTTTACACAAATAAACATTTAAGACAGAACAATTGTAATTAATGGTGCATGCACCAATAAACTATGCTTTGTGTTGCAGTGGCAGGCCATTCCATTTGTATGGGATGCTTTAATGCAATATGCCCTAATGCACATGCCTAAATGCTGGTCCTGAATTGTGCTTATTGAAAATGTCTAAATATGCAAATGTGTGGTTTAACTTTTGAAAGATAATTAATCCTTGTAATTAAAGTACATCTGCTCCCAATCTGAAAAATTGCATATAAGCTTTAACATGTACATTTATTTAAAAAATAGTTTCAATCCCACGAGAGTCCTTATTCAGTCACCTCCTGTTTTGGGGTGACTACTGTCTTCAAATTATGCACCTCTTCACACGTATCGCACTAGTGGTAATTTGGCAAAGTTTTACCTCAGCTCAGTTTCTTCTTGATCCCTAGGGATGGGCCGAACACTGTCGCAGCAGAACCCCTGAACAGTGGCAATGTTATAACCCGAATGGCAAACCCCATTGAAGTCTATGGGAGCCAAACAGAAAAAATCAAAAGTGCCCATTTTGAAGGCTTATATGCAAGTATTTGGCCTTAACAAGGGTATGGGGGCCTGGGTACTGCCCTTGGAGATATGTATTAATACATCATCACTAGCAATGGCCTTTGTAATAACTCCAACTGGCCATTGGATCCGGTGAGTTCGCTTGTCTTTTAGAGTTCCTTTAAGTTAGGCTTCTGGGTTTGCCACTTTTTACATTCTTGGAGAAGTGTGAGGTATTCCTTCCTCCATCTGTCCCAGAAACAATCTGCAAGGTATTGAGCGTATCTCCATTGACGTTTATATATGTCCTTTTCATCAAAGATGCTCTTTGGCGCTGGGATCTGTCCAATTTTCCGGCTCAATAATGCAGCTGGAGTTAAAACAGTTGGACATTCTGGGTCTGTGGATACAGCGGTCAACGGTCTTGAGTTGATTATTGCTGCGACCTCAGCAAGGAATGTAAGTACTTCATGGGTAAGACGTGAAGAACTCACATCAAGCAACATAGAATCCAGTATGCGCCTTACCATCCCAATCATACATTCCCATGCACCGCCCATGTGTGAAGCGTGTGGTGGGTTGAATTTCCACATGCAGCCTAGATCACTCAAATAATTTCCAACTTGTTGTCGGTCGATCTGTAACTCTTTGCAAGCACCAATAAAGTTAGTTCCACAATCTGATCTCAACATCTTCATGGGACCTCTTAGAGCAAGAAATCTCCTAAGAGCATTGATAAAGCTCGAAGTGTCCATTGACTCGATTACTTCGATATGCACAGCTCTTACAGTTAAGCAAGTGAACATTACAGCCCATCTTTTGCTGTTGACTTGACCACCATGACTTCTTCTAGCCGTTACTGTCCATGGTCCAAACACATCGATTCCAACATATGCAAAGGGTGTATCTTCACTCAGTCTGTCTGCAGGTAGGTCAGCCATCTGTTGAAACTGCTGTCTACCCCGTAACTTCTGACATTTAACACAGTTGTGAATGATCGTGGCTATTTGTCTTTTCACTGTGTGTATGTGGAAAGTGCGCAGGATACTATATGGTGAAGCTGCAACCTAAATAATAATAGTGGTAAATTTGTAAAGATAAAGTGCGCTAAATTCATATAAAATGTTCCCTGAATTAGGGAAATCTCCGTAGACGACCTCTTGGCAGGAAACGCGTCAGAAAGGAGCGCCACAACGTCATCACACATCGCCGCGGACCGCACTGCAGGCGGCCGCGGCTTCGTTCTCTCCATTACCGCATTACTTGCCCCGAATACAAGCCGTTTAAGTGTAAGTGTAACCTTTATTTAATATTAAAACAGTTTGTGAGGTATTACACCATTGTGCGGTTTTGTTATTTCTGGGGCACTGTGAGATAAGTCCGGACCTTGGAGGAGCCATATCCAGACCTAGGGATCCTAGAAGGGACACCCACCACCCCTGTGAAGTGTATGTTTATGCCTACACCCAAGAATCATTCTGGTAAGAGGCACATCCTCTCATTTAGCGTGGTCTCAGGGATCCACTGTGGTTTTTCTATACCTGGATTTGTGCTATATTACGCCCTTAGTTATCCATCTTTCCGGTAAGGAGCCAATCCAGAGTTGGTGATGGGAACACCTGCACTTTGATTTGCTGTGGAGTTTTCACCAAGGAGTTTATTTTAATCACTATACCACTTGGACTATTTGGATTGGACTTTATACATTCTTTGCCAACTTTTTCTACAATTTTTTTCTGCACTATTATATCTAAGAGTGTTTTATTCACTTTGATGTTCATTTGATATATTAGAGCACATGTTATAATATTTGTTGGTATAGTACTTACTTTGAATATCTTTTATACCACTATATTTGTTAATCACATTTGTGATTTATTTCCCTAATTCAGGGAACATTTTATATGAGTTTAGCGCATTTTATCTTTACATATTTGTCTTTTCACTCCAACTATCCAGAACCCTGCAAGGGTAAGAGGGGCCCAAATTTGTTTTGCAGCGATCTTACCCAGAAAAAGGAGCAGGTACCTTGTTTTGACAGGTATCCGCTCCCCCGAAAGGTGCCAAATATGACAGTGGAGGGGGGGGAAGCAAACAAGTAGAGCTTCCCCTTTTGGGTCATTATTCCTAGCTGCTCTCTCTCTCTCTCTCTCAGAAAAATCTGCCTGCCCAAGAAGCAATACAAAGCAATAGAAAAAGTTGACTCTGCCTCTTTGCCTGCCATGACAAAATAATCTCCAAGGTTTGGTCTCAACAATCTGGCCCCTTTGCACCTCCAAAATGTGTAAATGAATGCAAAAGCTGGAGTCTACATAGAATCCTGAGCAATATCTTATTCATAAAAAAAAGCATGCAATTTTGAGCATGTCTGTGAACAGCAAGACGCTAAAGTGTTCTAGCTAAAACCTAAATCATAGCTACGTTTAAGGCTTAGGCTGCATCTCATTAGCCGTTTAATGTGAACTCCAGGTTTTGCATCAATTTACATAGCAACTGTGTCAAAGATTTCTTATTCAATTTGTGAACAAGAAAGCCAATATTTTGCTTGTGGATGCAATTTGCTTACTCTCCCCCTCAGAAGTTGTGGCCTATTTTAACCACTTAAGCCCCGGAGGATTTGGCTGCTCAAAGACCAGGGCCTATTTCGCGATTCGGCACTGCGTGACTTTAACGGACAATTGCGCAGTCGTGAGACATTGTACCCAAATTAAATTGACGTCCTTTTTTTCCCAAAAACAGAGCTTTCTTTTTGTGGTATTTGATCACCTGTGCGATCTTTAATGTTTGTGCTATAAACAAAAAAAGAGCGACAATTTTGAAAAAATAACAATATTTTTCAAATTTTTTTATATGAAATCCCCCCCCAAAAAAATGTAAAAATCAAAATTTTTTTACATTTTAGGCCAATTTGTTTTCTGCTACATATTTTTGGTGAAAAAATCGCAATAAGCGTATTTTGATTGGTTTGCGCAAAAGTTATTGCGTTTACTAACTACGGGAAAGATTTATGTCATTTTTATTGTTTTTTTTTAAACTAGTAATGGCGGCGATATGCGATTTATTTTGTGGGACTGCGACATTGCAGCAGACAGATCCGACCCATGACTGATATTTTTGGCACTTTTGGGGGGTACCAGTGACATTACTACAGTAATCAGTGCTATAAATATGCACTGTTACTGTAAAAATGACACTGGCAGGGAATGGGGTTAACTTTATTAGTGATCAAGGGGTTAAGTGTGTCCCTAGGGGCGTGATTCTAACTGTCAAGGGGAGTGGCTTTTGATGTAACCACAGAGACATACGATCCTACATAGCAGGATCGTATAGTCTCTGCTGTTACACCAGGGAGGATGACAGGCGGCTGTGTTTACATCAGCCGCCTGACTTTCTCACTCTCCAGCTGGAGATCACGAGTGGCCGGCGGACATCGGAGCTGCCGGTCACTCATGCAGGGATGTTAGTGAACGAGCGGGGGCGGGAGCGCGCCTCCGGCGGCGCGCGCTCGCCCCCGGCGGCGCGCGCTCGCCCCCTAGAGGCTCGTGGGCGAGTAACATACCCCTACGCCGCTTTGCCCAGTAGGGGCTGACCTCCGCAGTAAATAGTCGTGCGGCAAGTGGTTAATAAAGGTTTGCAAGGTGTGATGCAATCTTGTTCAACATGTATGTTTTCATATATATATATATATATATATATATATATATATAAAATAACACACTTTTTTTGTTTCAGAAGCAATATGCCCACCCAGTCACTTAGAATTTGCAGACTTATTATACAGATTTTATATTTGTGGAACAAAACAAGACAATCATTTTTTTAATCTATATGTATTTTGCTTGCTCTCTCCCTCAGAAATTGTGGCCTAACCAAAGAAAGACTTTATAGTAATGCTGCAAATTTGTGAAAATCTTTTAATTTAAATTTGAAACAAACATACACTATTATTTTTTTAGTTACAGATGCAAAATGCCTACTCAGCTCATAAGAAAGAGCAGTCTGTCCATAAGAACGTAAAAGCTGAAGTGCTAAACTGTACATTTGTTTTCTCTTCAGTTTCTGAATCAAGACTTTCTTTTTTTTTTTTCCAGATGCAATAGGCCTGCTCAGGCACTTACATATTACGGTCTGTCCATACAGGCTCAAAATCTGTGGTGCAAGTCTGTAATATTTTTCATCTTTAGCCTTCTAAAAAAATCATACTTTTTTTTTTTTTTTTTTCGTTTAGATGCAATTTGCTTGCTCTCTCCCTCAGACATTGCAGCCTATACTGTGTGTGCATGGTTTTTCTTTATTTTTTGGAATAACACAAGTAGGCATTTAAATAAAACTACTTTTCTGTACTTTTACCTTCTTTTTTTTAGGTGGGTTAAGCTAAGTTAATGACAGGGTTTCTTTAAAGTGGACCTAAAGTTCCACTGTCATTTACTGTGAGCAGCAGGCTCTTTATTGCATTAGAGACATGTACAGTAATGTCTCTTGTGCAATAAAATACACCTACCTGCCTGTTCACAGCAATCCCTGGCATGTAGACATTTCAGCGTGGCTCTTTTGTTCTGCGAGGGCGTCCATAAATGTCCTCTCAGAACACACCTCACATGCACCCCTTGAGGCATGCATCGAGTGTGCTCTGTAATCATTGTGTTCTTTGTATCACAGATCCTGAAAAAGGACCAATCACAGTGAACCTTTATCATGTAATCAGCTGTGTCCAATTGTAGCTGATCACTTGTAAACAAACTTGCTGGTTATCGTCAAGGCTGACAGGGCACATATACACTGATAATCAGGGCCCATCAGTGCCAATCAGTGCCCATTACTGTAGCTTATTAGTGCCTATCAGTGCCCATCAGTGCAGCATTGTCAGTGTCTCCTCATTAGTGACCATCAGTGCAGCTTATCATTGCCCATCAATGCCACCTAATCAGTGTCTCCTCATCAGTGCCACCTCATCAGTGCAACCTCATCAGTGCTGTCTCACTAGTGCCCATTAGTGCAGCCTCACCAGTGCAGCCTCACCAGTGCAGCCTTATCAGTGCTAATCAGTGCTCATTAGTGCAACCTCATCAGTGCACATCAGTGAAGAATAAAAATATTTATTTGCAAAGTTTTATAACAAAAACTAGCTAAAATGTTTTCTTTTCAAAATGGTCAGTCTTTGTTTAGCAAAAAATAAAAAACGTGATTAAATACCAACAAATAAAAGCTATATCTATCTAAAAAAAAAAAATGACAAAAAGTTCATATGGGTACAGACTGCACAATTGTCATTAAAAGTGCGATAGCACTGAAAGCTGAAAATTGGCCTGGGCAGAAAGGGGGTGAAAGTACCCTGCATTAAAGGGTTTAAAACAGGTCTGCATTTGTAGGTTCGCAGTGACTAAAAAAACAGAAAAATACATCAGAACAGCATAAGTAACAAGCAAATATTTCTGAAAAACATAGATTTAAAAAATAATACACATTCATATCTTTATTATAATAATATTTACAAAGATTTTTGACATTTAGCTAAATTATTTTAAAAGCATTAAAAATTCAAAATCATTTTTTGAATTCATTTGGATTGAGCTAGTAATATCTTGCAGCACTTTATAGGGCTGCCTGAAAACTGGCCGAATACAAATTTAACAAGATTGTACAGGTTCTATATAATTTTCTTTCAATTTACCAGCAACTTTGTAGTGTAGTGAGTGTATTTAAAATATATATTCACATTATATCCACTCACACAGACACTTGCACTACATAGTTGCTGTTAACCACTTTAATACAGGGCACTTCCCTCCCTTCCCGCCCAGGCCAATTTTCCCCTTTTAGCGCTGTTGCATTTTGAATGACAATTGCGCGGTCATGCAACACTGTACCTTCACCAAATTTATGTCATTTTCCCCCCACAAATAGAGCTTTCTTTTGGTGGTATTTGATCACCTCTGCGATTTTTACTTTTTGCTAAACAAATAAAAAAAGACCGAAAAGTTTAAAAAAAAAAAAAAAAAATTTTGTTTATGTTATACAATTTTGTAAATAAATAATTTTTTTCCTGCACTGATGAGCACTGATGAGACTGCACTGACAGGCACTGATGAGGAGGCACTGATGGGGTGGCACTGATGGGGTGGCACTGATGGGGTGGCACTGATAGGTGGCACTGATAGGCGGCACTGATATGCGGCACTGATAGGCACTGATATGTGGCACTGATAGGTAGCACAGATATGCAGCATTGGTGGGCACTGATAGGCGGCACTGCTGGGCACTGATAGGCGGCATTGATGGACACTGATAGGTGGCACTGACGGGCATTGATAGGTGGCACTGACGGGCACTAATGGGCACTGATAGGCGGCACTGGTGGGCACTGATGGGCACTGATGGGCGGCACTGATCGGCACTGACAGGCGGCACTGATGGGCACTAATGGGCACTGATAGGCGGCACTGGTGGGCAATAATGGGCACTGGTGGGCGACATTAAAGGATGGCAGTGATGGGCACTTGTGGGCAGCACTGATAGGGAGGACACTGGTGGGCATCACTGATGGGGAGGGCAATGGGGGGCTCCCTGAGCCCTGATTGCCATCCCTGGTGGCCATAGTGGGCATCCCTGGGGTCATAGTGGGCATCCCTGGGGTCATAGTGGGCATCCCTGGTGGATCTAGTGGCATCCCCCCCCCGAGGGTCTGCACTGGTAATCAATGATCTGATTACCAGTGCCGACCCCCCCCCTGTCAGGGGAGCCGCCGATCGGCGCTCCTTTACTCGTGCCTGTCAGGCACGAACTAAGGAAAGCCGATCAACGGCTGTTCCTATTTACTATGTGACCAGCCGTGATTGGACACGGCTGATCACATGGTAAAGAGCCTCCGTCAGAGGCTCTTTACCGAGATCGGAGATGCAGGGTGTCAGACTGACACCTCGCATCACCGATCGCCGCTCTGCGCGCCCCCGGGGGGCGCCCAGAGCGGAGTTATCCTGCCGCCGTCATATGACGTCCGGTCAGGATAACTCAACCACATTCCCGCCGTCAATCTGTAATAGGGCGGGCGGGAAGTGGTTAAATCTAAAATAGAGTGTACAATTTGCATATGAAGTGTGTGGCCAGCTTTATTGTAATAAATTCCTACTCCTGTTGCAGCTGTTTTTCTATTAAATGAAAAGATGTTTGCCTCCTTTTAAATGTGACTGAGTCCTATAGGCCAGAGGTCCTCAAACTACGGCCCTCCAGCTGTTGCCGAACTACAAATCCCATGAGGCATTGTAAAACTCTGACATTCACAGACATCACTAGGCATGATGGGAATTGTAGTTCCTGAACAACTGGAGAGCCATAGTTTGAAGAAGAGTGACCCCTGCTATAGGCAGAGTTGTATAAAGTACTCAAAACCCATACTTGAGTAAAAGTACAAGTGCTCAATCAAAAAGTGACTTGAGTAGAAGTGGAAGTGCTCGATCAAAAAGTGACTTGAGTAGAAGTACTAAAGTATTCAACATTTTTTGTACTTAAGTATTGCAAGTAGTTTTTTAAAAAATGTTGCTACTCAAGTACTGAAAGTAAAAGTACCAGTGGTTTTGAAAAAAAAAATGCTACTCAAGTACTGAAAGTAAAAATACAAGTACTGTGTTATGTAGTTATTAAAGAAAGAAGTCAAAGGTTTGAACATCATATTGTTTTTTATTATTTCAAATGCAGCTTTTATTTATACATACAGTAGCATTTATTTTCGTATGCACTGATAATACACATGTTTTGAGCTTCATGAAACCTGCCATCTACTGTTCTGGCAGTGGTAATTTTTATAATTGTAACGAGTAACTATACAGCACAAAAAAAAAAATATCAGAGTAGAAGTATTGAAATCATCGAAAAAATGTAGTGAAGTAAAAGTGGAAGTAGGAGAAAAAAATTCTACTCTAGGAAAGTACAGATACCGCCTTTCGGTACTTAAGTACAGTAGTGAAGTAGTTCTACTTAGTTACTATACATCTCTGGCTATAGGCTACTACCATGGAACATAAGAAGAAGGAATGTATTTGTGTTAGTTTCTCCCAGGGGAGGACTGGGAAGGGGGGCAGGGTGGCAATTGCCCCCTGGGCCGCTCTGATGCTGGGTAAAAAGGCTGCACTCAGGGCTGGGTTAATGTAGGGGCCGCAAACGTGTAGGGAGAGAGCGAACCGCTCAGGTGAGGGGATGATCCAAAGCACATCCAGCACAGGTGCAGGCAAGGATCCGCAATCCAGAACAGCAACAATGGGAGGAAGCAAGGAGCCGCACAACTGGGAGAAGATGTAAATTGTAAAAGTCCAAGTTTTATTGAATTCCAAAGTTAAAAACACATTCAAAGTGTGACCACAGCAGTCGGAGACATGGAAAAAAAAGCACGGCGGTTGACGCGTTTCACGGACTTTACCGCTTAGTCGTAACCATGTAATGTAGGGGCCGGACACTGTAAACAGCTGCTGGGGCATGCAGTGGAGCAGTATGAATGTGTGGAGTACGCTCCTGCACCCGGCCGGCACAATACTAACAGTCACTTCCCTGTCAGGCAGAGTGATCTCTGCCCGACAGGAGCTTCCTAGGCCCCGCCTGGCGTGATGTCATGTATTTTTGTTAAACCTCCTTTGTCGCTAATAACATTAAATTAGGTTACCACATTGCATCATGTTTGTCTTGCTTCATAACATCAATCTCAATTATAAAACCAGGTGGGCATGGATGGTGAGCTGATTTGATGGTTCAATGGGCCACTTGACTGGACTTGCCCCCTAGGCCTAAGGCTGCCAGCCCTCCCCTGGTTTCTCCTACTACATGGCAGTGTTGCCAACCTTCTGGTACAGCCAAGTTTTTACTGCCATTTCCAAAAGTTACAAAATTACAGTTTTGAGGGCACATTTCAACATTTAGGCTACGAACAAGTACAAAATGCAATAAGCAATGTGATTTAAGGTAGATATTAGGCAAAAAAACATATTTCTCATTTTATTTTTGATAATCCTAATCGCTCTCTTCGTTCCTCTCAAAACCTCCTGCTCTCTAGCCCACTCGTCACCTCCTCCCATGCTCGCCTCCAGGACTTTTCCAGAGCCTCTCCAATCCTATGGAACTCCTTACCCTTATCTGTCCGATTATCTCCTACTCTATTAGCTTTTAGGCGGTCTCTGAAAACCCTCCTTTTCAGAGAAGCCTATCCTACCAACACCTAATAAATGTACCTCCATTTCCTCCATCAACCCATCCCCCACGGTTGTTGCCATTTGTTTCACTTGACCCTCCCTTCTAGATTGTAAGCTCTAACGAGCAGGGTCCTCTAGTTCCTCCTGTATTGAACTGTATTGTAACTGTATTGTCTTCCCTCACATTGTAAAGCGCTGCGCAAACTGTTGGCGCTATATAAATCCTGTATAATAATAATAATAATACTACTATAGTAATTAGCTCAGGGACTCAGGGGGACAAGAAATTAAAATGGGCATGCACACACACACATGAAATTGACTCTTACAGTGACACTGACAGCAGTTTGCAGCAGCACAGATGATGATGACACCTCACCGACATGACACTTCAGTGACAGTCTCTCTTCATGCCAGGTGGTCCCTTCAGTCCACTCTAGAACAAAAAGCATTGACAGTCCTGCTCCTGCCTTGCCTTGCTCTCATCCCACAGACCCTCACATTAGGCTCCAGCCGCTCTGCTCAGCTCCCTTGCACCATGATATCACACAGCACACTCAGGCAGTGCCTTCCTTCTGTCTGCGCCATCCAAACACACTGTAGCAGGCGCTTGGACGGTCTTGGCCAGCTCCGGATCGGCACTGCACATGCACAGTTCTGAGCCAAGCATCACAGCCATATTTTTTTACTGGCAACCTTTTCCTGTCACTAGCATTCACTGGCAGGAGAAAAGTGCTTGTTTTTTACTGGCTGCCCTTCAAGTTAATAAAATAGACACTCTTCTCTGCCTATACAGTATGGGTGACCTCAGAATTAGTGTTATTGTGACACCCTGGCCCCCCTCGTTTCTCTGGAGGCACACTGGAATGGTGACAGCAGATATCCTGGTTTTTAACATGGCAGATTTTCTCCCTGTCTATACCCCTCACTAATGGATCAGTATCTGGACAACAATGATGATATAATATTTTCTTAATATTGACGTATATTCATGTGAATTGTTCCATTTAATTTTGATTGACATGTTTACATTATAGGTTGTTACAATTCACTTTTTAGCCACCTCTGAAGTAGAGCCTAAAAAACGTGTCTCAAAGCACGTCATTTGCCTCTTTCATTTGCCTTTGGCCAACTGGGCCCCCCGTCATTGTTACAGATTGTGAGATGTCATATTGATATATGTCAAGCTGTCAATTGTGTATGTGTATGCTTTTAAATATTTTTTGTATTAATAAAAAATGTTCTATTTTTTATAAAACGCTCTCAACCTGTGCTTATATAATCCCACAAAAAGAGGGCTCTTTCTCGATACATGCAGCACTAAAGGCTGCATTAAATTAATACCAATCAGCCATATCCAATAAAAATCTGCTAGTCTTTTCCTAAAATCATGATAAAAATACATTATTATAAGGGCTGAACATGTGCTAAAAATATTTTTAAACTGCAATATTTTTTGCAACTAGCATACTTTATAAGAAAGTTCTTATCTAAAGACAATTCAGATTTTAGTAAAGCTCTAAGCCATGGGTGTCCAACCTTTTGGCTTCTCTGGGCCACATTGAGTGTAGAGAAATTTTCTCGGGCCGCATATAAAATATATACTATAGTTAAGGTATATAAGTACTAAAATGCCGCTGCTCTCCCCGCACTAATTTAACACAACTAGAAGATGATCAAATGGAATGGAATCAGTATACAGAGGTTTACTTCTTCTGAGAGATAATAAAGGAACACTCTAACCACCATGGCCACTGCAGTGATTTGAAGTGGTCATGGTGGTAGGAGTCAGAAACACTGCACATGCTCCCCTCCCCTCTGAGCCAGCCTCTGCCTACCGTTAGTTGGAAGCTGCTGTGGCCGTGCCCCCGACCAGACTTCCTTCCTCCCCAGCAAAAAAAAAAATTGTCAGGGGGCAGTGGGCCGCATTGCCTGCAGTTCCGGGCCGCAGGTTGGACATGCCTGCTTTAAATAAACAGTTATAAATATGACCACCATGCTAAAGATGTATATATTTATTTTGTTGTTTTTTTTTTTTTATCTTTCAGCTTCCAAAGACAAGAATCATTCATGCTCATGGACTTTATTTTGTTGCTTGTTATCACAATACATTGCATTATTATAGTGGTATCTGCATATACCAGGTAGGGAGTGTGCTACCACAAGCAGCCTACTTTATTATTTTTACCCTTATGTTTTATGCCTTGTTATATGCCATTGTTTCCCCTTCTGTTGTGCAATATTCAGACCACTCCTTGCTTCATCATATGGAGAGTTAAGCCCCGTACACACGTACCGATTGTCGGCCGTAAATATTCAGCCGACGACCGATCGGCCGATTTTCGGCTTGTTAGTATGATGCTTCCGACAGCCGACAGCGCATTTTCGGCCGAACAGAATCTGTCGTGCAGGCATTAAAATTTTTGTTGGCCAACACCAGAACGGCCGATTGTTCGCCAGTCAGTACAGATTTCGGCTGACAGACAGCAGATTAGCAAGACTGGGCATGCTCAGAAAAGAAAAAAGACAAGGAAAGTTAACCATCACATGACATCACTTCTGCAGTCGGCTGTTGTTGGCCGACAAAATTCGTGTGCAGTCTTTTGCAGTTTTCAACAGACACGACAGCCCTGGACAAAAGACGGCCGATCGTTCGGCCGACGATCGGTACGTGTGTACGGGGCTTTAGTTTGAGTTTCTCCCTCCTTGAGCTAAGAAGGCACTTATGGAGTAAGAAGGTTTTCAGGAGGAAAAGTCTTTCCACATGTGAGAAGGACAAGAAATGACATCCCTTGTATACAGGTACTGTATGTAAGTCTGAATAAACTATGTTCTGATATTCGGAATCTTCTTAGTGGATTTTATTGAGTGAGCAAAATGCAATACTTTTCACACAAATTGGGTCTTAGGAGGTATGTCTTTTACACAAATAAACATTTAAGACAGAACAATTGTAATTAATGGTGCATGCACCAATAAACTATGCTTTGTGTTGCAGTGGCAGTCCATTCCATTTGTATGGGATGCTTTAATGCAATATGCCCTAATGCACATGCCTAAATGCTGGATCTGAATTGTGCTTATTGAAAATGTCTAAATATGCAAATGTGTGGTTTAACTTTTGAAAGATAATTAATCCTTGTAATTAAAGTACATCTGCACCCAATCTGAAAAATTGCATATAAGCTTTAACATGTACATTTATTTAAAAAATAGTTTCAATCCCACGAGAGTCCTTATTCAGTCACCTCCTGTTTTGGGGTGACTACTGTCTTCAAATTATGCACCTCTTCACACGTATCGCACTAGTGGTAATTTGGCAAAGTTTTACCTCAGCTCAGTTTCTTCTTGATCCCTAGGGATGGGCCGAACACTGTCGCAGCAGAACCCCTGAACAGTGGCAATGTTATAACCCGAATGGCAAACCCCATTGAAGTCTATGGGAGCCAAACAGAAAAAATCAAAAGTGCCCATTTTGAAGGCTTATATGCAAGTATTTGGCCTTAAAAAGGGTATGGGGGCCTGGGTACTGCCCTTGGAGATATGTATTAATACATCATCACTAGCAATGGCCTTTGTAATAACTCCAACTGGCCATTGGATCCGGTGAGTTTGCTTGTCTTTTAGAGTTCCTTTAAGTTAGGCTTCTGGGTTTGCCACTTTTTACATCCTTGGAGAAGTGTGAGGTATTCCTTCCTCCATCTGTCCCAGAAACAATCTGCAAGGTATTGAGCGTATCTCCATTGACGTTTATATATGTCCTTTTCATCAAAGATGCTCTTTTGCGCTGGGATCTGTCCAATTTTCCGGCTCAATAATACAGCTGGAGTTAAAACAGTTGGACATTCTGGGTCTGTGGATACAGCAGTCAACGGTCTTGAGTTGATTATTGCTGCGACCTCAGCAAGGAATGTACTAGTAAATACTTCATGGGTAAGACGTGAAGAACTCACATCAAGCAACATAGAATCCAGTATGCGCCTTACCATCCCAATCATACATTCCCATGCACCGCCCATGTGTGAAGCGTGTGGTGGGTTGAATTTCCACATGCAGCCTAGATCACTCAAATAATTTCCAACTTGTTGTCGGTCGATCTGTAACTCTTTGCAAGCACCAATAAAGTTAGTTCCACGATCTGATCTCAACATCTTCACGGGACCTCTTAGAGCAAGAAATCTCCTAAGAGCATTGATAAAGCTCGAAGTGTCCATTGACTCGATTACTTCGATATGCACAGCTCTTATAGTTAAGCAAGTGAACATTACAGCCCATCTTTTGCTGTTGACTTGACCACCATGACTTCTTCTAGCCGTTACTGTCCATGGTCCAAACACATCGATTCCGACATATGCAAAGGGTGTATCTTCACTCAGTCTGTCTGCAGGTAGGTCAGCCATCTGGTGAAACTGCTGTCTACCCCGTAACTTCTGACATTTAACACAGTTGTGAATGATCGTGGCTATTTGTCTTTTCACTCCAACTATCCAGAACCCTGCAATTCTGACTGCACCTTCTCTGTAGTGTCTTCCTTGATGTTTGACTCTCTCATGGTAATGCTGTATAATCAATGTTCCCAAATGGTGGTTTCTTGGTATTATCAAGGGTTTCTGTTCTTTCCCTAGCAGGTTTGACCTTTTCAGTCGTCCACCGACTCGAAGCATGCCCTCGTTGTCGATCACTGGGTTCAGTGTGAATAGTGGGCTACATTTTGGGACTGGTCCATTGCCTGTTAAGCACTTAATCTCTTCCACAAAGACTTCTTCTTGCACACGACGTATGATGAACAACTCAGCCCTCTCATACTCTAATGCGTTGGGTGACTCCTTACAGGTGTGCCATCCATGGCCAGACGATGTCTGATTCGATTTGCGGAAAATCTGTGCAATATGACTCAATCTTGCTATAGTCTTCACCAACCTTTTCCAAGAGGTGAAACGTTCAAAACGTCTTACCTCCAAATTTCTTCTTGAGCAGATGTTGGAACTGAATGCTACAACTTCAGGCCGGATTTCCGGATCAGTATCTGGATCCTCCAGGTGGAAATCGATATCTTCTTCTGAGTTTGCAGAAGACTGGTCCATTAAAAACTTGGGTCTGTTGGAATTGTCCTTGAAGAACTCTTCATCCATAATCTTGATGAACTCCTTGTCTTCGACTGAAGGGGCAATCTTGTTGTCATCACGAGTAGTCTGGTACACTGAATCACCAAAGTCCTTTTGAGAAGTGAGCTTGCAGTTAATACTTTGAAGCGCTTGATATGGAACTTCATTTTTGAAATCAAGTCTTTCCTTCACATAATAGTGCAATGGACATTTCATCAATCGACAGGTAACATTAGTTTTGTAGGAAGCTACATCCAAGAGCTTGTGAGATTGGTCTAAACAGACTTCTCCTATTATCACCCATCCAAGATCAAGTTTCTGGGCCTGAGGAGCATCATCTGGACCGTTACATAACTCTCTTATTTTATGAACTCTAGGAATGTCTCTCCCTAATAGAATCAAAATCTTAACATCCTTGTTAAGTGGTGGAATGTAGCTAGCAATGTGGCTCAAATGAGGGTGATGACATGCAACCTCTGGTGTGGGGATTTCTTCTCTGTTGTTCGGTAGCTGATCACATTCGATTAGAGTTGAAAGAGGAAACTCTGTGTCCTCATATTCTGATGAAACTTTGAAGCCATGGGCTCTTCTTCCAGAAGTATTGATCTTTCCTGCACATGTCTGCAAGGTATAGGACCAGGTCTCTCCTTGAATGTTGAATAGGTCAAAGAATTCTGTACTGGCCAATGAGCGATTGCTCTGATCATCGAGTATGGCATACATTTTTATGGAATTTTGTGGACATCCTTCAGGAAAAACCCTTACAAGACATATCTTGCTACAAGACTTGCTATGAAGCCCTTCTCCACATACCTCTGTACACCTTGTGGTTACGGGGTTGGCATATTGCTCAGTTCTCTCCCCGCCATCATCTGATGTAGTCTTGGGGTTGTTGCCGGATGAAGGTTTCCTTTTGAACAGGTCTGAATGAAGAGCGTCCACATGTTTGGCACTATTACAGAGAGAACATCTGATGGCGATCTTACAGTCTCTAGCTAAATGATCGGAGGATGCACAACACTTAAAACAGATATTAACGCTTCTCTTCAAGGAAGGGAAGGATCCCTCGGCCTGTGGTAGTTATAGACCAATCTCCCTCCTCAACTGAGATCTTAAGTTTTTCACCAAGATCTTGGCATCTCGGTTGAGTGGACATTTATCATCTTTGGTCCACCTCAACCAGGTGGGCTTTGTCCCTAAGAGGGAGGCCAGGGATAATACGGTCAAAGTACTTAATTTGATACAAGCAGCAAGTGCCAGAGACATTCTGAGTATCTTTCTCAGTACGGATGCTGAGAAAGCATTCGACCGCGTGAATTGGCGGTTTATGTTTCTGGTACTACGGCATATTGGCCTAGGGGACACTATGTTTAATTGGATTAAGTCGGTTTATACAGACCCTTGCGCGCAAGTGAAGGCAAACGGTTTTTTATCTGATAATTTTGCAATCCGGAATGGTACAAGGCAGGGGTGCCCCCTGTCACCTCTTTTGTTTGCCCTTACTCTGGAACCTTTTCTTAGCAGGGTTCGTCAAAATACGGACATAGCTGGGATTTGCGTAGGACGGGGCCATTATAAAGTCTCGGCTTACGCCGATGATATGCTTTTTTCAATCTCTAACCCAGTGGTGTCCCTACCGAACCTGATGAGAGAATTTGATCTGTATGGTACACTATCCAACTTAAAAATCAATTTTGGAAAGTCAGAGGCGATGGGGGTTCGGTTGCCCATGGCTATGACAAAACTTTTGAAGACTAGCTTTGGTTTGTGGTGGACTGATAAGGCACTTAAATACCTGGGTACTCTGATACCCCCGGACCCTTCAAAAGTATACTCTCTTAATTTCCCCCCTCTTGTGGCCCGGACTCGGTTGTTACTAGATAAATGGGTGAAAGAAACACACTCTTGGTTTGGAAGATGCAACCTTTTAAAAATGTGCATCCTCCCTCAATTTTTGTATCTGTTTCAGGCTCTACCTGTAAAGATTCCTAGAAAGTTCTTGTGTCAGACCAATTCTCTTTTTGTCCATTTTGTGTGGGCAGGTAAAAAACCTAGGCTATGCAGAAACCTTCTTACATTGCCGAAATGTATGGGGGGTTTGGCCTTTCCAGATATTCATAAATACCAACAGGCATCCCACCTATGTAGGGCCCTAGATTGGTGTAGACATGCTACTTCTAAACTATGGGTCCAGTTGGAACAGGCACAATGTGGCTTTCCAATACAGGGAGCACCGTGGTGAATCCGTAATATTCCATCTCGGGTTCGTCGGCATCTTTTGTTTGGGGCCACTCTTACAGTGATTGAACATTTGAGTGAACGTTTTCATTTGGCCCCCTTGCCCTCTCCCGTTCAACCGATACTGGGCCATCCGTTGTTCCCTTCGGGAACTTCAGATCGTGAGTTGGTAGCTTTGCGGGATAAAGGGATTTATCAGGCCTCCCATTTTTTGATAGGGACACGCTGGCCAACTGTCTCAGAATTGATGTCAGAAGGGGGGCCCTTTGCACTTCAGTTCTGGTCTGCCATTAAAACCCATCATTTTCTAGCCTCTCTACTGACGCCAGTTGCCTATTCTAGGCCCTTGACCCCTTTCGAAGCTTTATGTATGGGAAAAGAGGTGTTATCTCATACCCTCTCTCAATCGTACAGTTTGCTGCAGCCTCAGAACGACCAGGTTGTACTACCCTGGGTGGAGAAATGGGAAATAGATATTGGACGTCAGTTTACGGTACAGCAGAAACAGAATATGATTCACCTAGCTTTGAACTCTTTGATTTGTACGAAGACGGAGGAGACAAATTTCAAACTCTTTTTTTTTTTCTCCTTCTCTCCCCTTTTTTTCTTTATTATTTGTTCTTAATGGTAGACTTTTTTGTCTACTTGGAAAAAAAAAAAAGTTACATACCGGAGAGGGCATTTTCTTTTTTTGCGGTATTTAAGGGGAGAGTTGATTTATATATGTGATGATGTCAAACTCTTACCGAGGGTCTTTCCTTTTTTTCTTTTGTATAATATGTGCGTTGCCTGTATCTGGTTGTATCTAATAAACTTTATAAATATAAAATAAAAAAAAAAAAAATAAAACAGATATTATGCTCTTTGCGAAATGACTTGAGTTCTTCAATAGGCTTGTCCTTAAATGCACGACATTTGGAGAGAGAGTGTGGCGCATTATGAATAGGACACTGTTGATTAAGATTGCTAGCTTTAATGTCTGTAGCTAAGACGTTGGATGCTATCGCGGTCTTCCTCACGGCAATAGGATGCCTTAAATCCTTGAATTTACTGTTGGTGGCACTACCCCTTGAAGTAGTTAAAGGAATGGTGGTTGTATCTGGATAGAAGAAGCTTGGGTCATTCTTGGATCTTGCAACCTTCCGCACGAACTCTGCTAAATAAGAAAAGGGAGGGAAGGAAACATGATGTTCATACTTATACTTTGATCCTACACTAGTCCACTTTCCCTGAAGATAACTAGGCAACTTTGCTACAAAAGGATTTCCGCCCTGAGCAGTGTCTAAATAGCTAAGACGTGGTAAACTAGGATCTAACTTAGCAATTTCAAGTTCATGAAGGAGGTTACCTAACTCTCTAAGCTTATGATTGTCTATAACAGAGATCTTAGGAAAGTCGTTTAGTCTCTGGAATAAGGCAGATTCAATGACTTCGGGGCTCCCATAGTCTTGTTCTAGACGTTCCCAGGCAGCATCAAGGCCTGCTTTAAAGTTATAAATGTAGACAGATTTAAGTCTCTTTACTTGTTCTGAAGATTGACACCCCAACCACTTTATTAGTAATTCAAGTTCTGCTTGAGGTTCAATGTCCAAGTTCTTGGTTACCGCCTTAAATGTAGATCTCCAACTCCTGTAGTTCTCTGGGCGGTCATCAAATCTAGGCAGTCCAGTTGTAATCAACTCTCGTCGAATCATATACTTGCTGAACTCTGCAATGTCAGTGCTTTCTGTTTTTATAGCCACAGGGGGTACTGATGGTGTGCCGTCTTGGACCATGGTTGGTATATGATGTTGGCTGGTAGGTAGAGAGAAAGGTGTTGCAGATGGGTTTAATCTAGGTAAGGGTCTGTCGTCTGAAGGTCTCTGAGCATTTGACGTTAAAGAGAGCTGTATCAAAGGGGGTAAAGAGTTCATTCTGTAGTCTTCTGCTGTGCCCTTGTAATCTCTATGCACATAGGGTTGTGGTGGCACATGAGCTGCGTAGGTTGATTCACTTGATTTTGTGACGTGCGGTAGTTGTGGAGGATCTCTGTTAGTAGGTGTGTCTAGTTGACCAGCTTGCTTTGGCGACACATTGCCTTCTGATCCACTTGCTGGATGATTATGAGAAGAATCTCCAACTGTAGGTGGGACTGTATCGTCGTGGTTCTGAGTTAAGACAAACTGTAGGGTCCTTTCAACAGGGTCTTGACAAGCAGCCAAGCTGGTACAAGCTGCTCCTTCTTCTTCCAATAGGGCTTGTTCCAAGACAGATAACTCTGCTAACGCTACTTCCTTTTCTCTATTCTTCTGAAGAATTTCTAGCTGAGCCTCTGTTTCTGCTTGTATTCTTGCTTGAATGCGTTTAGCTTCTGCTTCCTTGCATTTAGCTTCTGCCTTGAAGGCTGCTTCTTTTTCAGAGCAGGACTGTAATGACTTAGAAGAAGATTTATGATATGAGCGGGCAGACCTAGATGATTTTCCTGAGTGTCTGGAAGAAGCAGATTTACAGGATGTAGTTTCATGTAGCTGTGCTAATCTACCTTCTATCTGTGCCTTTGCTTCAAGATATGTGCTATGCCTCTGCTGGTCAGTAGAATTAAAGTCTTTTAATGCCAATGCAGCTTCCTCTATGTTGGAATGTGACAATAGGGAATAGTACTTCTCAGAAAGTCTTTTATAATTCTCAAATGCCTTCTTAACCCTTGAGAGAGCAGTGTTCAATTGCTCAGAATTGTTGCTAGTTTCATTAGTGGCTGTTATACAACTTAAAGTATTTTCCCATGATGCAGTCAGGTTACTAGATGTTTCTTCCTTACTTGCTTCATAAACCTCCCTTGCCTTCAAGGATGGATGAGGGGCTCTGACAGGACGAGGAGAATGAAGTAAGGAGTCTGCATTATCTTGACTAAATGCAGGTAACTCTGTGAGATCTCTGTCAGACATAATAAGTACTGTATTTTTGGTGTCTTGTTAGAAATCTTCCAGAGCTCAGCTCTGTAAGTAGTGATTTCTGTTAGTAAGTGTAACGCTCTGGCGTTTGTTTTAGTGAACTGGATTTGCAGCTGCAGAATTTCCACTCAGTAGTCCTGTAGAGATGTGTTGAATCACCATATCCAACTCTCCAGACTCATCATTGTGGCCCAGCCTGCTTCAGCATGCACATATACAGACACTCAGATAAGATGTTCCTGGAGTGATAGTTTGTATGCGATAGTATAGA
Organism: Pelophylax lessonae; assembly: GCF_965119305.1. Taxonomy (NCBI): domain Eukaryota; kingdom Metazoa; phylum Chordata; class Amphibia; order Anura; family Ranidae; genus Pelophylax; species Pelophylax lessonae. Next base: position 307,581,962 of record NC_138772.1, on the reverse strand, counting down.
GGTGATGTGCTGAAAGGACAGGCGTGAGTAGTGATAGCAATGATAGGCACTCAAGTAGTAATGTTCAGGAGTGTTAGCAGATGGTGATAGATAGTATGCAGGTAGGTTAGCAATCATGTACAAGTAACAGGTGGTAGGGGACAGCAGATGAATGTACAGGAGATGCTAACTTAGTGCAAGGGTATAGATGGTAGTAGACTCAAGAGCTAGCAATCTATGTAACAGTGCAGATGATAGAAATAGTAATGCATAGATAGCAACAGTCTTTAGTATGCAAGAGTAGATAGTGTAAGTTAATAGGAAGGAATCCCCTGCGGGGTACTTATCACTAGTTGGTTTAGAGAGGTGAGGGGTCCAGTAATGAGATAAGGATCCGGTAGCGAGATACAGGATCAGTAGCGAGATATAGGATCAAGTAGCGAGATACAGGATCAGTAGCGACATACAGGATCAAGTAGCGAGATACGGGATCAAGTAGCGAGACTAGGATATAGTTGGTAGTAGACTCAAGAGCTAGCAATCTATGTAACAGTGCAGATGATAGAAATAGTAATGCATAGATAGCAACAGTCTTTAGTATGCAAGAGTAGATAGTGTAAGTTGATAGGAAGGAATCCCCTGCGGGGTACTTATCACTAGTTGGTTTAGAGAGGTGAGAGGTCCGGTAGTGAGCTAAGGATCAGGTAGCGAGATACAGGATCAGTACCGAGATACAAGATCAAGTAGCGAGATACAGGATCAAGTAGCGAGACTCCGGTCTATCCAGATATTGGGGAAATAGCTGGAGGCTTCGGCAGCATCAGACAAGGCTGTATAACAGGCGGTTTGCACGAACGCCTTGTGAGTGAAAGCCGGCGATTGAAATAGCCGCTCAGAGCCGCGCCTAGTGATGACGTCATGAGAGATAAAGGGACAGGTAGCTATATGCATTCCACCTACCTGAATGGTGGAACGCAATGCGGAAATAAGAGGCTGGAAGGGTACCGAAGGTACCAGGATCTTACAGTAAGCAGGCTGAGCTGAGGAGCTGGGTATTTGTTACAATAGTTAGCTAGTGCTGCAACTGGTTCAGACTGGATAGCTCATCTCAGAAGGCTGTAACAGTAATGAAGCATTCAGTAGGTGGCTGGTTTCATATGCAGAGTAATGCTTCTGGTGACACACAGGCATTGCCTTTCAGTGCACAGTCTGACGATGGGTTCCTGTCTTAGGGTGTTTGTTATTCACATAGGCATGTGTATACTCACGTTTCTGAAGCTGCAGAGATACCTGTGATGGATTCTTCTGGAAATTTACTTTCTGAAGCTGCAGAGATAACCATGTGATGGATTCTTGGAAATTTACTGTTCTGTCTCAGCATCGATTGTACCTGTGACCTTCTTGTAGACCCAGTCTGAAAGTGTGTGCAGCAGGTTGAATGATGGCTTTAACAGATAGATTACTCAATGAATAAAGACTCCAGAGGTGTTCTCCAATGCTTCTTTATGCTTCAAGTTAGCAAAGGCATAAACATAGAGACTTTTCAATAGGTAAATTTCCAATGAAGTTACACAGCTTCCACACTCTGCAGTCTCCTCATAACCACTACACAAAATGAAGTTACAGCAGGAAATGGAGGTGGGAGCAACCAACTAGCCAGAAACAGCAGGGGTGCAAGGAAGATACCAATAACATAGCATAACATAACATGTAATAACAACTGCTAGACAGTTAAAGCTGCGTGGCAGCACAGGATGGGCTTTGGATTTGGTTGGATTTTGGATGGATCCAACGCCATTTATTTTCTAAATTTTGGTGTGGGGTTACACCCAAATCCATGCCAGACCTAAAAGTTTAGATATGGACTGGGGGGACCCCACGTAATTGTTTTCTTTGTTTTTTTTTCTGGCACTTTTTTTTTTATTCAGCTGTCAGTGGGGAAACCCATTGGCAGCTGATGACTCATCGGTTATTAAGGTTGGCTTCCTAGCTCCACTCCTTAACAACCAGCTTACACTGCATCCTGATTGGGCAAAGCTTTTCCCAATCAGGGCACAGAATGAACTGTGCAGCGCTCAGTGTTTGTAGGGTGTTCATCGGGGCGAACACCCTGCAAATTCAGGTGTTTTCGGTGAACGGCCAAACAGGCAAATGTTCAGCCCAAACTCATGCTCTAGCCAAACCTTTCACCCATCCCTATTGATCACATGATGCTGGTGGAAAATTGAAGTCCTAGGTGGAAATATTAGAGATGATGAGTAGGGTGACGTAGCAATGCACCTGCCAGACAACTCCACAAATTTGTGGGTTTTTGAGGTTATAAAGGTACTAGAACAGGAGCATGAAAAACAACTATATGAAACTCATTACTTGTATAACTTCTACATTTATAGTGGTTTCTAGTACCATTTCTTTTATCCCATGATTTTGGCTAAGATTCACACTACTTTTGCCCAAGATTGGCAAATTTTTCAGCCAATATTCTGATTTGCATATTCACTTAATTTATGACAGTGCTTTTCACTCATTTTTAGAGAAGATTTACCAGGTTTGAAAAAGAATCCAGCAACATTCAACCATTCTTTCACATCTGTTCTTCAGTTTAAGAAATGTATTATTGTACTATTCATCCTATTTTATCATTTATTTTTAATTAGAAAATGACAATAATAATAATATCAATAAGAATAGATACCTTTTACATTTTACTGTTTTTTTGAAAAATATGTATTGTTAATTACCGTATTATTTTTTTTAAGCATGTCAGGTTTCACGGTCATAAGCAATGCAAAGCATTGGCCAAAAATAAACACACATACACACTTGACATATATCATTTATATGTATTTTAGCAGGATGCACAACAAATAGTTACATCAATTCAAGGTCAAATTGAAAATATTGATAACCTAATGGACATATATAGGACCAGCACAAAAGGTTGCAATGGGAATAGCTCTTACCAATTTGTAAGGGACAGCTGTCAGCAATGTTGTTTTATAACTATGGACAAAAGCAATGCAATTCCTATCATTTTCTAACAGCAGATAGTTCTTTAACAGCTGATACATCTGAAGAGCATTGTTATATGAAATGTCGAACTATGATTGACAGCAAAGATGTAGAAAAAGCTCCAGAGAATACTGATCTAAAAGTAAATAGCAGTGAAACCTATGAATAAGGTAGCATTTTAACCTTTTCCATGTATACTCTTTAATTATTGGAAGACATGTTTCAGTATTCTTTCTATGAAAATATAGACGTCCAAACATTTGAAATGACTGAAACATAAATATCTGTAACAATAACTAATAGAGCCCTGCATTCCCTTTCCCTTACAGAAAAAAACATAATGTTGGCACATGTGTTGTGTATTTCTAAGCACAAATACGTAGATTCAGATAACATGGTCTTTAGGGTTCATGCACACTGCAGTTCAAATGAGCTCAAAGAAATGGCCCCTACAGGCTTTTGAGCTCTTATTTTTTATGACTAGAAACTCCTCTTCATGTTAGCCAATGTGTCCATGCACACTTTGGCTTTTTCAGTAGTTTTTAGGCATATGCTCCTACAGGCAGGACCCCCCCCCCCCCACCAAACTCACATTTTTGAGAGGAGCTAGTTCCCTAAAGAACTCAAAAGTGCTCAAAAAAGCTCAAAGAAGCTCAAAAACACATTTGTTACAGCTTTTTGTTTTGTTTATACAGTGGTTAAGAAAATACTATCTAGGAGGTTTGTGAAAAAAAAACCTGCTTATGCTCAAAAAAGCTCAAAGAAGGTCAAAGAAGCCCAAATGAGCTAAAAGTAGCTTGAAGAAGCTCAATAAAAATGTGCACAAGAGCACAAAAAAAGCACAACTTCTTCAAGCTGAATTAAAAGCTCAAATGCCTGTAAAAGCAGCTTCTTTTTTATTAGCTGCAGTGTGCATGAGCCCTTAGAGTAAAGTATGTGAGCCAATGCAGTTGCACAAAGCGTTCAACATTAATCCATTGATATTCTGTAGTTTTGCTAAACTGTTCAACAATGGCAAAGTCATACAAGAGGGAAAATGCAAACTCAACCATGTACTAACACTTGGCATGGGCTCCACAGGTACTGAAATAGTTTTTATGGAAAGAATTGCTGATCACTCTGATGTTATAGATGAAGAATATTAACCACAGTGGCAGAATCACATATAGATAGATGGTGTGGGCTTTTCATCATCTTTTTTTCCCATCCACTCTGTTGCTGATGAAGACCCTTATGGGATTACATCCCTTAGAATAGATAGAGCCTACATATCATTTTACATCCTCATATGTGTTCCTTTTGGATCTCTTGATGCCAAGAAATACTGAATTGTTTCTGGCATCTCTGTAAATGAAACATTTTCTCAGCCATAAAATCGAAATAATGCCTTTTGGTATCTTGTTCTGAAACTTTTAGACACCAGTAAGGACTATAATTAGAGGGACAAAGCTAGGTATAGGGGTAGTGAAAGGTGGTAGGAGGTTGGGTGATAAAAAAAGTTTATGCCTGCAAATCTATCATCTGTATAAGTAATACAATGGAGTTGATTTACTAAAGGCAAATCCACTATGCACTACCAGTGCACTTCAAGTGCAGATCCTAAGCACTCATAGGATAGTAACACACACTTGTCAACTGTCATAAAGTAGGACAATGGTTATCTATTGGGAAAACAGGAAGGATAATTTGCTGCTCCAGGTGAAAGGTGTAATCCTGAGGACAGGTGGGACTGGGTGCTAGCCCTGACTCGCATCCATGTATACAACCTGGGAGAGAAATTGGCTGCACACCTCCGCCAGTTCAATAGATTTATTGAAACACGTATAAAACTGGCACCAGGATAAGGACACAGACTATGGAAAGGTTAACGCGTTTCTTTTAAAGGGCATATTGTTAGTGTGAAATGAGTCAACCTTTCGATGGTCTAAAAAGGGGGGTTATATACCAGCGCTATGGAGTTTCAGTACAAAATCAATTTTTTTGTGGTGTAAGCTGCCTCCAACCTACCTCTGAGGTAGTAAAGTTAGAAAAATGCAAGAAATGTTGGACCGGGCGCTACCACTTTAAATAGTATTGTGCAAATATGTGCTGTAAAAGTGCATGTGTTGCAATCAACAAAGTGAAAAGTGCTACGTGCCGTTTAAAATCAACAATAGGTATTGACCTGGGCTGTGCTTATTGTGCCATATTTAAAATGTCATATACCATACATTTATAAAAAGTGCCAAGTGCTGATAAAACCAAGTGCCACGTGTTGTGATCCGTGCTAAAACAATATATGGCGCCGGCGGATGTTCCACCAAGAAAAGCACCGCTGCTTACCGCACTCTTAAGCCTTTGACTCGACACTTCTTGGTCACTACAACAAAGAATAAACCTCCATTGCGTAGCATTTGTTGTATAAAGCGAAAATATTTAGCATCCACTCACAGTTTGGGGAGTTCACGATCAGCTTGAATGGTGTTCGCCGGGTCGCTTCCGCGTTCCACTGGCTCAAAACACCAAAACCGGAAGTGACGTATTGACGTACACAAACCACGCCCTACGCGTTTCGTCATACGACGTCATCTGGAGCGTGCCATCTCTCACTACTCCCGGTCTTTTTATAGGCTGGGATGGCGCCATCTTGGTGTACCTAATTTGAGGCCGGATACGGCGGCCATCTTGGTGCACCCATCCCATATCCTAAAGAATGTTTATTCATCATGTGAACTCCCTTCATGTTGTGTTTGCCGTACATAAAAACAACAATATACTTTATTAACCACAGCGTACGACTAAAAACAATTACTATGTTTAAAATACTATGTTTAAAATACATTTGTGCAAATAGTGATGGGTCTGGTTAAATCGGAGTGAACTGATAACCAGTGTGTGTCGTGATTGGGAAATAAATAGATATTGATTAAAATATATTTATTATTATGTGACAAAGTGATACGTGCCTAAAACTATACTCTATACATAAACTATAATGTATAAAATCGTGGGCCCATGTGTCTATGCAATTGGTGCTAGACTATGAAAGAAGTGCCCATACATGTAACAATTAATCGGTGAGATGAAATCGTGCTGAAAAAATATTTTTTTAAAATTTGTAAAATAGTTTATATTTTTTGTAATTGAAGTCCAAAGCCGGTTCTCACGTTTTTAGACGAAAATCAAAATTGAAAATAAATAACAATGTGTATTCATTATAAGATCCAGAAAAAAACAGAAAAAACGGGGAGGACGTTAAAGTAAGGAAACCATTGCAGTGGGACACTTGGAATATTCTTATATGGTGAGGAGAGACAATGGAACAGAAAAAATATAAGAATAAAATTCCAAAAAATATTATAAAAATATATATAAAAATATATAAAAAACTGTAAATTGCGATTATCCATAAAGGAGAACTTTAAGGAGGACTAGATCTGCATCAGAGGAGAATGTTATCTTGCTTGGATGTATATTAAAATAAAAATTATAAAAATAAAAATAAAAGAGATAAAAAAGAGATAAAATTCCAAAGTTAAAAAGTCCAAGGCTCAAAAAACGGGAGTTTTAAAACAGGAGTTCTAAAAATCAGTGATAAAACAGTTCAGATCAATATCGATATTCAAGCCTTTGGGCTGGAGGGTCTGCATTTGATATATCCACTTCGTTTCGTTTTTTGACACATCGATTTTCTTATTGCTACCTCTCCAGTTATTTTTGATTTTATCAATGGCATAGAAAACCATTACCGTGGGGTCTTGAGAGTGGTGGAACTTGAAGTGTCGTGATAAACTATGCTTCTCAAATCCCTTACGGATGTTCTTTACATGCTCCCTTATGCGGACAAATAAGGGTCTGGTGGTGCGGCCTACATACTGTAATTTGCAAGGGCACTCTACCACATAGGTTACATGAGTACTGGTGCATGTAATGGTCTCCTTTATTTCATATGTTTTTCCTGTGCTTTGTGCCATAAAGGACGTTGTTTTTCTTTTCTTCTCCTTAGACGTTTTACAAGGCAGGCATTTTCCACACCTGAAGAAACCCTTTAAACTGGTTGGGAGATTTATTTTCTTAGGAGGGTCAATAACGTTATGCACCAACCTATTCCTCAGGTTTGGTGCTTTTCTGTATATGAAAGTGGGTTTGGAAGGGAGGATATCTTTAAGTGTTGTGTCTGCTTGTAGGATTGGCCAGTGTTTTCTTACAATTTTCTCTAAGGCCTTGTGCTGGGTGTTGTATCCTGTTAAAAAGGCAAACTCACTACTCTTATTTACACTTTTTCTGTTTGGTACCTCCTTTAGCAAGTCTTCTCTATTCATTTTTTCCACTTTTTTCTTGATGTTAATCAGTTCACTTCTTTTATACCCTTTTTCCATGAACCTGTCGATCAGTAATTCCGCTTGTATTTCAAAATCTCTTATGTCACTACAGTTCCTTCTGATTCTCATCAGTTGCCCTTTGGGGATATTCCCTAACCACTTAGGGTGGTGACAGCTATTTTTGGGAATGTACCCGTTCCGATCAGTTTTTTTGAAATACGTTTTGCTGGTTAGTCTTCCTTCCTTTTTGGTTAATTCCAGGTCCAGGAATGCAATATGTTCATGGTGGAAGGTCCCTGAAAAAGTGATGCCATATATGTTCATGTTGATTTCATCAAAGAAATTCTGCAGGGATTCCTCGTTTCCTTTCCACACGATAATGATATCGTCGATGTATCGACGATAATATTTCAGGTTATTCCTCGGTACGCTGAACACTTGCTCCCAGCGTGGCAAACGTGTTTATGCAAAAGTGGGAGGAGGAGCAAGTGTTCAGCGTACCGAGGAATAACCTGAAATATTATCGTCGATACATCGATGATATCATTATCGTGTGGAAAGGAAACGAGGAATCCCTGCAGAATTTCTTTGATGAAATCAACATGAACATATATGGCATCACTTTTTCAGGGACCTTCCACCATGAACATATTGCATTCCTGGACCTGGAATTAACCAAAAAGGAAGGAAGACTAACCAGCAAAACGTATTTCAAAAAAACTGATCGGAACGGGTACATTCCCAAAAATAGCTGTCACCACCCTAAGTGGTTAGGGAATATCCCCAAAGGGCAACTGATGAGAATCAGAAGGAACTGTAGTGACATAAGAGATTTTGAAATACAAGCGGAATTACTGATCGACAGGTTCATGGAAAAAGGGTATAAAAGAAGTGAACTGATTAACATCAAGAAAAAAGTGGAAAAAATGAATAGAGAAGACTTGCTAAAGGAGGTACCAAACAGAAAAAGTGTAAATAAGAGTAGTGAGTTTGCCTTTTTAACAGGATACAACACCCAGCACAAGGCCTTAGAGAAAATTGTAAGAAAACACTGGCCAATCCTACAAGCAGACACAACACTTAAAGATATCCTCCCTTCCAAACCCACTTTCATATACAGAAAGCACCAAACCTGAGGAATAGGTTGGTGCATAACGTTATTGACCCTCCTAAGAAAATAAATCTCCCAACCAGTTTAAAGGGTTTCTTCAGGTGTGGAAAATGCCTGCCTTGTAAAACGTCTAAGGAGAAGAAAAGAAAAACAACGTCCTTTATGGCACAAAGCACAGGAAAAACATATGAAATAAAGGAGACCATTACATGCACCAGTACTCATGTAACCTATGTGGTAGAGTGCCCTTGCAAATTACAGTATGTAGGCCGCACCACCAGACCCTTATTTGTCCGCATAAGGGAGCATGTAAAGAACATCCGTAAGGGATTTGAGAAGCATAGTTTATCACGACACTTCAAGTTCCACCACTCTCAAGACCCCACGGTAATGGTTTTCTATGCCATTGATAAAATCAAAAATAACTGGAGAGGTAGCAATAAGAAAATCGATGTGTCAAAAAACGAAACGAAGTGGATATATCAAATGCAGACCCTCTAGCCCAAAGGCTTGAATATCGATATTGATCTGAACTGTTTTATCACTGATTTTTAGAACTCCTGTTTTAAAACTCCCGTTTTTTGAGCCTTGGACTTTTTAACTTTGGAATTTTATCTCTTTTTTATCTCTTTTATTTTTATTTTTATAATTTTTATTTTAATATACATCCAAGCAAGATAACATTCTCCTCTGATGCAGATCTAGTCCTCCTTAAAGTTCTCCTTTATGGATAATCGCAATTTACAGTTTTTTATATATTTTTATATATATTTTTATAATATTTTTTGGAATTTTATTCTTATATTTTTTCTGTTCCATTGTCTCTCCTCACCATATAAGAATATTCCAAGTGTCCCACTGCAATGGTTTCCTTACTTTAACGTCCTCCCCGTTTTTTCTGTTTTTTTCTGGATCTTATAATGAATACACATTGTTATTTATTTTCAATTTTGATTTTCGTCTAAAAACGTGAGAACCGGCTTTGGACTTCAATTACAAAAAATATAAACTATTTTACAAATTTTAAAAAAATATTTTTTCAGCACGATTTCATCTCACCGATTAATTGTTACATGTATGGGCACTTCTTTCATAGTCTAGCACCAATTGCATAGACACATGGGCCCACGATTTTATACATTATAGTTTATGTATAGAGTATAGTTTTAGGCACGTATCACTTTGTCACATAATAATAAATATATTTTAATCAATATCTATTTATTTCCCAATCACGACACACACTGGTTATCAGTTCACTCCGATTTAACCAGACCCATCACTATTTGCACAAATGTATTTTAAACATAGTATTTTAAACATAGTAATTGTTTTTAGTCGTACGCTGTGGTTAATAAAGTATATTGTTGTTTTTATGTACGGCAAACACAACATGAAGGGAGTTCACATGATGAATAAACATTCTTTAGGATATGGGATGGGTGCACCAAGATGGCCGCCGTATCCGGCCTCAAATTAGGTACACCAAGATGGCGCCATCCCAGCCTATAAAAAGACCGGGAGTAGTGAGAGATGGCACGCTCCAGATGACGTCGTATGACGAAACGCGTAGGGCGTGGTTTGTGTACGTCAATACGTCACTTCCGGTTTTGGTGTTTTGAGCCAGTGGAACGCGGAAGCGACCCGGCGAACACCATTCAAGCTGATCGTGAACTCCCCAAACTGTGAGTGGATGCTAAATATTTTCGCTTTATACAACAAATGCTACGCAATGGAGGTTTATTCTTTGTTGTAGTGACCAAGAAGTGTCGAGTCAAAGGCTTAAGAGTGCGGTAAGCAGCGGTGCTTTTCTTGGTGGAACATCCGCCGGCGCCATATATTGTTTTAGCACGGATCACAACACGTGGCACTTGGTTTTATCAGCACTTGGCACTTTTTATAAATGTATGGTATATGACATTTTAAATATGGCACAATAAGCACAGCCCAGGTCAATACCTATTGTTGATTTTAAACGGCACGTAGCACTTTTCACTTTGTTGATTGCAACACATGCACTTTTACAGCACATATTTGCACAATACTTTCGATGGTCTGTGTCCCTGTCTTGGTGGCAGTTTTATACATGTTTTAATACATTTATTGGACCGGCAGAAGTGTGCAGCCAATTTCTTTCCCAAATGATTATCTATTACCAAAAATCTATTAGTTCAGTTCTATTACTAAACACCTAAGAAGTAAACTGTCACAAGCCTACGTATCCACCAAATGTCTTATATGGTTACTAGCCATTATTATACTCCCTTAGTTAGCACTGGCATTGCAATTGTGGGATTGAGCTAAGTCTCAGACCAGATATGTATTTAAATACATGTAGCAGAAAAGAGGTGTCAGCTATTTCTAGTGTGTTCAAAGACTAAGTTCCCCCTTTCCAGAAAATAGTGAAAGCAAACAAGACAGACCTGTCAGACACACTGCGCTCACCCCAGAATGATGTCTCACTACTCATAATGGACAGTAATAAGCCACAGAGGTTCATCACAGACTAATCTTGATTAGATAATCGGAGCTGAATGGGTAATGACCATACCTCAACTGAGCACAAAACTAAATGAGTTCTCAGTGAAAACATAAATCAGTGGATAAATAAAGTAACAGTAAACCAACAGCAAAAACAATTAATAAAGTGGAGAAGGGAAGAAGCGCACATCCCATAGTGTAATAAATTATGAGGGATTTATTAAAAAACAGGATCAAATATTGTATTCACACGGCAATTGGTAAGGTGCTATGGCATGATAATTGGCTGGAATGCTGGACCAGTACACTACCAAGCAAGGCCTGGCCACTGGCTGGTTGACCATAGTAGATGTAATACTGCCTACGCAAATAGATAAAAAACACTGCTGAAGACTGGAACCTAAAACAGAGAATTGACCACCCAGAAACAGGAATGCATTTAGAAGAAGAATTGCTTCTTCCTGTCATTAACTGGGTTACCCTCTAAAGAAAAACTAAACACAGGGGATGGGTCCCAGACCGCCCTTGCAACATTCTTGTCAGGAGCTGTTGGCCCTGTGAATGGAAATATATAAGAAACAATGTTTAAAAACACATCATCATCACCAAAGAGCTACTTGAAGTTTGAATATAGGGAGTTTATTACTGCTAACAGAATATTCAATATTTATATTAAATATGTATGGAATGTACAGAAGTACTTTCTGTAGTTGTGACAGAACCCACTGTCACTGTGCGTTTTGGAGGGGACTGTGCGCAAGCCTCCTACCGACAGACTATGGGCCAGAAGATACTGGAGTTTGGCGCTGCAGCCTTTTGACTTTATCATCCACTACTGCCCTGGGAAGCAAAACGGCAAAGCCGACAAATTATCCAGGCAAACAGACATTGACAAATGATCCGTGAGTACTCCCCGGACATCCCCAAGCCGATCCGTTAGGATCAGACTGTGTATGCCGGCTTGGTTCTGGGGGAGCAATGATGGCAAACACAGCCACTGTATATTGTCCTTCATGTATGCATTACGTTTATTACATGTGTATGCAGTTTAGAACCAAGTGTTTTGTAATGTAATGCTACAGCCCTTCCCCCCCCTCCTGTTTCTGTGTCTAAGGGTGTGGATTCATGACAGACAATGATCGGGCTGGAGACATCTCTCCGCAGGGGGTGTGTATTAAGACTGCCTTTTTCATTGTACAAATGTTCAGTTCTCCTTGGTTGGTCCTTGTCTCATCCCCCCCCCCCTGCAAGGCTAAAGGGAGTTTCCCTAACTGTGTGTAAAACTGTGTCTTGGAATGTAATAAACAGTTTAAGCTCTGCATGGCTAACCCTCAACACCTGTGTGGATTGTCTCGTGATTGAGGGGTTACGGGCTGGATATGGCTTCTCTGCAGGCTGTGGGTGCATTTGGAGGGCAGGAGACACAGATCCGGCGGATGTGCCCACCTGGGGTACAAAGATCCGTTACATTGGTTGGCAGCGGTGGGATGTCTCCTGCAGTCCAGGACATCCAAACCACCACCAGGATTCAAGATCTAGGCAGCTGCCGAGGAGTGATACGGGGACCAGCCAGCATGAGAGCGGAGTTCGGGAGGAGGCTGCAAGGCATGCGACAGCGCCATCGGGGACCAGCGACAGAGCACACCAGGCTCGGCTGGGAGGATGTGATCCGCCGGCAACTCTGGCATGAGGCGCTAAGCCACGAGCGGCACCATCAGGGGAAGATCCTTCCCTCCTCCACAGAGATGTACCGGAAGCAGTACCGTGCGCGAGAGGTGTTCCTGAGGGAACGACCGCTAGATGAGGGGAAGACGGAGCTCGGAAGATTGGTCCAGGAGGAAATGAGGCTGGACGCCAGCTACAGTGCCCTCCAGTGGTTCGCGACTCAACTGGGGCCAGGTACAGCAGATGGCAGCCCGACAGAAGGCGTTGGCTATGGCGGCACGGGGCTGCTCCATCAAAAATGTACGGAGACCCAGACTTTGGGAGCGATGAGGAGTGGCGGCTGGAACACATTCTGGATTTCCGAGATGAGGTGCTGGACCTCCCCGACGAGGCGTGTGACCTGGAGGAATTGGAGTTCCTGGTTGAGCAGGAATGGGAGCTCGAGATTGCCTACAAGCGGCTGTTTGATGGTGATCAGCAGCCTGGCATGGCTCCCATTGCCTGGGACTGTCCGAGAGAAATAGCAGACAGTCACGAAGATGAGAAGCAAATGGGGCCAGGGGTGACCCTGCGTTTTCCCGTACTAACTGCAATGGAAGAAGCAGCAATGATACAGAGGTCACTGCGAGCGCTAGAATGCCGGAACGCACCGGAGGTCCCCCAGGCAGCGAGACAAGCTGATAGCATGAAGGTCTCAGAAGGGGGAGTTGAGACAGGCGCTGGAAGGCTGGGAAATGGTGATCAGCAGCAAGTCCAGAGTATCTCATCTGGTGCCCCAGCAGAAGCGCTGGCTACAGGGCAGAGTGCCCCTGGCATCTGCCCAGCAGCAGGAAAAGTTTTGGATCCAGAGAGTCTGAGAGAGGATCTGCGTGAGCTGTTTTCCCAACAGCAGATATCCCCACCGGGAGTAGAGGAAGCAATTCTCCCTCCCCAACACCTGGACACTACCCCAGTGTTTATCCCCCCAGCAGAAGCGCTGGCTACGGGGCAGAGTGCCGCTGGCCTCTGCCCACCCTCAGAGGTAGATCCAGGGAGTCCGAGGGATGACCTCAGTGAGCCGTTTCCCCAGCACTTGGACACTACCCCAATGTTTATCCCCCAGCAGAAGCGCTGGCTACGGGGCAGAGTGCCGCTGGCCTCTGCCCTCTGCCCACCCTCAGAGGTAGATCCAGGGAGTCCGAGGGATGACCTCAGTGAGCCGTTTCCCCAGCACTTGGACACTACCCCAGTGTTTATCCCCCCGGCAGAAGCGCTGGCTACAGGAGAGAGCGCTGATGGTCTCTGCCCAGCATCAGAACCAGAGATGAAGAATCCGCGAGACAGTCCCTGCAAGATACCTTCTCAACGGCTGGTAACTACACCAGGAGAAAAGCAAGTATATTTTTCTCCCCAAATGCATAGCCCTACCAGCCTACATTCCCTACCAGCGGAAGCGCTGGCATCAGGGCAGAGGATTATTCAGCTCCCCCCAATATCTGCAACCCAGCCCCGGATCAGAGGAGTGCAGACAGCTGTTCCCACTCTGCAGCGGCTGTTTTTATTCATGGGAGACCCTATGTGCTGTTTTGCTCCCCAGCGCCAGAGTCATACTTTTACTTTTCCTGGTTGCCTGGGGTGGAAGTTTGTGACTAACGCAGGTCCAGACCAGTTGAGGGTCAGGAACCTCATTAGTCTGTTTTTAAAAGGGGAGAAATGTGACAGAAGCCACTGTCACTGTGCGTTTTGGAGGGGACTGTGCGCAAGCCTCCTACCGACAGACTATGGGCCAGAAGATACTGGAGTTTGGCGCTGCAGCCTTTTGACTTTATCATCCACTACTGCCCTGGGAAGCAAAACGGCAAAGCCGACAAATTATCCAGGCAAACAGACATTGACAAATGATCCGTGAGTACTCCCTGGACATCCCCAAGCCGATCCGTTAGGATCAGACTGTGTATGCCGGCTTAGTTCTGGGGGAGCAATGTGGCAAACACAGCCACTGTATATTGTCCTTCATGTATGCATTACGTTTATTACATGTGTATGCAGTTTAGAACCAAGTGTTTTGTAATGTAATGCTACAGCCCTTCTCCCCCCCCCCCTCCTGTTTCTGTGTCTAAGGGTGTGGATTCATGAAAGACAATGGTCGGGCTGGAGACATCTCTCCGCAGGGGGTGTGTATTAAGACTGCCTTTTTCATTGTACAAATGTTCAGTTCTCCTTGGTTGGTCCTTGTCTCATCCCCCCCCCCCCTGCAAGGCTAAAGGGAGTTTCCCTAACTGTGTGTAAAACTGTGTCTTGGAATGTAATAAACAGTTTAAGCTCTGCATGGCTAACCCTCAACACCTGTGTGGATTGTCTCGTGATTGAGGGGTTACGGGCTGGATATGGCTTCTCTGCAGGCTGTGGGTGCGTTTGGAGGACAGGAGACACAGATCCGGCGGATGTGCCCACCTGGGGTACAAAGATCCGTTACAGTAGTATGTACAGAATTAAATACGTTAATAAATTTTAAAAGAATCAAATATTGCATAAACTAAGAATTATGTATAGCGGGATAATTGATTCAATATGTGCACAAATGAATTTCTTTCCATGAATTTCTTGAATACGATACAATATATATATATATATATATATATATATATATATATATATATATATATATATATATATATATATAGTAAAACTGTGTTTTATTTTATTAAAGCAAATAAAGATCCACTCCGCAATTGGGAAAAATATTGTAATGTCTATAAACAAAATAATAAAAAATTGATAAGTGAAAAAAATATTGAATAATGAATAAATTAATTAATTAAGAAATAAGCTAATGAAATGATACTATATGCCATAAAGAACCCTGATACATCATTACTAGCCCTTTAGGTAACTCTACATCTACTAAGGTTAACCAGTGGCCAAGGCAGGGATCTTCCCTTGGTAGTGTTCCTGGTTCAGTGTTTTAGAAACCTGTAATGCCATAGCACCTTACTAGTTGCTTTGTGAGTGAAATATTATATCCTATTTTTTAATAAATCCGTCACAATTTACTACACTATGGTGTGTGTGATTTTCTCTCTCCTCTCTTGTACTTTCCCAAAAAAATTGCCTTTGCATTCTAGGGGTCCCAGTAGATATTAAAAATGTGCAGCTTTGTAAAATGTTTATTCATTTTAATGTTTACCTGTAGACTACTTGGAACTCAGAAGCCTAGCTGAAAAACTCTTAGTTATCAACCCCTAAGTCCTGACTTGTGTTAGGAAGTGAAAACCTAAATGCTCACACCCAGCAACAATGGAGATGGATAGTTAATAAATCTGCAAAATAGTGCAGGGCAGGGTTTCTTAACTGGGGTTCTGTGAAACCCTATGGTTCAACGAGAGGTCTTCATGGGTTCTGCTGCCATCTACCTGTCATTCACAGGCAGCTGATGGGAAGATCGCATCCCCACTGCCTATACTCCCTTATCATTTCTTCAGCATGCAGAGCAGCACAGAGAAGCAAAAGTTTATTATCTTTTCCCCACCAGCCCCTCCTGTCCATCCCAGGTGCTTGAATGTGACATCATATGTGATGGACAAGAGAGGAGGGCTGGTAGGGAATAGCGTGCCAAAACGGGGAATATCACATCTGCTTCCCTGTGTCACTCCACATCAGAATGAAACTGCTACATTAAAGCGGAGCCCCACCCAAAAGGGGAAGCTCTGCTTGTTTTATTCCTCCCCCCTCCGCTGACACATTTGGCACCGTTTGGGGGGGGGGAGAGGGGAGCGGATATCTGTCAAAACCAGGTACCTGCTCCTACTTCCAGGTAAGATTGCTGCAATCGTTGTGTGGTGATCTACAAATTTTCCGGTCCCTCCTCCTTCCCCCCAGCGGCCTTCTGGGAGACACACAAGTCCCAGAAGACAATGGAACAATTCAGAAAGTGCAGCATGACTCACGCATGCGCAATAGAAAACAGACTGTGAAGCCACAAGGACGGACGCAGATCAAAAAAATAGGTGGAGGCGGTGACCACTTTTTGCATTATCGTTGATATCTATATTGAGCCAGGCAACGCACTGACACCTTTGCCGCCTTTGTGCGATGTGCTGGGTGTTCAGTGTGACCCTGTGCCTTTAAGGAGGGGTGGGCTCCCTCTAGTCACCTGTCCTCCATCTATCCCATTAGAAGCATGTGCTCTCATTGTAGAGACTCTTTAAATTGTAGAATTAGGGACTGCAGATTACAAGGTGCCTTGCTGGGGCCTGCAGCTTACGCATGTATTTGCAAATGTGTGCAACCAAACCCCTGTTTTTAACGCATAATGTTAGACAGTTTAATTTGGTTGGTCGCTGGCTGGTTGGTAAGTTGTGACTGGAAATCTCTTCATTTTTTGATCTGTGTCCGCCCTTCCAGTGCTCCTTACCATTAAGACCAGTTATAGGTGGAGGCGGTGACCACTTTTTGTATTATCGTTGATATTCTCCCCCTTTCCTAGCCTGCTGGGCTGCATGCTCTGATAAGGTTCTGGTATGGATTTTGGGGTCGACCCCACGCCGTTTTTTTTACATTTTGGAGTGGGGTTCCTCTTGAAAATCCATACCAGACCCGAAGGGCCTGGTATGAATTGGGGGGGCACTGTTTTTTTCTGAATTTTCTATTGCAGGCATTTTTTTGTTTACATTTCAGCTCTCAGCGGTGGTTGGCTTCCCAGCCTGCTCCTTAAATCAGAGTTACGCCTCCCCTATGAAAAATGAAAAATCAGTAGTTACAAATACTGTAGCTGCTGACTTTCAATATTAGAACACTTACATGTCCAGGGATCCTTCGATGTCAGGACCCTAGCCGATTTTCAGATCGGCTCTCGGGTGCTGCCGCCGCCATTCGTGGTAAGGGAAACTGGTAGTGAAGCTTTTTGGCTTCACAGCCAGCTCCCTACTGTGCAAGTGAGAGGCATGCTGCATTTTCTAACTGGCTCGGCAGCAGAGAAACAAGGAGGGGGCCAAACTCCCGAGGGACCTCAGCTTGGCGGAGTCCAAAAAAGGGACCCTTTGCCCCCTCCCCCATGAAAGGTGCCAAATGTGGCACCAGAGGGGGGAGGAAGCAGATAAGCGGAGCTTCCACTTTTGGGTGGAACTCCACTTTACAAACAGCTATTCTTCACACAGAAGTCAAATCATTTGATAATTTTTGACTGATTGGAATTCAAATCTATCCAAAATGTTTAATTTGTTAGAAGATTATTGAACAAAACAAAATTAAATTAAACAAAATTAAACTAAATGAATTTCGAAATGAATCAACTAAACAAAGATATTAACATAAAGAATCTATCCAAAAGAAAACAAAACATTCTTTTTGTTCTGCACATGTCTAATGTGCCCTGCTGCCCCCAGGTAATGTCCACCATTTATTGTGCCTACTACCCCAATGTGATGTGTCCTGCTGCCCCTCATGCAAAGCGCCTGCTGCCCTTCATGTAATATGCCCTGCTTTTCCCATATAATGTGCCCTGCTGCCCCTCATGTAATGTTACCTCCTTCTTCCGTGTACTGCATCCTCCTTACCCCCTGTGCTCTGCCCTGCTGTCCCACTGTACTCTGCCCTTCTAACCCACTGTACTCTGCCCTGCTCACCCCCTGTACTCGGCCCTGTTGAGCCCTAAACTTTGCTGGGCTGACCCCCTGTGTTCCTCCCTGCTGATCACCTGTACACTGTTTATCTCAAAAATCGACCCAGAATTGAGCATCTATGAAGAAAAAAGAGCAAGCACAAGTTTCACATTAAATAAGTACATTTTAATATTTATTTAATGCTATTTCTAAAAATAATTGTTATATCAACAGCTCACTGATCACACCAATGTTCTGTCGTCTGTAGATGTAAACATAAATTTAGGGGTTCCCAGGGATCTCTTTTTGCCAAGGGTTCCATCAAGGAAAAAAAATTGAGAAACCTTTAAGTAGGGACTGGCCAGGGAGGAATCACTTTGATGTAGTAGCTGGCAAGCTGGAACATGTATTGCAATATATGCAAAAAAAAATCCCCCTTTTTTTAAAAACAAGAATTTGCTATATGTAAGGCTTAATAAGTGGTTACACCTATTTAGTATCTCATGTGCTGTATATATAAAGAAGCTATTCAAGACTTGAACATATTGAACACATATCTCAATTTCCACTGTATGGCACAGGTCAAACTTTATTAAGTTTAACAATAAGATAAAACAAGATGTAGTGTTCATTGTCTCCATCAAAAAAGTAGCAGACACATTGAAGAGAAAAAACAGCATAGCTCAGTTTTACACAAGGCACAATCAAATTGACAGAGCACAAATGCATATCCAATGGGGCTTGGTTGTGCCAATGTCAACTCTGGCATACCTAGACTAACTAGATAAAAGCGTATAGAGTGTATCTCAGCAAAGACACTTAAAAGGGAGGGGTAAAAAAAAGGAACACGAAAATCCAGTAGGAGGAGGAATAGGATCTGAGGAAGTAGGGTTAGAGGTCTAGGGGGATGCTATCCTTTCACAGTACAGATCAAGCTATAAAGGATCATGTGACCAATAAAGTAAAAAAATATGTAATAAAAAGCCATAAATATTAAGTAACGGAATTGCGATTTTAAATGGTGACTTTTGTGCAGAGTCTCAAAACTTCATGTAACCAATAGATGACCCTTGAGAAAGTCACATGTTTTTGTGACGCAACCTGTCGGGAGGAGCCAGGTGACGTCACTTCCGGTTTTCGGCCGAGACCGGAAGTCTACATTCACTTCACCGCTAGATTCGGGGACTCTGCAAACCCGTTCACTATTATCCGGTGGCAACTACTAATATGTAAGTGTATGCTTTTATTAATAAATTACTACTGTTGCATACTACACCATGGAGCCGATCTGCCAATATTGTGGAAGAATCTTTATCATTGGAGTGCCTTTTTGAACGCGCTTAAAACATCTGTATTAAGGTGAGCGGCCATTGAACTCACTGGTTGGATTGGTGTTGGTTTGCATTTGGATCTTTGCACAGAAGTCACTATTACTGCAATTTCGTCACTTTATATTTATGGACTTGTATATTTTTGCTCTATTGGTCACATGAAGTTTTGAGACTCTGCACAGAAGTCACCATTTATTATCGCAATTTCCTCACTTTATATTTATGGATTTTTATTATATATTTTACTTTATTGATCACTTGAAGTATATGGACATTTTACACATATTTTATATATGTTTTTATCTTTTTTCTTACACTTCCCTTGTGTAGATATATATATTCTTCATTATAGCATGTTTTGCACATTCATTTTGTCTGCACTTTTTTAGATTCAAGCACTTTATATACATTTACCGTATTTTTCGCCGTATAAGACGCACCGGCATATAAGACGCACCCAATTTTAAAAGAGGAAAATCTAGAAAAAAAAGATTCTGAACCAAATACTGCAGTAAAATATTTTATATCAACAGGTGATGGTATAGGCATGGCATAGGCATGGTACAGGCATGGCACAGGTATGGCACAGGGGAGGGTACAGGCATGGCACAGGTGGTGGTTTAGGCATGGCACAGGTGGTGGTTTAGGCATGGCACAGGTGGTGGTTTAGGCTTGGCATAGGTGGTGGTTTAGGCATGGCACAGGTGGTGGTTTAGGCATGGCACAGGTGGTGGTTTAGGCATGGCACAGGTTGTGGTTTAGGCATGGCACAGGTGGTGGTTTAGGCATGGCACAGGTGGTGGTTTAAGCATGGCACAGGTGGTGGTTTAGGTATGGCACAGGTGGTGGTTTAGGCATGGCACAGGTGGTGGTTTAAGCATGGCACAGGTGGTGGTTTAGGCATGGCACAGGTGGTGGTACAGGCATGGCACAGGTCGGCTCACTTACCTGCTCTCCTGGGCTGCCTGCGAGACGTCTACGGCGCTGCTCCTCTCGTCCTCTTCTTCTGACGGTGGCGGGATTCCTGGAACCGTCCACAGGGCTGCTCCTCTCGTCCTCTTCTGTCTTTGTTCTTTGACAGCGGCTCTCTCGGCGGCTCTCTCGGCCCGGCGGGAAGGAGATCGGGCGGTGATGGTGCGTGACTGACGCACGCACCGGCACCGCCCCCATTGGACGTCAGGACTCAGCACAGGCAGCAGGAAAAATGTTTATTTGCCGTATAAGACGCACCAACTTTTCCCCCCCAGTTTTGGGGAAGAAAAAGTGTGTCTTATACAGTGAAAAATACGGTATATGTTCCTACTGTTTCTTGCTTTATCAATGATTATTAAGTGTTATCAGTTTTATTGTATGTGGGGACACTGCATTAAATGACTGCTATTTCTATTCACATGTATTTATTTATTTATTTTTCACACTCAATATCCCTCATGATAATTATTGGTAGTGCATTGGTTTATTGACTTCATCTTTAGATACCTGGACCCTATAGAGGTTTCACAGGCGACCCAACTCTTCCAGGATAGCGCATCAATACATGCCATTACCATAAGGTTTGCTGTGTCTTCCAACACAGTTTCAAGGACATGGATGATATTCCAGGAGACAGGCAGTTACTATAGGAGAGATGGACAGGGCTAAAGAAGGTCCTTAACCACTTTCAGACCAGAGGATTTGGCTGCTCAATGACCAGGCCCTATTTTGCGATTAGGCACTGTGTAACTTTAACAGACAATTGCACGGACGTGCAACACTGTACCCAAACTAAATTGACATCCTTTTTTTCCCACAAATAGAGCTTTCTTTTGGTGGTATTTGATCACCTGTGCAATTTTTATTTTTTGCGCTATAAACAAAAAAATAGCAACAATTTTGAAAAAAAAAAAAAAACTATATTTTTCACATTCTTCTATATGAAATTCTCAAAAAAAATAAAAAATAAAAATGTTTTAACATTTTAGGCCAATTTGTTTTCTGCTACATATTTTTGGTAAAAAAAATCGCAATAAGTGTATTTTGATTGGTTTGTGCAAAAGTTATTGCGTTTACTAACTACGGGAAAGATTTATGTCATTTTTATTGTTTTTTTTAATAGTAATGGCGGCAATCTGCGATGACATTGCAGCAGACGGATCGGACCCCTAACTGACATTTTTGACACTTTTGGGGGTACCAGTGACATTACTACAGTAATCAGTGCTAAAAATATGTACTGCTACTGTAAAAATGACACTGGCAGGGAAGGGGTTAACAGTATTGGTGATCAAGGGGTTAAATATGACCCTAGGAGCGTAATTCTAACTGTGGGGGGGGGGCGTGGCTTGTGAAGGCATCACAGAGACATGTGATCCTATATAGCAGGATCACACACGACATCTGTGATCACTTCAGGGAGAAGTATGGATGGCTGTGTTTACATCAGCTGTCCGTCCTTCTCTGTCAGTGGTGGGAGATCGCGAGTGGCTGGTGGCCATCAGAGTTGCCTGTCACATGCACTAGCTTCCCCGCTGATGAGAAGCGCGCCTCCGGGCTGCACACGATCGCCCCCTGGCTCCTCCCAGGCGAGCACCGTACATGTACGGGACTTTACCTGGGAGAGCCAGCCTGCCGCTGTACATCTGCGGTGGCTGGGGCTTAAGTGGTTAACCCATCAGCAGGACCGGTATCTGTTCCTTTGTGCAAGGAGGAATAGGATGAGCACTGGCAGAGCCCTACAAAATGACCTCCAGCAGGCCCCTGATGCGAATGTCTCTGACTAAACAATCAGAAACGGACTGCATAAGGGTGGCCTGAGGGCCCACATCCTCTAGTGGACCCTGTGCTCACTGCCCGACACCATGGAGCTTAATTGCCATTTGCCATTGAACAGTAGAATTGACAGGTCCACCACTGGCACCCTGTGCTTTTTACAGATGAGAGCAGGTTCACCCTGAGCACATGTGATGGATTTGAAGGGTCTGGAGAATCCGTGGAGAATGTTATTCTGCTTGTAACATCATTCAGCATGACTGGTTTGGTGGTCGGTCAGTGATTGTCTGGAATGGCATATCCATGGAGGGATGCATAGACTTCTATAGGCTAGACAATGGCACCCTGACTGCCATTAGGTATCGGAATGAAATCCTTGGACCTATTGTCAGACCCTACCCTGGTGCAGTGGGTCCTGGGTTCCTTCTGGTGCACGACAATGCCCGGCCTCATGTGGCGAGAGTATGCAGCCAGTTCCTGGATGATGAAGGAATTTATGCCATTGAATGGTCCCCACGCTCACCTGACCTAAATCCAACAGAACACCTCTGGAACATTATGTTTCAGTCCATCCGACACTGCCAGGTTGCACCTCAGCCTGTTCAGGAGCTCAGTGATGCCCTGGTCCAGATCTGGCAGGAAATACCCCAGGACACCATCTTTCATCACATTTGGAGCATGCCCCGACGTTTTCAGGCATGCAAACAAGCACGGGGGGCATACAAACTACTGAGTACCATTTTGAGTTGCTGCAATTAAATTTCAGCAAACTGGACTAGCCTGAGTGACAAAATGAAAGTGCGCTGATTAGGTATTGGGAAGCTGCTACCTTAGAGCTTAATAGTGAAATTGATAGGGATAGGTGTATCAGGTGCGCTATCAATAAGGTGATGATTGAAATAAATCTTTTGCAAGGTGCAAACAAGGGAAGGATTTTAAACAAACCAACCGTGTACTGAAAACATCAAAAATAAAGGTGTACAACAAAATGTGCTAATGATATTGGAAGGGTTTCATAAAACACAAACATTAAACCACAGCAATCACAGTGAAAACACCAATGTGTGTCTCAGGTGTGCATGGTGATGTATAAAGTCCCAAGTGATATACAAAAATAGTCCAATTAAATTTGTTGTGATGAAGCCTTTAAACAGAAGAGGTGAAGAACATGTGACTAAATTCAATGTCCCACCACTAGAAAGATGAGAATTTAGGGCATATATATAAGTGATTCCGCTCCAGAGATCAAACACCAAAAAGGTTGGGAAGAAGTGACCCCTAACACCATCCAAGAGGAGTGGGGATGTTGAGCCTCTTACCAAATCAATGAATGGGTAGAGCTGTAAATCAACAGACACTTCTCCCTTCCAACACGGTAGGTGATGGGTCGGTCTCTGGTGGGTATTTGCTGTTCTTAGCCTCAGTATAAGTGGGGAAAGAAAGGAACCGCCAATGGTGCATTATCTTTTAACATTTTATTAAATGTAAAGAATCACACTTACATTTAGATGAGAAAATGCTCGCATTGAAATCACCCTATGCGGAACACAGATGACGGCGGCTGCCTGCAGTGCAAACCGCCGTGTGACGCTGTGTGTGATGACGCGGCGCCTCCTCTCTGACGCGTTTCCTCACGATTGGGCATCAACTGAGGTAGGAGGGGAGCCCGCGTCATCACTGCCGCCATTTTTATAGCCTGATGGGAAAGTGTTTCGGGTGTCTGCCAAGGAGGTACCTGTCATTACTGGTCGATGTGCCAGCGCTCTCAAACCATTATAATGCCAGGTGATTCTTGCATACTATTAAAAGAAATGGAGCAATAAAGAAAAGTTTCTTATTAAAAGTTCCACAATATGGACTAGCCTGATGCATCATTTTTTCAGTTTGATTTGCGGGGTGTCTTTGAATTCATCCCTCTTTATTGATAATT
Organism: Pelophylax lessonae; assembly: GCF_965119305.1. Taxonomy (NCBI): domain Eukaryota; kingdom Metazoa; phylum Chordata; class Amphibia; order Anura; family Ranidae; genus Pelophylax; species Pelophylax lessonae. Next base: position 307,557,825 of record NC_138772.1, on the reverse strand, counting down.
TCCATTTACATTAAACAATGTGGCATACTTTCGTTCCCAACACATTACCCAGTCCATATCAATATAGATATCCAGCATGAGATTTTTTCCTATTGAGATCTGATGTGTTTTTCAAAGTGTTCCTTTAATTTTTTTGAGCAGTGTACATTAAATAAGACTCTCTGTATTGTTTCTATGACTGAGCTGAATGTCGGACAACTATTTCACAGCCATTCATGCAGGAAGTCAGAAAATTTCAACTCTTTTTTGCAACTGTAGATGTACTTGTTAAAAAAATGACTCGTTTGTCCTATGGAGTAGCCTATTTAGCCAAAACAGCTAAGAGTTATGACATATGAGAATAAATATTTTGTTAGTGCATTCTCCTGCTTGACATGTTTGCAATAGTTAATACCCATAACTGATGAGCGTGTGCTAATACAACATGCAGTTATTCCAGATTTATGCAGGCTATATAAGGGAAGAAAGAGTAAGCATACATGATAAATTTGGCCATTATATTTCCCTAATTAAAATGTATTATTCTCTTACTTCAGTTATTAACCATATTTTAGTTTGGGCAAATGTAATTTTCACTTAATTACTTAACTACAACCTAGAGCGCAAACAGCAATACATTTACTTTAATATGTAATGTTGTATGACCCTCTCAAAGACACAAAGCAAGACACTTTACATTTATTTACAGCAGTTTAACAAACATTTATTACTATTAATAAACTAGAAATGGGAGTTCTAAAATGACAGCTGGAGACGTTAATGAACAAGCTTGATAAATTGTAGCTTGTGAAGCTTTTACTATTTAATTGCTTTCATGTTGTAAGAATATCCTTTTAATTGTGAATTATTTGCAGTAGTTCATTTTCAAGCCAATAATATGACCACTTGTACGTATATTCCTTATGAAAAAAAAAAAAAAAAGTTTCTTCCTTCATTGGGCATTTAATTTAGAGGACTGTTGAAGTGTAAAATGCTGTACACATAGAGGTCTTGGCTTAGCTACATTTCATATGTCATCAGATACTTTTCTAGTGTATATGATTTGGTTCCAAGACACCTTCTGGACTCTGAAATCCCATTAACAGCCTTAACAAATAATTCTGTAACACTGGGTTGCCCCAGTGCTTGTTTCCTCGGAAACCATGAGCCCCTTGGCAATGCCTCTAGTATACAGGGAATAAATTCATTAAAATGTTCAGCTTTGTTTTGAGCCGTCTGTACATGAAAAAAAAAAAAAAAACTTTTTTTTTCTCTGAAAACCCAAAGAAGTGGAACTTGTGTGTTTTGTTTTAAATGTTTACTTTTTCTGAGTTACAAAGTAGCATCGAAGGCGGTTTGCTGAATGAAAGGACTAGATTAGGAATTGATTTTTTTTCCCCCACATAGTATTATCAAACAATAATTTCCCTGATGTCTCGAAGCTTGTTGCGTGAGAAGATATGCTTCACCTTGTGCCATTTCCCATAATTACAAACGCGCTTTTAAAGTTACTTTTAACAAGTATGTGTTTACAAGAACAGTTAATGCCAAAAGAAGCCCAGATAAAATAATGTAGTCAGGTTTTAAGGCTTCCCATTCTGAACAAACAATAAACAAACTAAAGAAAATGGATTAAATATGTTTCTGTTTAGCTGTGCAGCTCACCATAGATTTATAATAGAATACACTATCTTTAGAAAACAAAAACTGCACATAGGAATGGAATGGTTTGTATATTGAATTAAAGTTGAACTTTAGGAAAAAAAATGAAATTATAATTCAATTAATTATTTACTTTAAGGGTAACTCCACTTTCGTGGGAAAAAAAAATAGAAAATAAAAAAAATTATATAACGTATACAGTTGTGATAAAGAAAAAATAATATAATGTATACAGTTGTGATAAAGAAAAAATAATATAACGTATACAGTTGTGATAAAGAAAAAATAATATAATGTATACAGTTGTGATAAAGAAAAAATAATATAACGTTGATAAAGAAAAAATAATATAATGTATACAGTTGTGATAAAGAAAAAATAATATAACGTATACAGTTGTGATAAAGAAAAAATAATATAATGTATACAGTTGTGATAAAGAAAAAATAATATAACGTATACAGGTGTGATAAAGAAATAATAATATAATGTATACAGTTGTGATAAAGAAAAAATAATATAATGTATACAGTTGTGATAAAGAAAAAATAATATAATGTATTCCGATGTGATAAAGAAAAAATAATATAACGTATACAGCTGTGATAAAGAAAAAAAATAATATAATGTATACAGTTGTGATAAAGAAAAAAATAATATAATGTATACAGTTGTGATAAAGAAAAAATAATATAATGTATTCCGATGTGATAAAGAAAAAATAATATAACGTATACAGCTGTGATAAAGAAAAAAAATAATATAATGTATACAGTTGTGATAAAGAAAAAATAATATAACGTATACAGTTGTGACACAAGTCATATTGTAATTGAATGGTATTAAAAATGACCTTTCCTTTTCAATCTGCAGCAGCTGTAATTTTCTGAAAATGCAATGCAATATGGCTACCTGGAGCTGTTTTGTACTGAACTACCCGCAGAAATATAATTTCCTGCTTGTTTGGTTGGCTCACCAATTTTCCCAGAAGTCTGCACTAAGGCTGGTCATACATGTTCAACTTTCTTGTACAATTTTCTTTTAGATTTATCTAAATCCATATAATATGAGGTCAAAACCAAACAACACTTTCAATTGTATCCTATAAGGCAAGCCTTTGTACTACATAATTGAAGGTAAATCTGAAGAAAATTGTACAGAAAATTGTAAGAAAATTGTATAATGTATGGCCAGCCTTAAGCATGATACACACTATACAATTGTCTTTAGATTTTTTGCCTTTAGATTTACAAAAAACATATAATATGAGGTCAAACCTAAACACTTTCAATTTGTATGCAATCTGGCAGGCCCTTTGTCATGCCGAGCGCTCCGGGTCCTGCAGCGTCCCCGGAGCACTCGAGGCATGCTGCGGGTAGCAGCGCTCCGGTCACCTTCCCCGACCGTGAGCACCGCTCCCCCGCACTCATCACTCAGTCGGTCCGCGCGGCGGGATGTTCCCGCCCGCGGACTCCACTCACCTCCCGTTCGGTTTCCTCCCGGCGCGCGCGGCCCCGCTCTCTAGGGCGCGCGCGCGCCGCTGGTCTGAAATTTAAAGGGCCAGTGCACCACTAATTGGTGCCTGGTCCAATCACTCCAAATGCTATAAAAAACCACTTCCCCTTCCTGTCCTTGCTGGATCTTGTTGCCTTTGGTACCTTGAGAAAGCTTTTGGTGTATCGTTCCCTGCCTGTGTATCTGACCTTCTGCTGTTGCCCCTGACTACGAACCTTGCCGCCTGCCTTGACCTTTTGCTCCGTCTGACCTTGCCTTTGCCTTGTCCTTCTGTACCGCGTCTGAATCAGCTGTCTTTGAGGTTGAGCCGTTACCGGTGGATACGACCTGGTTGCTACCGCCGCAGCAAGTCCATCCCGCCTTGCGGCGGGCTCTGGTGAAAACCGGTAGTAACTTAGAACCGGTCCCCTGGTACGGTCCACGCCAATCCCTCACTGACACAGAGGATCCACCTCCAGTGCCGTCACCTGCCGCCAGTCCGGACCCTGACACCCTTGCACTACATAGTCGAAGGTAAATCCAGATACAAGTCAGATTTCTGGCATCCGCTGCAACAAAAATGTCATTTTTGGTGAGATACTCCCAATAGGAACACGTCTAAAGCAGTGTTTCTCAACCTTTTTCAGTTGTGGCACCCTTAACAATTCTGCACAATCTCGAGGCACCCCATTCTAAAATGTAAAAAAAAACCCCTAAACTTATAGTTTTGCATAATGCAGCAACAGCCATACACATGAGCCATCCAACATTAGAAGTGATTTATTCCTCCACTATTGCAAACTGGTACGGACTAGTATTCTAGGGTTTCTCTTCTCCCTCAGTTTCTCTTCTTTTATTTGCTAATGTAACCCCAGTGCTGATGGAGAAGGGATGAGGAGGAGTAAATAGATATGCTGCGCACGCGCCCATCATTCTCCCTATCAACCAGTGATGTCACTGGTTGTCAGGGTGCCAGTGGCTTGACCTGCACAGTGCCCAGGGTTATCAGGGTGCCAGTGGCTTGACCAGCACAGTGCCCAGGGTTATCAGGGTGCCAGTGGCTTGACCAACACAGTACCCAGGGTTTATCAGGGTGCCAGTGGCTGGACTAGCACAGGGCCCAGGGTTATCAGGGTGCCAGTGGCTTGACCAGCACAGTGCCCAGGGTTATCAGGGTGCCAATGGCTTGACCAGCACAGTGCCCAGGGTTATCAGGGTGCCAGTGGCTGGACCAGCACAGTGCCCAGCGTTATCAGGGTGCCAGTGGCTGGACCAGCACAGTGCCCAGGGTAATCAGGGTGCCAGTGACTGGACCAGCACAGTGCCCAGAGTTGTAATTCTACAAAATAAAAACCTGTGGCAATTTGTTGCCATTTTGGCAAGGCACCCCTGAAGAACCCAGGAGGCACACCAGGGTGCCACAGCACCCTGGTTGAAAAAGGCTGGTCTAAAGGGATGCAGATCTCCTCATTAGTCCTCTGCAGCTGCACAGCTGATAGATAATTATGAAACCACTCCCATTAGACCCACTCAGGACAGAGGCACAGAGTAATAAACAGGGATTTCCTCAGAATAACAAAAGGTAGGAATCTGCAACAAAGGTTGTTATGATCCTTGTAATGTACAGAGATCACCCAGAGGGGAATGTTTTTTTCTCAACAAAAGTGTTAAGATTTAAAAATGTAAATATATTCCACAAAGGAAATAAATCGATTTTGTTTGCACCAAATGTTTTTTCAAACCCAGGAATTACCATGTAGAAGTAGCTGCAACATCGTCACTGTGCTGCACATAGTCTGTACAGGCAGCAGAGCTGTGGGAGGGAACTAGCAGGCCAACCCACAACAGGCTGCCTGCAGAAAACTACAGGGGAGGGGGGATGGGCACATACAAAGCCATGCACATGGAAAAAGAGCAGCCGTGACCAATTTTTTTTTATAGGAAAAAAAAGGCCAAGATTTCAAATGGATTACTGCATATATCTGAAAGAAACACACAAATCACACCAAGATTCAAGTAAGTCTGCACATGCCTCTTGTACGTTTGTAAGATTTGCAGTCAAAGTTCATCTTTAAAAATGTTTTATCTGAACTGATGGAATACAGCTAGAGATAGGGTCTACATACTGTATATATTCATCGTGTACAGTTACACTCCTCGTAAAACTGAAAATAAAGTCTTGAGATGTGTACATGGAGTGCAACTGAACTATTCAGAACTTAAAGTTTTTTACAGGCTTTGCTTTAGACTCTGATCTGAGAAATCAAGTATGTGATACAAAAAGCCTGATATAAAAATGTCAATGCTAAGACATTTCTAACAGAATGAAATATGCTTTGATAGTTTGTGGATAGAGATACAGGAACCACAGTGAGAGAAACTTCTACAGTACAGATTTTAGGAAGTATACTACAACTGACTCTGTAAGGAAAAGAAGTATTGGTTTTCCTTCCCTGGCTTTTTCCAATATGAAAAATAAATAATAGTAAAAGCACAATAAACCCAAACATATTGTGCACTTGCATGTGTTCATGCTCTGCAGTGATATTCATTGTGAATGGCAGCACAAATCACCTTCAAAACACACATGTGCTGCAACACACCACAGCATAATGCATGGTATACTCTGTTGTGCAAAAATGTAGACTAAAGCCCCGTACACACGCAACGATTATCGGCCAACCGATCGTCCGTCTTTTGTCCAGAGTTGTGTTTTGTTGGTTGGAATGTGCCTTGACTGCCCACGAATTTTCTCGCCCAACAAAAAATCTGCTTCTGAAGTGATGTCATGTGTTGGTTTGCTTTCTTTGTGTTCTTTCTTCACTGAGCATGCCCAGTCTTGCTCATAAGATTTTTCCCTGTCAAAATCAGTACTGACTGCACGAAAATCGGCCGTGTTTTGACGGCCAACAAAAATTTTATAGTCTGCACACCAGATTTTTTTCGGCCGAAAAGTCAGAGTCGGTTGTCGGAAGCATCATACTAATAAGCTGAAAATTGTCAGATCGGACGTTGGACGAAAATTCCCTGCCAATTTTCGATGCGTGTGTACGGGGCTTTAACCTATTTCTTGGGGTAAAATAAAGTGGTTGTAACATCACATATACCCAGTGAAGTGAACAGCCTCAGATGATACACAGAGATGAAACAAATCCTCCTACATAGGTTTTACTTGCTTATCTGCAGCCCTCTCTCCTCTCTACAAATAAAAATCAAGGAAAAGACCTGCGCTAAACGTGAATGTATATAAAAGAATAATAGTGAAAAGTTGCTAAACATTGGGGAGGGCGTGGCGACCGCCGGACTGAATGGCCGCTTGACAGAGGAGCTCCGCTGCAGACTCGACTTGTAACACATCTACGGCCCGTCACAGCGAGTGTTGCCACTCCTAAATCACACAGACCGCTTGGGGAACATCCACTGCAGCATCCCGCCATGGCCAGGAGAAAAACTGACCCTCCGGCAGTTCGCAAACTGTCCGATTTCTTTTACCCGGCGGCCTCGGGACACACGCAAAATGGCGCCGGAGCCTCAATCCACCCGAAGATCGCCGGCCCTCTTGTGTCCGCTTCCACCGTCGCAGCTGTGACGTCATCGGCGCGCCTGGACACAGAGGACACAGGCAGGCAAATGAGGCTGGCACGGTCTGCAGACTCCTCTCCTTCCACCCCATCCACACACAGCCCAGCAAAATCGAAGCCTAGGTGGGAGGAGGGACACCGCTCCTCTCGCCCTGCTGACATGGAGGTGAGTGACCAGGACAATGCCACAATTCCTACTTGGTCGTTTACCCCTGAACCAGATCCCTTTGCATCAATCCCAACAACAGGTCAACCCATCTCTGAAGGACATGCTATCTATGATGCATACATCTATGCAGTCCACGGTTTCCTCTTCCATTGCCTACTGCCAAAAGGAGCTGCACGGCTTGGGCGAAAGGATTAACACAGTGGAGTGCAAAATGGACGAGTTCACCGTCTCGTACAACACACTGGTAGATTCACATACTGCTCAACAAAACGACATCAGTCGCATACAAGCCAAGCTTGCAGACCTGGAGGACAGATCCAGGCGTAACAACTTAAAGTTACGCGGAATCCCAGAAACGGTAATGCCCAACCAACTTCCTAACTTTGTACGCGACCTTTTCCAGCAGGCTGTCCCAGCACTGACCAATGCGGACTTAACTATTGACAGGATCCATAGGATTCCCAAGCCCTCTTTCCTTCCCCAAGATGTTCCTAGGGGTGTCCTGCTTCGCATCCATTTTTTCCAAGCGAAGGAAAGGATTCTGGACGCATTCAGACGTAAAGACCATTTGCCGGAACGTGCAGCAACGATCCAAGTGCTACCCGACTACTCCCAGTACACCCTCCAACAACGCCGCAACCTCAATACAGTAACAAAAGCGCTTCGCAACCACAAGATATTGTACAAGTGGAAATATCCAACTAAACTGTGCATAACCCATCAGGGTTCTTCCTCACAGATCACCACAATTGATCAGGGTATGCGACTGCTACGCCAATGGGGAATTGTTCCCGAAGACCCGGGCACATCGACTTCCAAGGCTCTACCTCCATTACCACCCCGCGTACAACCGGAATGGCAGGTTGCATCCAGATCTTCGAGATCTCGCAGCCGCCACAAGTGACACTCACTGCCAGATCAAGCCGGTCATGCACGGCCCTCCCTGTCTCTAGGAAGCACTCTACACCGTGCTCCTTCCTCCCCTCCTCAGTTTTTGTAGCCCCAGCTACACAGTTGGCCCCGAGGGGCCATGTCCTTTTTATCTTTTGTCTGTTTTTTTGTTTGTTCTTGTTACTGATTTCCTTACCACCAACCTAGCCGTACCAGTGACTTTGCCTCTTCTTTGTCCATGTGCAGTGTACTCCTTCCTCCGCAGCTCCAGTATCAACGAATGTATCCAGTTGAGTGCCTTTAGCTACTCCACAGGCCACAGCTCCGGGACTTCCAGGACTCCTTGCCATACAGTCAGGTACTGGCCGCTCTTTTCGCCAAGCACGATGGACACATCAGGTACTGTTTTTCTAGCCCCTGTTTCCTTCATCTTTTCAACAACTGAACCAAGCTCTCTGCACTCCCTCCCAGGCTCCCTTTCCCCCTACGCCTCCGGCTCATCCACTTTCCCCTGGCATGTTCTCCTGACCACCCATGGCAGTTAAATTCCTTTCCATGAATGTCAAGGGGCTGAATCACCCCGCAAAACGCCACTCAATGTGGAAAGAAGCTGGCTCAGCTAAGGCCGACATCTTGGCAATTCAGGAGACTCATTTCCAGATTGGTCATACTCCCCGCTGTACACACCCCGATTACCCCCATGTGTTCCAGGCTTCCTACACAGCCAAGAAGAGAGGGGTGATGCTAGCTTTCCAAGACTCCCTGTCCTTCTCCTTCTCTAAGGTGGTGGAGGACAGGGAAGGTCGTTTCCTGATTATTAACTGTATTATTGACAAATGTCCTTATACAATTGTTAATGTGTATGCTCCCAATGTCCGCCAGATTTCTTTCTTGAGAAAATTGTGTTCTAAAGTTTCAAAATTGACAGTAGGTAAATTGATAGTATGTGGTGACTTCAATATGGTTGTAGATCCCGCATTAGATTCGTCAGCCAAACCCAAGTCCAAACTTCCATCCTTAGCAACACTATTTCATTCTGAGGGGTTACACGATGTTTGGAGATATCAGCACGCAGAGGAGAGAGACTACTCTTTCTTCTCTGCGAGCCACAACACGTACTCCAGGATCGACATGTTCCTTGTAGACTCTGCCACCCTGCCTCTTCTTGCTGACACCTCCATAAGCACCATCACATGGTCGGACCATGCAGCAGTCCATATGACTCTGTCTACCAGTCCCCCTTCCACAACCTCCTTCATCTGGAGGTGTAACAATTCCCTTCTCTCTGACCCTGACTCCCTGAAACACTTACGGAAAAACCTACAGGATTTCTTCCATATTAACGACACCCCTGATATTGCCCCTTCCACATTATGGAACACGCACAAAGCATTCATCCGAGGGTAACTGATCCAGGCAGGTTCCAGACTAAAAAGGAGGCGCAATGCCGCCCTCCAACTGCTTACTGAGGAAATACACTCCATTGACGAGTTGAACAAAACGTCTCCAGCCCAGACGCACGCTTCTAAACTGACAGCTCTTCGAGCAGACCTTCGCAGGCTGCTAACCGAACAGCATGACAAACTGTTAGCAAAACTTTGCATGACCTATTACTCATCTCACAACAAAAACTGAAAATTCCTGGATTTGCGACTCAAGGCCCAACGTGTCCGCACCAGAATAGATTCTATTATTCACCCGCACACCAACGAAAAACTTACTCACCCCCAAAGCATCGCGGATGCTTTCGCGGACTACTATGGGGCCCTCTACAATTTGAACACTGACAGCTCCACGCCGCAACCTACCGACGCTGACATCCAAGCCTTTCTCCAACACCTTCAACTCCCCTCCCTATCAGAGGATGCGCTTGCACTCCTCAATCATCCCATCTCCTCTTCAGAACTATTTAAAACTATTAAGTCTATGCCATCAAACAAGTCCCCTGGGCCAGACGGCCTAACTAATGAATACTATTTAGTTATGCAAGACATCCTTTCCCCTCATATGTTATCTCTTTTTACGCAGGCTATCGACACAGGTTCTTTGCCATCCGAAATGCTACAGGCCAACATCACTACTCTCCCCAAGCCAGGGAAACCGCCCAACACCCCGGCAAACTTTAGGCCCATATCCTTGCTCAATACCGATTTGAAAATCTATGCTAAAATCGTAGCAAATCGCCTTGCCACGGTACTCCCTACTCTAATGGGGGCAGATCAGATGGGATTTGTCCAGGGCCGCCAGGCCCCAGATGCCACCAGACGCGTTGTCAATCTGATGCATCATGCGGAGCGCACTCGAACGCCTTCTCTGCTACTCTCTATTGACGCAGAGAAGGCGTTCGACCGCGTACACTGGGGATATATGCAGGCCGTCCTACGAAAATTTGGCTTTGCGGGCCCTATCTTATCTGCCATCCTCACTCTATATACGAACCCCTCCGCTAGAGTGTTGTCCGCCCGCATGCTCTCTAAATCTTTCCCCATTTCGAATGGAACTCGTCAGGGATGTCCGCTCTCCCCTCTAATTTTCAACCTTTTGATAGAACCGCTAGCGGTACAACTGCGGCAGAGCTCCCTGGTGACAGGATTAAAATTCCCTAACTCCCACCACATCATCACACTTTTCGCTGATGACGTCATCTTAAGCCTCACAAGCCCCATTATATCCTTGCCGGCCACCCACAATATCCTTCAGACATTCAGCAGGATTTCATATTATAAGGTTAATTTCAACAAATCGGTGATACTCGACATGGGGGTCCACCCGACGGCACGATCCCACTTACAGGCTAGCTTACCGTATACATGGTCCACTCAGCCCCTGCATTACCTAGGTATAGATTTGACTTTCCCCACCTCCAACATGGTTACGGCAAATGTCACCCCCCTTTTGAAATCTATAGCCTCGGATGTCGCTAAGATTAAAACCGTCGAACTGTCTTGGATGGGGCGTATAGGCGCGTTCAAGATGGTTTGCCTGCCCAAGATCCTGTACGTCTTCCGCACCTTGCCAGTCCCTTTCTCAAAGAAGGCCATTCTCCCCTTCAATAAACTGTTACACACGTTCGTTTGGCAGAAAAAAAGGGCTAGATGCGCGCGATCCCACAGGGTTAAACACAAATCAATAGGGGGATTGGGCCTCCCTGACATTAATGACTACTATATAGCGTCCCGCCTGTCATCCTTGCGCCATTGGTTCTCGGACCAACATAACACTCCATGGGTCTCTGTTGAATCTACCCTCTCCAAAACAGGTGCCCTATCGGACCTGCTACTAGCTGATATGTGGAAACCACTAGAACTTCATTGTTTACCTCTGCCCACTCAAGCCACGCTGACAGCTTGGCGTACCCTTCTCACACAGCTCCCTACTGCGTCTAAAACCGTACCAGCCCGGATCCCGATCGCCACGTTATGTAGGTTACTTCCCCACACCAATCTCTCCATCCTCCAGGCGGCAGGTATCGTCACAGTGGACCAGCTCCTGCAGTCCAACTCTCTCAAATCATTCGAATCCCTGCATTCGGAGTTTGGCTTACCACCACAGACACATTATTCCTACAACAGCATAGCTAGTTTTCTTCGCAAGCACCCTCCTCCGGTAATCAACCTCCCCATACAGGTGTGGAATTTCCTCACATCCCCATCTGCCCCGGTAAAAGGTATTTCGTTATTCTATAACCTCCTTGGTCAGAAAGCGGGGTTCTCCAAGTCCCCCCACATGTTGGCGTGGGAGAGGGAGCTGCAAACATCTTTCTCCGAGGCTCAATGGAAGACTGCTATCCGTGGCTCATATAAATCTACCCAATGCGTGAACCACTGGGAACAAGCCCAGAAGATCCTCACTCGCTGGTACCTAACGCCGTACCGACTGTCAAAGATTTACGATTCACAGAGCCCTACCTGTTGGCGCAATTGCGACCAAATCGGAACACTTTTGCATATTTTCTGGTCCTGCAAGGGCCTATCTAGCTTCTGGAGAAGGATGTTTGAGGTTCTATCTACTACAACTGGCATTCTCAGGAAGCCCGATCCAGCTTTGGCCCTCCTCTCGTTGGGTTTGGACTCTTTTCCGCCCGCCTTGAGGACGGTTGTGGTACATATACTGGTGGCGGCCAAAACGGTAATAGCGCGTTACTGGAAACAGCCTATACCACCCTCACACATGGAAGCTATCCGCCTGATAAACATGCAATGCTCACTGGAAAAGGCATATGCCTACTCCAAAGCCAAGGGTCCTAAGTTTCATTCCGACTGGCAGTCATGGTTACAAAGCCCATACTTCTCCCGGGTTCCTGGATGACGTAGGTTACTTAGTTGTTTACATTGCTTAATGTGTTACTATACATTGTTTAATGTGTTAATATACCTTGTTTAATATGTTCATAAGCCATGCCCCTTTGATACACGGGCATTACTCAGCACTTATGGTATGCGTATATGTGTTCATTACCTTAATTTTTCATTCTGTTGATTCTCTGTACATGCTCGATACGGCTATTTCTTGTTAAACCGACATTGGTTTGTTATTTGTATTTTATAATTTTTCAATAAAAATCTATTGAAAGTAAAAGTTGCTAAACATTGGATCTATAGAAATCCAAAAACAATACATACAATCAATCATGTAGCGCTAATCATAATTTGTCAAAATTTTGATGAATATAATGCATAAACAAGTAAATATAATGCATAAACACGTGACAAAAATTAACATAAACAGTGTGTCAGAAACTGTGCATCAACATATAAAGTCCAATAAAGATTTATAGGATTCAAACAATAAGTCCCAGAGTGGACGACGAACAAAGGCTGGTGTCCTAAAGGTAGAATTCCCAAAGGATGGTGAGGCAGGAAAAAACACCCGTGAGAAATGGTACAAATTGGCTGCTTACCAAAAAGCGTGGGCCCCCAAACTAATGGACAGGCCACAAAAACTTTATATGCAGATCTGTATTCTGATCTTTTTCTCCAGGTAATCAGGGGTTAAATTCACAGACTCTCATAGGCAACTCCAGCAATGCACAGACCCATATGCGTGGGAAGGGAGAGTGAGAAAGCACATAGCGTACTCCAGTTTAAATGAAAAGAAGCATTTATTTAAATTGCACTTACATAATTAAAATCAATCCAGGCAAAATTAGTAAAATCTGCGGCGTCCCGCGAGTAGTAGGTTGAGCTGGCGTCCAGGGGGCGTGGTCACGTAGCGTCGGCTAAACCTACCACGTCGTACGTGGGCGGTACCGAACGCTACGTGACCATGCCCCCTGGACGCCGGCTCAACCTACTACTCGTGGGATACCGCGTTTTTTACAAATTTTGCCTGGATTGATTTTACTTATGTAAGTACAATTTAAATAAATGCTTCTTTTCATTTAAACTGGAGTACGCTATCTGTTTTCTCACTCTCCCTTCCCACGCATATGGGTCTGTGCATTGCTGGAGTTGCCTATGAGAGTCTGTGAATTTAACCCCTGATTACCTGGAGAAAAAGATGAGAATACAGATCTGCATATAAAGTGTTTGTGACCTGTCCATTAGTTTGGGGGCCCACGCTTTGTGGTAAGCAGCCAATTTGTACCATTTCTCACGGGTGTTTTTTCCTGCCTCCTTTGGGAATTCTACCTTTGGGACACCGGCCTTTGTTCATCGCCCACTCTGGGACTTATTGTTTGAACCCTTTAAATCTTTATTGGACTTTATATGTTGATGCACGGTTTCTGACACACAGTTTATGTTAGTTTTTGTCACGTGTTTATGCATTATATTTACTTGTTTATGCATTATATTCATCAAAATTTTCACAATTTATGATTAGCGCTACACGATTGGTTGTATGTTCTCCTCTCTACACCCCTTCAAAAGTGCAGATTGTGTTAAAAACCCTTCTTTATCTGTCAGAAGGATAGAGGAGGGGTGGTCGAAGAGACTGCAGTTACAGTGTGTGAGAGCTGATAGGAGGAAAGGAACACACCCCCCTTCACACAGCAGAAGAACTTTGTTGTGAATGGACAAGCTCTGTTTTGAGCTCTCCCCCAACTTCTCAGAAGTGACTCATTCTGATAACAGAGGAACAAAGCACCAGAGAGAATGACACTTAGAGCTTTGGAGGGAGATAACTAAACACTGCTGATATTTGTGCTTTGCTCAGAATGTGTACTGACCACACCCCAGAAACATAATTTCCTGCTTGTGTGATTGGCTCACCAATTTTCCCAGAAGTCTGCCTAAGATACAAGTCAGATTTCTGGCATCCCCTGCAACAAAAATGTTATTTTTGGTGAGATACTTCCAATGGGAACACATCTAAAGAAATGCAGGCCCAGCAGCTTTCCTCATTAGAGCCCTGCAGCTTCCACAGCTGACAGATAATTATGAAACCACTCCAATTTGACCCACTCAGCAGAGAAGCACAGAGGAAAAAACAGTGATTTCTTCAGAATAACAAAAGGTAGGAATCTGCAACTAAGGTTGTTATAATCCTAGTAATGTACATAGATCACCCAGAGGGGAATGTTTTTTTCTCAACAAAAGTGGAGTTACGCTTTAAGGTGCACTGCAGTCTATTCATTTTAATTGGGCTGCCAAATGCAGCATGTAGCAATGACCCCCAATGCAGGGAAATAGTCCATTGCAGTACACTGTTGTTGTATAAATTGGCCCTACTTCATCGTCATGTGAGGTGGCGAGAACCAGTGCAAAAACCTCACTTCTTAAATCTCAAATGTTTAGAAATGATTTCAAAGTATTTTGGAAAGGTTGATCTTTATCACAATGGTTCTTAATTTCTGGTCAGGTCATTAAACTGAAGTTCTGTTGTTAAAATCAAAGTTCAAAATATAGACTTGAACCATGCACTTCTTCTGCTACCTGTACTACCAATCTATATAGTGGTGAAGAGAAACCACTAACTAAATTTCCTGAAGAATCCAACACTTTTGGAAACGTCACATTACTGGTCCCCCTCTGTGCTTAGTTTTTAAATTTACTGGCCCTTATGTCACCACCATATCCTGTAGAGAAAAAGGCCCTGATGGGAGAAAGTGCAGCACATGATGGGGGACCAGGAATCCTATGCTCCCAGATGTATCAGATTCTGCAGTAATGGGATGGATGCCAACCTAGGTGCAATTTTTTTCTGTTTTGGTCACTTCAGTCACAGTAATATCCCCACCATGCTTTTGTGAGTGACACCTGAGGTGGCTGCCACAGTTGGCCTCAATGGCAGCATAGCACTGTGTTTGGACTTGTAATCACTCAAAAAAGTAAGTGTAAGCTAAGCAAAACTATATATATATATATATATATATATATATATATATATATATATACACAGTGCCTTGCGAAAGTATTCGGCCCCCTTGAACTTTGCGACCTTTTGCCACATTTCAGGCTTCAAACATAAAGATATAAAAGAAAACTGTTTCTCAGCCTCACGCCTAAACTGCAGAAATAATCTCCGCGCTCTAGGATACACCAGCGCACAGCTGGTAAAGGTTTATACCAATAGGAGCAGCTACTTAAACAAATATAGGGTATATTTGATAACACTGTAGAAAAGAATGATAGTAGCGCTTGAAACAATATTAAAAAGTCTCTTAAAATAAACCATAGAGATCCCCCAAAATGCCAGTCTGGTTAGTGATGAAATCCTCCCAGCATTTGGAAAATAGTCCTACAAGCTTATTGAAGATGGTATATATGAACATCAGTCCCTTTAGACTTCAATACTTCCACAATTTACAAAAACGCAAATCATTCGTGTAGTCCAGAAGGGTCACCGCTAATCCACCACCAAGTGCAGGGGGACAGTAAGGAATGGCCACACACCAGATCACGATGCTCACTTACTCTCATAAATGAGCACACCTCGCATGTATATAATAGATCCCCACGTAAGCAGATATCAGCAAGGGTTAATTCCAAGATCGGTTCAGTGACTCTCTTCCTCTCTTTGTAGAGCCTTAAATTTAGCCTGTGCATAGAGCAGAGCTGTAGGAGGGGCCCATAAGGTCCACCCACTGTGGGCTGCCTGCAGAAAATTACAGGAAAGGTGGAGACAAGACCAGTTATCCTGCACAAGAACAGAGAGCAGCAGTGACCAGTCTTTATTACAGGAAGCACCTGCACAGAAGTTTCACACTGGATTACTGCACAGATCAACCGCAATCCACAGGTGGCCTGGAGCATGACCAAAAAAGAAGAACGATCTTCTTTTTTGGTCATGCTCCAGGCCACCTGTGGATTGCGGTTGATCTGTGCAGTAATCCAGTGTGAAACTTCTGTGCAGGTGCTTCCTGTAATAAAGACCCGATGGGACCCGAACTTCTGGAATCGAAAAACACAATTTTGAAGCCCTAAAACCCAATAAATGCCCCTAAAAAGTGCCTAGGGTTCTGGGTCATGCCCCAGGGACTATTAATCACACAAAAAAAAGTTCTTAAAAATTGTCATTTTTGATAGAGAGCCAATTATTGAAAAAATTATTGAAAAAAAAAAGAGATTTCTTTGGATTTAATGTCTGGGGGGTCTAAAAAGTGTACCGGTGAAGTTTCAGCTCTGTAGCATGTCCAGAACCAGAAAAAAAAGATTGTTTGTCTTAGAATTAATATAAAACAGGGATATGGCTCCCCTATTTTCACACCTTGCCAGTTTTGTAGCAAGTGTTTTTTGGGCATTTATTGGGGGTCTTTGGAGGCAGGCATAACATCAGAACTTCTGTGTAGGGGTATATACACACACACACATGTATGTATATATACACATACACATATACTTCATATCACTTCATGATTGTGTCCCACTTGTTGTTGATTCTTCACAAAAAAAATACAGTTTTATATCTTTATGTTTGAAGCCTGAAATGTGGCAAAAGGTCGCAAAGTTCAAGGGGGCCGAATACTTTCGCAAGGCACTGTATGGTATATATATATATATATGTGCCCATAAATATAACAACAGGAGGGTAGTGCAATTTTGAAAATCTCAGATTGCAAATACAGCTGTGGAAATGATTCCGAATGATAAACTTGGAGAGCAAAGAGAGAGTACACTGAGGCAAATCAAATAGGACCTGTCATGTGAGGTGTTTATGGTATTTCAGCACACATAAGCACTGCATTAAAGCTGAGTTCAAGTCCAGGGAAGTGTCATAATTTTCCATTAAGTTATGGCATCCTCCCCCAGGATAGCAATATCTTCCTTGTACCAGCCAGGCAACCCACCTGTTTATAATGGTGGGATTGGAAAGCCCAGCACATCTTCCCTGAACAGTGTCTGGATAGTGTCAGTGCCCAACCCATCCTGTTGGCCTGTTTACGTTAGCATCCTGTCCATCTGTTCCTTAAGCCCCGTACACACGCAACGATTATCGGCCAACCGGTCGTCCGTCTTTTGTCCAGAGTGGTGTTTTGTTGGTTGGAATGTGCCTAGACTGCAGACGAATTTTCTCGCCCAACAAAAATCTACTTTAGAAGTGATGTCATGTGTTGGTTTGCTTTCTTTGTGTTCTTTCTTCTCTGAGCATGCCCAGACTTGCTCATTAGATTTTTTCCTGTCTAAATTTGTACTGACTGCACGAAAATCGGCCGCGTTTTGACGGTGGACAAAAATTTTATAGAATACACACCAGATTTTTTTCGGGCCGAAAAGTCAGAGTTGGTTGTCGGAAGCATCATACTAACAAGCCGAAAAACGACAGATCGGTCATCGGACAAAAATTCCCTGCCGATTTTTGACGACGTGTACGAGGCATTAGTAAGCCCTTTGTAGTCAAAACCCAGTTGTCTGGCCTTCTTTTGCGGGCTGATCAAATAATCAAAAAATAAAGACTCCATGCACACTGGCTTAAAAATCGCTTCTTCTACAGGAGATTGTGTTTTGCTTGTAGAAGCAGCTCAATGTTATCCTATGTGTTCATGCAAATTAAAATGATTAGAGGCTTATTTTGAACTTGTTTAGAGGCAGGATTGAAGCTTACTGGCAGAAAAAAATGCAAAACCCTCCTAAACTCATCTAAACTCTGTACAATAATGCTCTATATGAGTGTTTTTTCTGCCAAGAGAACTTTTGTTTTTGTTAAAGACCAGTGTGCCTTGAGCCTAAATATCTTGGCCAAGCATGGACCAAATACTCATAGTAAAATATCCAAATAATGTATATGCCAGTTTGGTAGATGATTGAGGACAAATAATGACATGGTTTTGCTACATGGTTACACATGAGGAGAAGGAGTGCTGAGACATCTATACAAATTAATAGGATGTACACCCATTGCCAGTGTGTACAAAAGGTAACAAGGTGTAGTTTCCAAATAGTTAACCATAACTCCCCTATAAAATGCAGGTATGCCTAAGTAAAAGAAAAAACAAAGGGTACATAAGGTAAAAGCAACAAGAGGATAAAACATTACTTTGATGAGTTGCAAACTTAAAAATATGTGTGAATTTGAAGGATAAACAAAAGCAGCAGTGTGGGCACTCAAGGCCAAGCATATATACAGTAAATCAACCTTTTTACTTGCCTATATTTGAGGGCCAGTGTGCCATAACTATTATAGATCCAGCAATTAAGAAGTATACAATGGAAGTGCATTACAATATTGTTTCTACTTATCATTTGTTTTACATACAGAAAAAGCTGCAAAGAATGAGGTGTCATACCCTACAAATACTTCACATGTTTGCATTTTTAAAACCAAATAGAAGCATATTAAAAATGTGGTTTATATGAAACGTCGCTATCCATTTATCCATTTCAGTTATAAATCTTACATAAATACACACTTTAGCTGTGTAAAATGCAGCCTTTCACTGTTCAGTCTGTTTAGCAGCCTGTGCTCAGTCTGGATTCAATTCTGAAGAACATTTTGCTTGGTGCATGCACTGAGAATAGGACTGATAGTTACAGGGTAACTCCCCTTTCATGGGGGAAAAAATAGCAAATAAAGAAAAAAACAATATTTATGGAAAAAAAAAAAAAAAGAAAAAACAATATAGCGTATACAATTGCGACACAAATCATATTGTAATTGAATGTTATTAAAAATGACCTTTCCTTTTCAATCTGCAGCTGTAATTTTCTGAAAATGCAATTCAATATGGCTACCTGGAGCTGTTCTGTACACAGAATGTGTACTGACCACACCCCAGAAACATCATTTCCTGCTTGTGTGATTGGCTCACCAATTTTCCCAGAAGCCTGCACTAAGATACAAGTCAGATTTCTGGCATCCCCTGCAACAAAAATGTCATTTTTGGAGAGATACTCCCAATAGGAACACGTCTAAAGGGATGTAAGCCCAGCAGATTTCCTCATTAGTGCCCTGCAGCTGCCACAGCTGATGGATAATTATGAAACCACTCCCATTAGACCCACTCAGCACAAAGGCACAGAATAACAAAAAGTAGGAATCTGCAACAAAGTTTGTTAAAGACCTTGTAATGTACAGAGATCACCCAGAGGGGAATGTTTTTCTCCCAACAAAAGTGGAGTTACGCTTTAAAAAAAATAAACAGTAGTCCCTGGTATAACTCACACATGCACAAACAGACTGGTAGTGGGCATTAAAGCGTTAATAACTCCAAAACGAAAAATTTAATACATTGCAACTTTCCAATTATCCGATGCTGTGCTGCATTAGGTTTCTTTTTTATGACTGCAATACACGGGCCGAATATCGCCCGATCATTCGACCACCGACTTATGAAAAAGTGTTCCTTGGTCGAAAACGTTGCCAACATACACAGGCCGAATATCGCCTGACCGTTTGACCGCCGACCATCGAAACAGTGAATGCGTGATGATGTTCTACAGATTTTAAATGAACGACCTTAACACCAACGTATAGAATATCGTTCGTTCGCAAACGAAACAACAGAATTTTTCGTTTTTTTCAAACGGGATTTTTCGTTCACAAAATCGATATCGGTCACTGATGGCTGGGCATTAACGAGTAGAATATCGGCCGATCCTTCGCTGAATGGAAATTTTCGGCCGATTTTCTTATCGTGTATTCAGGCCATTAGTCTTTTTTCCCCTCTGTTTTCACCGCCCACACTTTGGATGAAGGTGCACAGAGACACCTTTGGACAGCAATATTGTTAACCTGGGAGGAGGGGAGTATTAGATGCACTAGCAAATTTAAAAAACACTAACAAATTGAAGCCAAACTGCAGGTAATACCCCATAGGCAGTGAAAGTAGAAGTCCACCCTAACAGTAAAATCCCCGCATCTACAGACATCCACGATTCAACACTAACCAATCTAGTCCTGTAAAGAACAAATTCAGTATACATACCTTTTTTGAAGCCGATCTGACCCGATCCCACGATGAGCTGTCAGCCTTGGCCTCGCTGTGGAGGTGGGTGCAGAGGATACATCTGACAACAGAAGCTCCATAGTAAGTCTATGGGTGATGTCACTTCCCATTCATTTCACAGCCGTTGTCGGCCTTGTCCTCTGCAGAGCTTCCGCCACTGGAGACTGGATCAGATAGGCTTCAAAAAAGGTATGTATACGGATTTCTTCTTTACAGGGCTAGATAGGTTAGTGTAAGATTGTGTATGTCTATAGTTGCATGGATTTTAGTTTTAAGGTGGACTTACACTTTAGAGCAAACAGTTTTTTCCCTTTTGGCATCAAGTTTTTACATAAATACCCAACGGGTGACAATTGTAAGCACACCTATTAGTGTAAAATATTTTTTTTCTCAACCCTCTAACTTAGGGGTTAGTAACTGGTAGATCGTGGCCAGATGATTGGTAGATCACAGTCTGGGCTTGCTGACCCGCCATTCCAGAGCATCAAATAGAGTACAATACAGAGGGACTACTTGTAAAGTTTGAGCTATAGTAGGAAGCAAGAGCTGCATAACCCGATGCCTCCTCTGTAGTGCTGGCTCCTGTTCAGTGCAGAAAGATACCAACTGAACTCCATCATCTATTCTGGTTAGTGGTCTCCAGAGTGGTGCCAACAGCAGGAAAGAAGAGATCTTCAGGTCAGTGTGAAGCAATACACTGGACATAATAGTATAGGGCTGTTTTCACACTGATGTGCTGCGGTTTACTCACACTTTAGTTTTTTTTTTTACTAAAGGCAAATCCACTGTGCACTACAAGTGTACTTTGAAGTGCAGTCACTGTACATCTGAGGGGGACATACAAGGAAAATAAAAAACAGCATTTTTTCTTGCACATGGCTGGATGATGGAAATCAGCAGAGCTTCCCCTCATTTCAGATTTTCCCCTCAGATCTGAAGCGACTGCAATTGTAGTGCACAGTGGGATTTGCATTTAGTAAATAAACCCCTGTGGGTGCAGTGTAGTGTACCTGCAGCTTTCCTGTAGGTTTGCTGCGTTTAGCCATAGACTTCTATTATATCCTGTGGGTTTGGTGCACATTCTGAAAACACACCAAAACTGATGCACTGAGCTGCACCCATGGTGCGGGTAAACCGCAGCACATCAGTGTGAAAGCAGCCTTATAGGGGTCTCAGAACAGTAAGGGTTAATTTACAGTTGCAGTTTAGGGGTCGTAAAAACCCCAAAGTTAATTTGCGTTTTTACCATCCTCACCCCAACCGCACCCTCTTTAGCTGCAGTGGCCAGGGGTGTACACATTTCGCAGCCGCAGGAGGAGTCACATGCCTTGTCATGGTTGGTGGGTGTAGCACTTAACAAGAACAACTCATTCAAGTGAATAAGGCCACTTTGCAAGTGCCCTGCAACCTTGTGCAGAACAAAAAACAAGGGGTTAAAGCAGGGAACATTGTGTTACTTTCTCACCACATGCTGTAACCCCTTGGACCCGAAGAAGCATTCAGTTGTGGGGCATATGCAGAGTGGCCTCATTTATTTGAATGGGTCGCAATTGGCAGGCATTAGCACCCACTAAAAGTAACAGGGGGTTTAATTTCTTCTAGGGCATATGTACACCTTTGTCTGCTGCCTCAGCAGCTAAAGGGGGTAAGGATTGGGGTTGGTAAAATCACAAATTAGTTACAGGGTTTTATTGCCGCCCCAATTGTGTGTGTGCTGCTACCAAATGGAACTAAGGGCTCATTCATAAGTGCAGCAGGCATTGCTGCTACTCTAAAAAGTGATCAGAGTATGTTTGACAGGTGATCAAGAGGCAATATGTTGCCTCCGCACCACCTGATTTAAACCCATAATTACTGTGACTGCAACTTGGTAGCATGGCAATTCGAGGTTTAAATCAGGTGTGAGGAGGCGACACTGTGCGACACTTTGCCTGGTGATCTTTGACTTCTCCCATGTTGTTCAGGTCGATCTCCACCTCTTGTCTACCCTTTGCTCTAAATGCTACATCTGCTGGACAGGGTGTTCTGTTGAAAAACAACAGATTTACTGGTTGGATCACTGGATAAAAATAAAATAAAAAAATCGCAACAAAGAAAGCTAATACAGCCATCATATCTAATTATCAGAAAGCTTCAGAATAATTATCCGTTTGCTGACCGTCCACAGTATATTTACTGCGGCAGTCAGCCCCTCCTGGGCAAAGCGACGTAGTACCTGCAGGTTCCTGGGCGAGCGCGCACTGCCGGAGGCACGCTCCCGCCCCCACTTGTTCACGGGCATCCCCGCGCAATTGACCGGTGGCTCCGATGTCCCCCGGCCACTCGCAATCTCCCGCTGGAGAGGGAGAAAGGGAGGCGGCTGATGTAAACAAAGCCACATGTCGTTCTCCCTGGAGTAACTGCAGAGATCATACGATCCTGCTATGTAGGATCGTATGTCTCTGTGGTTACATCAAAAGCCACACCCCTTTACAGTTAGAATCACGGCCCTAGGGACACACTTAACCCCTTGATCACTAATAAAGTTAACCCCTTCCTTGCCAGTGTCATTTTTACAGTAACAGTGCATATGTATAGCACTGATTACTGTAATAATGTCACTGGTACCCCCAAAAGTGTCAAAAATGTTAGTCTGGGGTCCGATCTGCTCCCCGCAATGTCGCAATCCCGCAAAAAAAAAGCAGATCGCCGCCATTACTAGTTAAAAAAAAAACAATAAAAATTAGATAAATCTTTTCCTTAGTTAGTAAACGCAATAACTTTTGCGCAAACCAATCAAAATACGCTTATTGCAATTTTTTTACTAAAAATACCTAGCAGAAAACAAATTGGCCTAAAATGTTAAAAAAATTTAGATTTTTACATTTTTTGGGGAATTTCATATAAAAAAATGTGAAAAATATTGTTATTTTTTCAAAATTGACGCTATTTTTTTGTTTATAGCGCAAAAAATAAAAATCGCACAGGTGATCAAATACCACCAAAAGAAAGCTCTGTTTGTGGGAAAAAAAGGACGTCAATTTAATTTAGGTACAGCATTGCACGACCGCGCAATTGTCCGTTAAAGTCACCCAGTGCCGAATAGCAAAATAGGCCCTGGTCTTTGAGCAGGAAAATCCTTCGGGGCTTAAGTGGTTAAAGGATAAGTTCACCTTTAGGAGCATGTTAAATGTTACAGCTAGATTTAGGGTGTAACATGTAACATGCTCCTATCCACTTGGATATTTATTGTTACAAAGCCCATGAGTTGGGGTCATTGAGTCATGGGTGGACATAGTTTAAAGTTTAAAGGGGAACATAAAGTAAAGGTAAATGGGAAAATAAATGAAAAAGTAGTTGAACAAACGCAAAATGATCCCAGATTTTTTTTTGCATGCATTCAGTTGAAGAGATCTGTATTAACTGATTCATGCAATTTAGCACTCATGTGTGATATTCACCAGTAGAAATTGGCTTCGGGCGTGTTCGGGATCCCACCTGCCCGTCCCGCCAGGAAGCTGACATTGTACACGGCTAATCACAGGCAGTGAGACATTTCCCGATCCATGCAGCTGCGGACCAGAAAATGTTTCATTGCCTGTGATTAGCCGTGTGCAGTGGCGGCTTCCTAGCGGGCTTGGGTAGGTGGGATCCCCGAACATGCCCAGGCCTATTCCTATTCCCCAAACTCGATAAAACGGAAACAAGGAATTTTATGTCAAAATCTGAAGCATTGGCCACAACAACCATTTAGGTTTTATGTTTTGGATAAGGCAGGACACATGATTGGTTGGTATTGTCAACAATGCCATGTTTGTTACAAGTTTTTTTAATGATTTCACAAATAATTCCCATGTTGGGTGGCAGAGGTCTTGTCCAACTCTGGAACCTTACTGTACATCTGTAAACCAATGCACCATTGGCTTCAAAAATAAATAGACATACTGTATATTTGTGAATATTTATTTATCGAAGTTCTGGTTACTTACATCAGCAGGACTTGCACATACTGTAGACCAGGGGTCTCAAACTGGTGGCCTTCCAGCTGTTGCAGAACTACAAGTCCCATCATGCCTCTGCCTTTCGGAGCCATCCTTCTAACTTTCAGCCTTGCAATGCCTCATGGGAATTATAGTTCTGCAACAGCTAGAGGCCAACCAGTTTGAGACACTTGCTGTAGACTATTCTAGGTAATTAATTTATGAAGCTACAGCAACGGATAACCAGGGCTGATATCCATAGTAATATTTCAACTTTGAACCTAGTTCGGGGGTGTGGCCTGATGGCGGATCGAGCAACACACTAAGCTCTGAACTCCTCGCTTTCTCTTTCCATCCTACATGCCATCCTGCACCAATTGCCTTGGCACATACCTCGATCAATTCCTCGGGACCTCGGGCACACCCTGCCACCCTGCTATGGTGAAGATTGGCCCTCAAAAACCTGCAACATCGGCCGGAATGATGGACCGCTTCCTCAGCCAAAATGGCACCGGTGACCTACGATCCTCCTCAGCCTGCAAGGCTCCTCTGCCTCTCGCAGCTTCACAGGAAGATCTTTTCTCTTCCACGCTCCACTGTCTCCTGGATCTTCATCCTTCCTCTCCTGCATGTGAAGCTGATGCCTTCCCCCAGCTGGATATACAAGGTGAGCCTGTTGCTGAGCCTACCCTGGGTCAGATCATGTCAGCTATTCAAGATTGCAAATCCTCCCTTACTGCTCGGATTGAAACTATCCATATTGACTTTTCCTTGCTTAAACATGATGTCCAGAATTTAAGGGAGAGAGTGGGGGCTGCTGAGGAGCGCATTAGCACTGTGGAGGACACTGTTAATCCCATGTCAGTTACTGTGCGGGAAACTGCTGGTGAACTCATGGTGCTGCGCGCCAAAATTGATGATTTGTAAAACAGGTCCCGCTGCAATAACTTGCGTTTTGTGGGGTTCCCTGAGCGCTCTGAAGGGTCTTCTCCTGAAGATTTCTTACTATCCTGGTTGCAATCTACTCTGGGCCCTAATGTCCTTCCTGCCTTCTTTGCTATTGAGCGGGCTCATCGCACTCCTCCTCGTCCCCCACCAGCTGGGGCACCCCCACGTTCCATTATCGCCCGCATCCTCAATTTTCAGGACAAGGTGGCTATCTTGAGAGCGGCTTGTCTGAAGGGTGAACTGTATTTCAATGGTCAAACCATCCGGATTTTTCGGTGGATGTCCAGAAGCAGAGGGCCTCATTTGCATCGGTCAAGGCGCGGCTCCGCGAACAAGAGATTCCTTACTCCATGCTGTTTCCGGCCAAGCTAAAAGTTATTCATGCCCATAAGCCCATATTCTTCAACACTCCTGGTGAAGCATTTACCTGGCTGTTTGACACCTTTGGTGGTTCTCAAAGGTCTCGGCATCGATAACTGTGCTCCCCTTTGCCTGTGTTCCTGGACTCCTGATGCACTTTATTTCCCTGTTCCTGAAGTGCCTTTGTGAATTCTCCTCCTGATCCATCCCTGCTTCACAAAGTCACTCCTTTCATCCTGGATTCCCCCATGGGTCATGTTCTCTATGTGGGGGACTTTAATGCAGTTATTGACCCTGCCATGGACCGCTTCAAGTATATGGTTTGATTGATATATGACGCTGGAAACACCCGGACGCTAGACAATATACGTGTCACTCTGATTCCTTTACAATTATGTCTCATATAGATATGGTTTTTGCTCCCTCTCATACCCATCCGCTCATCACTGGGGCATCAATACTCCCTTGTGGGGTTTCGGATCATGCCCCAGTGCTGGTGGAAATCTCTATTCTGCTGGCCTCCAGTCCTCCGCTGTGGCGTCTCAATGCTCACTGGCTGTCTGACCCTACAGTTCTGGGAGCTTGCTCTAAGGGGGTTACGGAAAATATTGGGAAACAAACCTGCTTACTGCGGACTCCCTGATGGTGTGGGAGGCGTTTAAGCCTCCAGCCCGGGACTCCTTTATGTCTATTACGGTATCCTTCGTAAACATAGTAAAATTTGCACTGAGGAGCTTGAGACTGCTATGGTTGAGGCTGAGGAAGCCTATGCGGCCCAGCCCTCTCTATCCACACATACTCAGTGGCTTCAGGCCCGTAGAAATTATGAGCTTCGCCTACTACACCTTACTCAGAAACGTATGCTGTATACTTCTCAAAAATTGTTTGAACATGGTAATAAGGCAGGCCGGTTGTTGGCCTATTTGGCTCGACCCGAGTATTCTCCCACTTCTGTCCCGAGGATTCGTGTTTCCCCGACAGAGGTGGTGGATGCTCCATCGGCCATTCTAAAAGCGTTTGTCTCCTTTTTTACTGACCTTTATACCTCCACTGCCCACTATGATGATGCCTCCCTATCTCTCTACCTTGCTGACATTACCCTCCCCTCTCTGGCAGCTCAGGATGCTGAGGACCTTGAAGCCCCACTCAGGGTAGAGGAGATAGAAGCTGCCATCGGACAGATGCCCAAACACAAGACCCCTGGACCTGACGGGTTTCCTCCTGAATGGTATTATTCATTTAAACACCTCCTTAGCCCTCACCTCCTCCGCACTTTTGATGCTGCCTTGGCGGCCGGGGTACTCCCCCCCGTCAATGCGTGAAGCCTTGATTATTTTACTTCTTAAACCCCGCAAAGATCCTCTACATTGTGATTCTTATAGACCCATATAGTTGATTAACATAGATGTGAAAATTCTTGCTAAAGTGCTGGCCAACCGATTGAATAGGATTGTTCCTTCATTGGTACAGGATGACCAGGGGAGATTTGTCCCGGGTCGCTCTACCCGCATGAATATCCGCAGATTGTTCCATAACTTACAGTACCCACATCCCAATTCCTCGACTCGTGTCATTGTTTCCCTGGATACTTGTAAGGCCTTTGACAGTGTAGAATGGCCATACTTATTTAAGGTTTTACAGAAATATGGGTTTGGTCCCCGCATGATTGCCTGGATTAAACTTCTCTACACTGATCCTGTTGCTCGTGTTAGGGTGAATGCTGCGATCTCCCCGGAATTCTCCATCTCCAGAGGTACGAGGCAGGGATGCCCGTTATCCCCCCTTTTGTTTGCCTTAGCTATTGAACCTCTGGCTGTCCGTATCCGCTCGGCGTCGGACATTCGGGGTCTGGCTGTCGGCTCTATTGAGGAGAGAATATCCCTTTATGCTGACGATACGCTTGTCTACCTGGTGGATTCTTCCGACTCCTTGCGAGCCCTTCTCAGGGAGATGGAGAATTTCGGGGACTTTTCGGGCTTTCGCATAAATTGGTCCAAATTCACTATCTTCCCTTTGGATCCGGCAGCGGAGTCGGTGATCTACTCGGGTTCCAGGCTCCAGGTGTCCCACTCCTTTCGCTACCTTGGGGTTATTGTTCAATTGCCACCACACTCCTATGTGTCCAACAATCTATGCCCTCTCATTGATCTCCTACAACAACGAATCTCTCAGTGGATGGATCTTCCCTTAAATCTGATTGGGCGAGTTAACATGATCAAAATGATTTTTCTCCCGAAAATTCTGTATGTTTTGGCCAACGCTCCCTGTAAGGTCCCCAAATCCCTTTTCAGGCGCATAAACGTTTCTGTGGCAAAAAAAGCCCCCTAGGATAGCCTTAGATACTCTAAAACTGCCCACGCACATGGCTGGCTTGGCCTTCCCCAAGTTTTTTATTACTACCTTGTGTCTCAGTTGATGGTGATTCATGATTGGCTACATCCCTCCTCGCATAACGCCTGCTCTATTACTGAGGCTGCCATAGTTGACTCACTTGAATCACTCCACAATATAGTGTATAGGAGGCAGGTCCCCCAGGTTCCTGGTGCTCATATGCTACGGACCACTTTGTCCCTTTTTAAAAACTGTGATACAGCGGCTTCCAGTGGACGCCTGGACCTCGTCCCCTAATAATCCGCTCTGGTGTAACCCTGAACTTCCTGAACTGATGTCTCATCTCAGTTATCGGTTTTGGATGGCAAAGGGTGTTAAGTATCTCAACCACTTGTACACTGCGCAGGGGTTCAAGTCTTTCCGACAACTTCGGGGAGAGTTTGGACTACCTGCTTCAGCCTGTTTTTTTTACTTCCAACTCAGACATGCTTTGAAGGCTCAGTTTACTTCGCTATCGGCTCCTTTGAGCATGTCTGCCTTGGAGAAACTGCTAAGGGACCCTGGTACTACAAAACTAATTTCTCAATACTATTCTTTTTTGATGACGGATTCCAATCCTAGATTTGCCAGGGCACAGACACATTGGGTTAGTATGGGCATTGACTTTAGTGAAGATGACTGTACTGAATTTACTTAGACCTATCATAAATCGGTTATAGCCTCCAATGACCGTCTGATCCAACTGAAGGTGTTTCATCAAAGCTATTTTACTCCTGACCACCTACATAAGTTCGGAATGCGTCCCACCCCCGATTGTTTTAGGGGTTGTGGACGTCCTGCTGATTTTTTTCACTGTTTTTGGTCCTGTCCGGTGGTAGCTAAATTCTGGGCTGAAGTTAACTCATTCCTATCCTCGATTCTAGGTCTCCCTAATGTCCTTCATCCAAAGAATTGCCTGTTGGGCGTGTTCGGGGACCTGTTGGTTTCGGGCTGCGTCAAATGCTTGCTTCGTATCCTGTATTTTTATGCCAAGAAGGCGATTCTTCTGTGCAGGAAGGGCCCTACGGGACCTACGGTTGCTGCCTGGCTTCAATTGATTAACAACTGCCTTCCCCTTTACAAACTTACCTTTGAGTTACGAGGTCATCTACACCTGTTTGATAAAATTTGGCATAGCTGGATATCCAGTCCTCTCACTCTACCTTCTCCGAGCTCTGTGGAGACGAGTTCCCTCTCTGCTAACCCGTAAGGAATTATAACTGCCGTTCCGAGTGTTGAGTGCACCATATATTTTCTTGAGTATTGACTTGTACTTTTTGTCTTGTTAATTTGCAGCTTATCCTATCTTGTTGGTCGGGGGGGGGGGGCTAGGGGTGTGGCCAGGGAGCATCAGCAATCTAGGTAATGCTTATTAGCATTGAAATGTTTGTTTCCCTTCTTGTCAAGAAGGTCTTGTTTTCTGTTGGTTCGTTGTATTTGTATGTTGTTTGAAATCTCAATAAAAATATCTTTAAAAAATAAAAACTTAGTTCACTACCATGCTTCAGGAAAATTGAACTAAGAAACCCAGCAGATTGTTCTTTGCTACAGCACTACTTCTTGTTTGCTACAGTATTCATAACTCAGCCCAGTGTGATTTCCCTGTTAAAATATTTACATTGACTTTGGTTTAAAGGTACTTTTAGCATTATTAATTTACTTAGAACACATGTAAGTGGACTTGATGATAATGGGTCAAATGTGTTAGGCTGCAGTCACTAAATCCAAAAAAAGAAATGTCTTCAAAAAAGGCACTGTGTTAAATACCTTTAACCTGTTTAAATAAAAGCTGTGTCTAATAAAACTTTTTTTAAGCTTAAATACATTCAATGCACTAATCAAGTACTTACTTTGTACTGAGTAGTTTAATGAAATACTAGTGTGGAAGCAAGCCTTGCATTTAATTAAATACTTTAAATTATTAAACATTTTTTTTCTTCCTTTTTATTAGCACAAATTAGCCTCTCAATGAAGGAGAAAGGGTTTCCAGAAAAATGCTACTTTTAGTCTTGATATGTGTCCTTTTTAGGGTAAATTAAACTAGTTTTTAGCAAACATGTAGAGAATTTTGATTTTGATACCTCTATTTAAAAGTTAACATAAAATGCACTACTTGGGCTGATATGCACTTGGCCTGTGTGCTAACTTTTTTTTTGCAGGTCTTGCCTAAAGCCCATCTCTGGGCAAATATTAAGCCCCACCCCTCTTTGCATTCTAACTGATTGACCAAGCCTTTTCTGGCATTATTCTTTACAAGCTTAAATCAGTATTTTGTTTGCTAGAAAATTACTCATAACCCCCAAACATTATACATTTTTTTTTTTTGCCAGAGATCCTAGGGAATAAAATGGCAATTGTTGCAATTATTTATGTCACACGGTATCTGCACAGCAGTTTTGCAAATGCAATTTTTGGGAAAAAATATACTTTAATGATTTAAAAATAAACACAGTATATGCCCGAAATTTTTTGTAAAATGTGAAAGATGATGTTACGCTGAGTAAATAGATAGCTAACGTGTCACGATTTAAAATTGCGCATACTCATAGAATGGCAACAAACTATGGTACCTTAAAATCTCCATAGGTGACGCTCTAAATGCCTTTACAGGTTACCTGTTTAGAGTTACAGAGTAGGTCATGCACTAGAATTATTGCTCTTGCTCTAACTATTGTGGTGATACCTCACAATTGTGGTGCAAATACTGTTTACATATGCGTGCATGAGTTACATATGCGTTTTTATTTTTTATTTTTGCACTGTCCCTTTATTTATTTATTTTTCACATATATATTCCTATTACAAGGAATGTAAACATCCCTTGTGATAGAAATAAGGATGGCAGGTCCTCTTTATGGAGAGATCTGGGGTCAAAAAGACCCCAAATCTCTCCTTTACCTTTAACCACTTGCCGACCGCCGCCCGACTATATACGGTGGTGGTCAGCCCCTCACAGGCAAAGTGACGTACCAGTACGTCACTAGCCTGGGAACGAATAGGGGGCGAGCGCGCGCCGCCCGAGGCGCGCTCCCACCCCCGCTCGTACCCGAAGAAGCCGGCGCGTGTGACCGGCGGACCCGATGTCTGCCGGTCACTCGCGATCGTTGGGTAGAGAGGGAGAAAGGCAGGCGGCTAATGTAAACAAAGCCGCCTGTCACTCTCCCCTGTGTAAAAGCACAGATCACTTGGTCCTGCTATGTAGGACCATTGATCTGTGCTGTTACACACACAGCCACATCCAATGACAGTAAGAATTTTTTGTTTATAGCGCATGATCAAAAAATCGCACAGGTGATCAAATACCACCAAAAGAAAGCTCTGTTTGTGGGAAAAAAGGACGTCAAATTAATTTGGGTACAGCATTGCACGACCGCACAATTGTCCGTTAAAGTCATGCAGTGCCGAATCCCAAAATACCCCCTGGTCAGGAAAGGGGTAAAATCTTCCGGGGCTTAAGTGGTTAAAGTGTTGCTAAACCCAGATCCTGAATTCACTATATATGGTCTCCTACAGTACACCGAACATGGAAATGCATTTATTTTAGTAAATATAAACTGATAAATGCCTTTTCTCATCAGCAGTATATAGCAATTAGTGCAATCTTGTGACTTGTATTAGCGAGTGCTAAAGGATTTTAAGAAGAGTTTTCATTTCTCCCATGATTGTCTTAATTCTCTGTCTGATCATGTCTGGAAAGTGCTGATTGGCCCTGTGCTGATCACATATACCCTCCCAAAAAAAAAAAAAAAAAATCATCCATCAATCAAGATGTGATATCCCACCCACTATGTTCTTTTTTAGTTACTGGGCATGGAGGAGGAGGGAGGGACTGAGACTGAGCTGTCATTTAGGATCTGTATACACACCCAAATGTGTGATGTCAATATCATGTGACCTGAATATAACTCAGCTAAAACCAGGAAGTGTTCTCTGAACAATAGAGACCAAACTGAGCATGTGCAGCTGAACTACACTTACTGTGTCTTATCTGGACTTGTCCAGAGTGAACTTGCAGGAGGGGGAAGATCTGCGCATACAGGATCACATGGCCTTTTTACTCAAGGCAGAGGAGTAATCACTTAACCAGTTTACCACCGCCTGCCTACATCTGCGGCAGGCAGCCGCTCCCAGGTGAATCGCCATACATGGTCTTGGGAGGCTAGGGGGCGAGCATGTGCCGCTGCCGCGCTCCCGCCCCCGCTCGCCAGCGGGGAAGCCAATGCAGCGGGCAGGCGGCTCTGATTGCTGCCTGACACCCGTGATCGTTCCCCGCTTAGAGAGAAGAACGGTCAGCTGTTGTAAACACAGCTGACCGTTCTTTTCCCTGAAATGATCATAGAGCACCTGTGATCCTTCTATGTAGGATCACATTTCTCTATGGTCATTTCAGATGCCACCCCCCCCCCACAGTTAGAATCACTCCCCTAGGCTCACATTTAATGCCTTGATCCCCCACAATGTTAATCCCTACCCTGCCAATGTTATTATTACAGTAACAGTGCATATTTTTAGCACTGATTACTGTAGTAATGTTACTGGTCCCCCCAAAAGTGTCAAAAATGTCAGTTAGGGGTCCAATCTGTCTGACGCAATGTCGCAGTCCTGCAAAAAATCGCAGATCCCCACCATTACTAGTAAAAAAAAACAATAAAAATGACATAAATCTTTCCCGTAGTTAGTAGATTCGATAACTTTTGCGCACAGCAATCAAAATACGCTTATTGTGATTTTTTTTTTACCAAAAATATGTAGCAGAAAACAAATTGGCCTAAAATGTTAAAAAGATTTTATTTTTACATTTTTTTTTTAAATGTCATATAGCAGGATGTGAAAAATATTGTTTTTTTTTTCACAATTGTTGCTCTTTTTTTGTTTATAGCGCAAAAAATAAAAATCGCACAGGTGATCAAATACCACCAAAAGGAAGCTCTATTTGTGGGAAAAAAATGACATCAATTTTATTTGGGTACAGCATCTCGCACCTCAGTGCAATTGTCTGTTAAAATAACGCATTGCCAAATCGCAAAATAGGGCCTGGTCAGGAAGGGGGCAAATCCTTCCTGTCTTAAAGTGGTTATGCTACACGGTGAGTATAACAAGCATGCTATTCTGCATCTATAGACAGATTTCACTATTGTGGGTTTAGTAACACTTTAAAAGCAAAAGATCAAAAAGAAAAAAACTTCTGTTCTTTTGCTTTTAATATATATACATATATATATATATATATATATATATATATATATATATATATATATATTCTTCCAGCCCAGACCGGAAGTGATGCCATGACGTCACTCTGGTCCTCCTAAGCTATACAGAAGGTCAAAGAGTATCTACCCTTTGATCACCTCTGGGACTAGCCGAATCATTTCTCCGGCAAACTGGCGGAAACAGTAAGCCCAATAAACATCTGCGAGAGGCACCCCCTCCCGCTGCGTCTGAAAACGTTCCAGAGACACATGATGTGCTCTGAACACTTTCATGAGAAAGCCAATACTGAGGTTATGGCTGGTATCTTCATCCATTACCCTGTCAAACTACTTCAAAGCCGCAACACATATACACATATATATATATATATATATATATATATATATATATATATATATATATATATATTGTGGTCTTAAAGTGGTTAAGAAAAAACCCTAAATACCCGTATTGCTCAGTGCAAGGGACTATTGTGGACTGGCCAGTAAAAACACATCTGCAGCACATGTTTAGCAGCTAAAACACCTATAAACGGTGACGGCTAGGGACCTCGATGGCAGACTTACATTAGTATCTGTTGCAAGGAAATAAAATCATGCAGGATGGGTTAGAGGGGATTGGAGAAAAGGTAACGGTTGCCTGGAGTTGAGCTTTATTTATGCTGAATTACAGGACTTTCTTTTACTGTTATTTGCCAGTTTATGTACCACATAGAAACAATAACCTATTAAAAATGTCCTTTCAAGTAGGGTTTGCAGAGGTTTTTAGACGTTTCAATAGGAACTTTTAATTACGCTGCTGAATGCCAACCTTTATCTAGCATGTATGGATATCTCTATAACAGCTAAAAACACTATCTAAATCACACACAACATATTCTGATTATCAATATGAAACTGTGAGGTATACACTGTAGTTTACACAATGCCTCTGGTCTATGTTTAACTGGTTTATTTTTCAGTATTGGATGAAGAATGATATTTATTGGGATGGTAGATTTTATCTTCAGTGGTGTAGACTATTACCATAGATAGTTCATTTTCCATATAATATTGATTTTCAAGCTTGTACTAAATTGAATATTACTGATATTGTTATCTGTATGCTGTCTGTCATTATGTCTATAAAGGAAAGTCTGATTGGAGGTAAGTATCATACAAAGTTTATATTTGTTATTCATTTAACATACTGTGGGAAACATGATGCATACTCTTGGAATGCAGAAATTGAATCACTGTAGAAAATCATGCTGGGGCAATAGTCAATTGCCCCAGTGGATTTCTTTGATTTTAAAATGAATACTAAAAATACAGTAAGCAAGCATATGATAAAATATACACTGGAATTATATTCATTTTACACAGTGAGGAGTATTTCTGTATCAGAAATACCCTGTATCGTGCAACAGATTTCTGTATAGGAAAATATAGTTGTTTGGATTGATGAGGGATCTATATTGCTGGATGATGTGATTGACATTATATTTACATGAGGGGACATTATGAATTTTTGGCAAGAAAGGACTTTTTTGTTTTTCAAATGCCTTTGCACATGTACCCCTATATGCATTGAATTTAGGCCACCCTCTTTATCATTAAGGAGGCTTCCAGATTACTATAAGTCCCCCTCTCAAGCACTTACATCCTTTTTGGGGGGCTGGGTGTGGGGAAGAGGCCCCTGTCCCACAATACGGGCACAAGGGTCCTGGCATTGATCCCTCTTGAAAGGTATCTCACAATATTGAAAGGCATGCTGCTTAGTATGGTTCAGGAAGAAGATCAAAAAAAGGAAGCTCTCCCAAACCTAAACCTTTTTAAAATGTTATATTAAAATAAGTAGACACACACAAGAATGACAGCGCTGCATCAGCAATGCACACAGGACATCCACTAACAAAGGTGGAGGCCACCTGCCATCTTTGTTAGTGGATGCCCTGTGTGGATTGTTGATGCAGCGCTGTCATTCTTGGAAATCTGTTGGGAGTATACTACTCCTTTTGATAAAGCATTTTAAAAAGGTTTTATACTATTGGGAGAACTTCCCTTGTTCTATTCTGTTCCTGCTTGTCACAATTGTCTTGCCTCAGAGAGGAGTGTTTGGAGCAGACCCATATTGCAGCTAGCTTTGTCTGTATTATCCACTCTGGCGCTTTTAAAAGCTCTTTGTAGAGCATTAGGTCCTAATTGGCTGGATTCTTCCTGGAATGTTTTATATTGCTGGATGAAATACTTGATACAACTGCTTTCATGAATACTCTGATAAAGGGGGACATGTTTATTCTAGCAACCGGCTTTGTGATCACAGCGGTGTGGTTTACAAGAGATTGGCCCATATGTTTGAAGTAGATAAACCTCACAAGCACTTTACAGATTACTTATGGAGTTGGGATGAGTGAACGGTTCGGCCCGAGCACTAGTTCGAATTTGCAGGGTTTTGGCAAGTGTTCCCCCCGACGAATACCCTGCAATACACTGAGCGCTGCACAGTGCATCCTGCACCCTGATTGGGCAGAGCTTTGATATCAAAAGGGAAGTGAGGGCCACTGAGGACAGGAGATCAGTGGGTGGACCCCGGTGCAGTGGGGGGTGGCGGGAGACCCCAGAAAAGCCGCTCACTGTCAGGGTTGTTGTGGCAAAGCCTGACACGTAGAAGGATTTCTCACCGGAAGAGGAGCCAGGAACCAGGTACGATCCCAGGATGGGGATGCTGACAGGATACTTAGCTGGACACAGGTTCACCAGAGGCGCGGAGTCTAAGTGCTAGCCAGTATTCACCAGGGCCCCTGATGGGGGGGATGGATTTGGCTGCGTGCTAACACCAGGTCACGGTCCATATTCCCTAGCTAGGCCAAGAGCAGGTCCAGGTCCAATAGCCGGTAGCGGAAAAGCAGATCGGGATAAGGCAGAAGAGTAGTCAAGACAAGCCTGGGTAAGGGTGGGCAGCAGGTAATCAAGGTCAGAGGCAAGCTGGGTCAGATGATCAGGAACAGCAGGTAAATTCAGGTACAGGAGACAGGAGAGCTGAAGATCACACAGCAAAGATTCAATGTGACCACTGCCCTTAAATATGCCTTTTGGCACCAATGGTGATTGTGCGCGCATGCGCGTTCGTACAAACGGGAGGTAGCCTCAAACTATCCTATGATAGCCTCTAACTATTCAAGGCGCCTCTGCATACGCGCCAGTGCACCCGCATAATAGTGAATCCCTGAAACTCACACAGTGCCGCAGCAAGAATGTGAGGAATGATGGAATTCTCTTCCTGGCAGGTGGGCAGCTCGCTGTTTACTCATTCAATGTTTATATTGTTGGCACCATTGCACTTTTTACTTTTTGTGGGTATGTATATTAATATATTCACATCACTTTGCTAACATTTAGGCTCGGTTCACACTGATGCGATGCGGGAAGGCTGCGAATTCGCAGCCTGTTCCCGGATCGCACACGCACCCCCGGCAGTTCACACTGCCATATGCGATCCGCTGGGGGTGTCAATGTAATCTTAACGACACCCCCAGTTTGATCGCATATCGCAGTGCGATCGTGCAGTTCGCACAGGATCGGATCGCACAAGTGTGAACCTCTGTGCGATCTGATCCTGATGCGGCAGCAAAAATGCCTCCTGTGCGTGTTTGCTGCGGGTGCGATGCGAATTTAGCCATACAAACTGTATGGCTAAACTCGCACCGCACAGCTGATCGCATGTAATGTCGGAGCAGTGCGCTCCGACATTACA
This sequence comes from Pelophylax lessonae, assembly GCF_965119305.1. NCBI lineage: Eukaryota > Metazoa > Chordata > Amphibia > Anura > Ranidae > Pelophylax > Pelophylax lessonae. The sequence continues at coordinate 307,521,138 of NC_138772.1, read as the reverse complement.
TGCGAACCCCGCACACGCAGTAGTGTGAACCGGGGCTTAATGTGTTATGAATTATCTGTGATTGAATTTGTAATTCTGTTGTAATTCTGTTACTGCACTTAATGTTTTTTTGTGCACATTGCCATTTTGATGTTGTCATTTATCTACCGCTGCATTGTTACTTCTCTATTTATAGCATATCAGGGTATAGCGTTGGCAGCTTTTGAACCCTTTTGGGACTCAAGCACAGATTTTCCTTTTTAATAAGTCTGCAGAAATTAAACAAGAGTAAGAAAAAAAAGCTTTTCAAAATCGCACATAATATAAACTGCTGGAATATTGTATACGTAGTGTTAACAAAATCTTTGTCTGTATATTCCTATTTCAGTCGTTTTTTATGACTTTTGTTAAGTTAAACACTGAGCATTGCTATAAAAATTAAACATTTGTTTGGCGAGCTGTGGATCTTCTTCTGCCAGCACTAGGCTAATTGCTTAATGTTCAAACACAAATCAGGAAACTCATAATTTCTAAAAAGCATTGTTTCAAAAAGTGAACATTGAAGTCTATACAGCTAGTCTTTGTGGGCTCAGGTCTTTAATCTCTTTGTGTTGAAATCCTTATTAAGTTTTGAAAACAAACCACCACTTTATATTTCTGTTTGCAGGGGTTGGAGCTCAGCATAGATAATCCTTTCTTCTTTCCTCTATTACATTCTCTGTTCTGATTTTATGAAAAAGTTTTTTCCACCTTACATTCATATTCAAAAACCACGAAGAAAAGTCTGCATATTTCTACTGCAAACTTGTTTAATAAAATAATAAGTTGGAGGATGTCTGGAAGATACAGAAATTGTCTTTTGATATTCCTTTCTGCTTGTGTAATTGAGGCTCTGTTTTAAAAGAATTGGTATATGTTAGTTACTCTAGGGTCAGAATGTGCACTGGGCAAGAATTATACTGTAGGTTCGGGGTTCTGTTTGCTGATATGCAATTCATCTAGCTACCAAAACAGTATCTACGAATATAACCATTTTAAAATGTCAGTTTGTCTAAAAATAGGAGAAGCACCTATTTTTTTGCTAACAAAAACATGGTAGTCATGTTTTTATTAAGATGCTTAACCCCTTCATGTACAGTAAAATTTCAAACCTTTGTGACAAGCCCAGATTCTGTAGTACAGACATATGCCAGTTTAACTTCAAGCAAAGCTAAATACATAGATGAAATGCCTATTTGGGAGATTTTTAGCCTGCCATAAGAGTTTTTCCCATCCAGTTGTATGATTTAATAGGTTACCACGCAGCCACTGCATATAAATGGCTGGACAGTATGATTTAATTGGTTACCACTCAGTCACTGCATATAAATGCCTGGGAAAGTCAAGTATCAATCTAGAGAGATGTACTCTTATGACTTCCCAGACCCGTGTCTCGTGCCCCATGGGGGCACGCATCAGCTCAAACATGTTCCATTCATGTTCGTAACACTGATCTGAGTACCAAGTGGTGGTGCTCTGGCTTGGTACCATGTGATTGCTGTGACCAATCACAGCAATTACATGTCTAGTAGTAAAGATGACTGCCATTCATACAGAAATTTAGAACTACTGTGATCTATGTGATTGGTCACAGTAATCACCTGGTGCAGGACCAACCAATGCCTCCCTGTACCATGTGATAGCTGTAGCCAATCACATCTTATCACAGTAGTTCTCAATGGTTTTAGGAATGCCGTTGAGAACTGTCAGAAGCAATTGCTTATACAGCAAAAAAAAAAAAAATCCAATCACTTCCCTAGAGTAGTGCAGGATCTGCTCTAAAAAACAAAAGAAGAAAACAAGAAACAAAACAAAATAAACCATGTACAGCATATATATATGCGCCGTGCAATGTACTGTGCCACCCTATATGAGTGGTGTGTTATTCTTATCAATTTAATCCCTTTTACGTCCCCTATCAAGGGCCGGTGTATGGAATAGATTTTAGGAACCGGGAGATGGAAAAAGATAGTTGGTCGGTCCTCTTACTTCCAACTTGGGGCACTGCGCGTGCGCCGTGCAATGTACTGTGCCACCCTATATGAGTGGTGTGTTAAGTAGTACTATTCTTATCAGTTTAATCCCTGTTACGTCCCCTATCAGGACAGTCTTTGGGTCTGTGGACACAGAACACTGGCCTAGCTATTAATTCAGCAGCAGCAGCACTCTCCCTGCTCTAACTAACACTGCAGCTTCAGAATATTAGTGATACTATGCGTGCAAGGTACTGTGCCACCCTATATGAGTGGTGTACACACAGTACAGTCTGTGGGCCTGTGGCCTCTCACAGGCAACTGCAATATATATATATATATATATATATATATATATATATATATATATATATATATATATATATATATATATATATATATATAAAAGCAGACTGATGTACCAGCCCTAAAAAGGGCTTTTTGGGGTGCTGTCAGGACGCTGTCCTTACAGCCGATGGGTCTTTGAGGACTGGAGTGGACACAGAACACTGGCCTAGCTATTAATTCAGCAGCAGCAGCACTTTCCCTGCTCCAACTAACACTGCAGCTTCAGAATGAATCTAAGATGGATGCTGTCCTTGCTTTTTTATAGGAGGTGGGAGGGTCTGGGAGGGAGGGTATGCTGATTGGCTGGAATGTGTCTGCTGACTGTGAGGTACAGGGTCAAAGTTTGCCCAATGATGATGTATAGGGGGCAGACCGAACATTGCATATGTTTGCCCGCTGCGGCGAACGCGAACAAGCGATGTTCGGGACATCTCTATTCAGCAGCCATAACAGAAGAGTCTCCTAGATCTTTTTTTACAAATGGATCTTTCTCACTAATAAATAGCTGTGATCAGCGGCTTAGAGGCCACTGATCGTAAGCACCAATTAAAAATCTAAGAGACCCATGCCCAACCCCAACACCACCACTCTGGCTGACATTGATCACCCTCCCCTGTCTACCTCCCCCTGCACAGCCCACCATCTTCTCTGTGCCCTCTGATCCACCAATTACTCTCCCCCGCATGTAGCCATGGAGAAAGCAGGTTGTGAAGAAGGAGGAAACTGCTGGAACCCAGTGGAGAAGATTGTTCAGGATGGGAGGCAGAGGATATGTAAACATGTCTTAGCAATGACGACAGGTAAATGTAGACATGTATGTTTGCACTGGCCTAAGCCTGTGAAAAGGCAAAGTAATATATTTGCAAAATTGTTATCTCTAAAAAAGTAACTAATGTGTTTATAAGTATGGTTATCCTTTAACTTACTTCAAACACAGCCCTTTACATTTACATTTAGTGCTTGTACTGCAGAGTCTGCATGAAATCCTATCCACTGCAAGAAAAAGAAACAATAGTGCCCACTGGCCAAATTATCATCCAAATGGTGCTGACATAACTTATGAACTCAGTATCTTTTAAGAAAAGCAGCACTCTTCTTTTAAGTGCAAGAAAAATACTAAACATATGTTAAATGGGATCTAAGAAAATTAGTTTTGAAAGATATACGTTGACATTGACAGGATCAGTCATTATTATATAGAGATATCAGTGATAGGTTTGACTGACAGTCAGGTCTGTACCTTTTATCATTATCTCTAAAAAGTAAGTAGCACTTTACTATGTATACCACAAGTACAGGCATTACTATGGAAACAGAAAAACTCTAATTGCCTATGAATTATTCTTATTTAGCCAAAGGGATGGTTATAAAATCTCTACTTAAAGTATTTAGTTTGGGAAAGGGGTGGACAGCTCCAGGTTACCTTAACACAGGTTTTGATAAAAGCAGGTATTTTTTTTTTACTGCTTATAGTAAATGTATCTTGCTGTGGGCTACTAGCACATTACCCCTCACTGCGTAAAGACTCAACTAAATGAAACACAGTGATGTGGTAATCTTCTTCATGTCTAGCCTTTTTTTTACAGTCTTATAAGTCAGGGCGAACCTTTGTAGAACTCTCAGTGGCCTGCATATAAAGAGGAAATTGATATTTCAGTTTTCTTTCATGGAAATATTAAATATAACAGTTATAACAGTTTTGCCTTTAATAAAGATACTCTGGTCATTTTCAAAACGTTTTTTAGTGTATTCTAAAAAAGTGAAAGTAAAACACTGAAAGCTATTTTGCAAGTATATTTTAACAAAATTTTAAAGGCTTTACTGCTTTTTTTCTAAACGTTTTGATAATTTAGGCTATCACTTTACTTGGGCATGAGCCATTATTTTGGTGAGGAAAAATGTTGCTAAGGGACAGCTCAGAAAATCACTTTGTAGTTGTGGACAGAGTGTGAAGTATTAGAAACTTAGAATACTGTTGTGTCTAGCTTTCCTCCCCCAAACTGTCAGACCTTTTAACGCAACTGTATATCCTCCATAGGTCTTATCTTACCCCTCTTCGCCTGGCAAAATTTCGGGGGGGGGGGGGGATACTGACTGCCCCCGATGTCACATACATTCAGGCACATTCACCCATCTGCTATGGTCATGCCCTGTGGTGCAAACTTTTTGGCTACAGGTCATCACCTTTCTACATGATCACATGGGTTCCCCACTTCAGCTAGATATTAGGCAGTGTGTCCTGGGCCTTTTTCCAGATGACATGGCTGACAAATTCCTAACCACTTTCCTACATGAAACGCTCTTCCATGGCCATAAGCTCATAGCCAAATTGTGAATGCGTGCGCAACCCCCTACTCTCCGCCTTTGGATGGCTGACGTCAACTTTACCCTTCCATATAAACATTTGATATACCTGCACAGAGGTTGCCCCAAAAAATCGGGTTTGGAGCCGATGGATGGAGAACTCCCGTACATGCACTGGCCAGTCGTAGATGCTCCCCTCCTTTGGAGGACTTTCACCCTTGTGGGGAATGTGGGGGGTGGGGGTTTCTGTTTATACCTCTCCACAAGAGTATGCTGTTGAACTCCTCTTTTGCTAGGTATCTAGATGCAACTTACAGTCTCCAGCCTTTTTTATTCTCTTGGGAACTGTCCCTGGGGTCCATTGTACTATGATTCCTTTGGTAATTGCCTACCTTGTTGATGAATATCACCATTGTCTTTATTCTCTGTTACACAGTGTGTTACCCTGTTCTGTTCAATTATCCGGTGTTGCAGTAATTGACTGTATGTGTTTCTTTTCAATAAACTGCATTTTGAAAGTCAAGAATACTGTTGTGTCTTCCATTGATGATATTTCCCCTTACTTCTTGTAATGTCTGACAACTGTCATCTGGAAGTTCTCCAGCAGGACCACAGACATAAATAAAATGGAAGTCATAACTTATTAGATTAACAAAAAAATAATAATTCTACCTGTGCCTAATTTAGAACCCCACATTGATAACAGGCCAACTTAACCATAATAAAAATATGGCAGTTGGGAGGCTCACTACCAGATCCTTCCATAACAAGTATGGATTCCAATGGAATTGTCTGCTATTTACTAATAACTTTTTAAAACTCTGCCTATTTGATGTCCCACATTGCCAAGTATAATAACCTACAGCTGGACTATTGCAACACATAGCAGACTATGCCCTTGAAATCAAGAAACTGTTTTTGAATTTGTTGGTTGTTTTAAAAAAAGATGGACCCATGAGATATTTGTCACCTTATTGCTCTTCATACCCCAGTAAGGGATTTCGTGTTCTGGCTGGCAACTGTCAAACCAACAGGTAGAAAAGAGAATTCTCCCAAATGAAAACAAAGACACCAATAATTGACAGAATTTTTGCCATTCACATCCCATTAAACAATAGCAATAACTAGAAAATGTACAATTTCTGGGGAAATTGTGGGAAGTGTTCTTGCCGCCACTACATTAGTTTAGAACATTCCACCATTCACTCCTGAATATTTTGATATAATATTTGTGTAGGTGGCCTTAAAAATAAGGGAGTGGCAGCATTTTAGAAATTGGCCCCATAGGAATGAATGGCGGAATGTTCCGGAATGTTCCGGAAACTACCGGCGGTTGGAAGAACACTTCACACAATTTCCCCACTGTAGTTTTGAAGATTCCACCATTCATTCCTATGGGGCCAATTTCACGGAGTGAGTTGGAAACAAACAGCAATAGTGCAAAAACTATAAAGCCCACAGCTTAGAGACTTATACTGTAGGAATCACAAGACCCCCAGCCGACATTTTGTTGTATAGTATGTCTATGGAACATTAAAACTGAAGGCACAGTCACAGGTTAGGAAACGGCCTTGAAATTTGAGATGGTTTGAGTGCAGTTTCAATGAATGTCAATAGACGGCGTGAGTTGGAAACAAACGGTCATGGTGTAAAAACTATTTGGGCTATGGCTTAAATGTGGACATGTTAGGTGGCAGCAAGCATAGGCAAATGTAACATTTGGGTAGGTGGCCTTTAAAATAAGGGAGTGGGAGCAGTTTAGACATTGTGGCAAGATTTCTTCGCTCACCCTCTAACTATTTTCAGGCCCCACTCTAGTTTTGAACATTCCGCCGTTCATTCCTATGGGTCCAATTTTGACAAATTACGCCACAAAAGCGACGATATTTCGCAAACCATTCAGTGAAACCTTCCAAAAAGTAATAGCAACACGATCGGGAACGATCCGCTCATTTTGGTATATTATTTGTCTATAAAAAAACTGTGGGAGGAGTTAGGGTGCCAAATTTTCCCATAGGCTTTCACTATAATAAGAATAGTATATATGTGAAAGAATAGTAAGTGTACTTGCCATAGGCAAGAACACTTAATAATAAAGTGTAACTCCCTTGTCATTGGCTTACCTTTAAAAAGGCTGCCCCCCCTTCAGTCCATCATGAACGTTGCTGCCAGGCTCATCCACCTTACAAACTGCTCTGTGTCTGCTACCATATACAAAGAATTCCTGGCGCTGGAAACCGGATAATCAGAGATCCCAAAACCTGTGGTGTCAAGCTGAATGGGATGGACGGCCATAGGTAGTGTGCCAATAAGTCAATGTCAGGGTAGCAGCTGTCCCATACTCAGATCCAGCTGAGAAAAGTACAACACAACAAATTGATGGGTTTGTAAGCGCTCCCCAAAATAATGACAGGTGGGCACTGAGGTCACAGATAAAACTCATGATGAATGATCACAATTAATAAATGTCACATTTATTAAAATTGGTGAAAGAACTGTTGAGCAGGGTGCATCCAAACAGTGAGGCAGTACCTGTTGTGGGAGCCAGGGGGATGGATGGAAATGTCTCTCCAGCTTCTCAGATGGTGAAGGAGCCTCAGGGGCAGCTGCACAAGAGGAATAACAGAGGGAGGGAGGGAGATGAGGCTTGAGGGTAGGGAAGGGGGGGGGAAGCACAGCCCCCCGTAAACCGAACCGGCCGCAGGTCCGCAGCACACCGGCATCTCCTCGCTTCAGATGTCCTGAGCAGTGCTAACGGATGACGTCATCGGCAGATGACGATTGGCTCCCGAGAGTCCGTTCTAGGCAACAATACAAATGGTAACGGCAGCCTCACCGTGCAGGACGTGGCATGGATGCACCCTGCTCAACAGTTCTTTCACCAATTTTAATAAATGTGACATTTATCAATTGTGATCATTCATCATGAGTTTTTATCTGTGACCTAAGTGCCCATCTGTCATTATTTTGGGGAGCGCTTACAAACCCATCAATTTTCTCTGTCTGCTACCCCTCTTTGCCAATCCCTCCATTGACTGCAACTCAACCTACAAATAATTAAATTCAAGTTACTAACCATAAGTTACAAAGCCATCCATAACTTGGCACCCAGCTACATCACTAACCTGGTCTCAAAATACCAACCAACTTGTTCCCTTCATTCCTCCCAGGACCTCCTGCTCGCTAGCTCCTATGTCACCTCTTCCCATGCTCGCCTCCAGACGTCTCCTGAGCCTCTCCCATCCTCTGGAATGCTCTACCCAAATCTGTCTGACTATCTCCTACTTTGTCCACTTTCAGACGATCCCTGAAAAAACATCTCTTCAGAGAAGCCTATCTGGCAACCACCTAACAACTGTACTTTTCTCCATCAGCCCATCCCCACAGTTATTACCTCTTGTATCTCTTGACCCTCCCTCTTAGATTGTAAGCTCTAGCAAGCAGGGCCCTCTGATTCCTTCTGTATTAAAGTGTTTTGTATTTGTACTGTCTACCCTCAAGTTGTAAAGCACTGCGTAAACTGTCGGCGCTGTATAAATCCTATATTATAATATAGCTATGGAAATTCTGTAACATTTGCATTGCATTTCATCAGTTTTACTATTGTTGTTTCCGGTGTTTTTTTTTTTTTTTTTTTTTTGTTCTTCTATCAATGTCTCCTTTTCACTATATTTGACAATTTTTATCATCTACCTTTTCATATTTATCTTCTTAAAAATGACAGAGCAACTGCATAATATTTTACAGCAATGTATGTCATAGTGTGAAGAAACAGAAAACTGTTATTTTGTTCATCTTTATAAATAGGCCTCCAATTTTTTTCTGTAATATATAGGTAATCATCAATAAAACTTTAAACCAAAACCAATCTATTTTATAGAGTGTGAAAAGAATAAATATTGTTTCATAAGCGAAGGAACAATGAATAAGTTCATCAAAAAGTAGTTACTATTAAATGTTGCATAAAATGCAGGCACCGTTAGCCTTGAAGCTGTAATGGTACATTTCCATAAAGGAAGTTATCTGAAAACTCATAAGGCATCATAGAAACATAGAAAAGTGACAGCAGAAAAAAAAAAACAAGTTCACGAGTCTGCATTTTTTTTTATATATATGTTTTTTTGTGTTAACTTTTTTGTCTGAGTATTGATTAGCGTTTGTCCCAAGAACATCTGAAGCTACGTACTGTTTACGGACTCACTACCTCTGCTGGAAGTCTATTCTAGGAGTCACCTACCTTTTCAGTAAAATAATACTAAGATTAGTTTTTAATTAGTTTTGAAATGGACATAAAAAAGTAAGCCATAAAACAATAAGGATTAGAAAGTATATGGGGAACAAATCAGTATATAGTTCAATAGTAAAGGGTTAAAATGTCTTTGCTGATTCTACCCTTAGCATGTGCAGCCAGCTGACAGAGAGGAAGTAGCTCTGTGAGCAAGAAAGCGGGGAGACACAGCAGTACTCATCTGAGTGTAGTATGATTAGAAAAGTTCAACATTTAATGAAATTAAAAAATGGCAACTCACAAGAAGTAAAATGTGTAAAGGCATGTCACATCTGTTGGCCTCTCTGTACGATCCCAATCCTGGTAGCTGGCGAGTTTGGGCACTGGTGGAGGTTTGTCCACTCTGGTGGTTTCCAGGGCTCCAAGTGAATCTGAAAGTCGCATCTTGTCAGCTGTGACGTCAGTGGGCATGGGTACGAAGGGCTGTCAGGCACGTGCTCCTTCAGGTAGTGTGTAACAGTCAGTCACAGGTCTATCAGGCTGGTGGGTCTCTGGTGAATGGTATTTCCTTTGTGGTACTTCTGGTGGGTCCTCTCGATGTGTTCTGTTTTAGTAAAAAATGTAAAAAAAACCTCTCCATGGTGTAATATTGTTTTTGAAAGTTTAATATAATAAAAGAAGCTATTTTACTTACTTTTTTAAAAATAGTACTGTGCATATACTCCACGAGCAGCGAGCTTGTATAATTGCGTCATTTCCGGTATGCCTCTGCTCTGTTCACACCCTACGCGTTGCGTCACACACTCGTGACTTCATCAGGGGTTAGCGGGCGGCATCTAGTGTGTCTTTTTATAGGGTAGACCTAATTATTATTATGGCAGCCATTTTCCCATAGTCCGGAGCTATCTGCCATTTTTAAAAGACCAGTGGACAATCTTCTATTTTCATTGTGATTTTGGGTAGTATATTTGTTTATGTATATACTTAGACAATGCCCAGTACTCAAAAAGGTGGATAAAAGAAGGAGAGGAGAGCGCCTCTGAGTGAAATTGTATTTATTAGGAACAATAAAAACAGTAGTAACTCACATGGAGGTTAAAACCGTGACATATGTTATGATGTCCAATGTAGCTTCCTCACTCACACTGAAACCACGGAGCCCAGGATGGTCATAGCAGACGATGATGGAGCCGGCATTCAAACATCTTCCGGGAAGGCTGGCAGGAGGCGGAGGCCGCAAAGTGAGGGCGTGTGACGTCAGGAGAAGGGCGGAAGGATACACACCAAGTATCTTGTATATACACTTTAAAGCACCAACACCATATGTGTTTAGTACTCAGAAAGGTGATGGCATAGTTCTATTCTGATAGCCGGTGTAGGGCTAGGAGTGGCAGCAGAACGGGGGACATCAGGAGCGATGCAATTAACATCCATATAGAATCAAAAACGTAATTAACATATATCTATTGTGAATAAATAAATCAAATGAACTCAATAGAAACACATACTGTTAAACTCCCCCCCCCCCTCCCCTCCATCCCTCCATACTCACCTTAGATAATTGTAAATATATAAATTGTGAGTTTGGTATGCTGATAAAATTGTAGTGTGCGTGATTCCTATATGGGGCTCGCTAAGGTCCCTACTTGATCCTTACTCATGTTAGGAGTTTAAACCAATGTAAAGCATGTATAGATGTGTGTAGGATACATAGACAAATTTGGAACTGGGAATCAGGTCAAAGTAGGCTAAGGGATCATGTGTTTATCAACACAAATGTGTTAGCTCAGATGTAAATAATTACACAGAATATTTTGAATGTGGAAGTGATGTTTTAGAAATGGTTGATGAAGCAGTTGAGGTCAAAGTCTTTGTTCAACCCATAGGGGGCGAGGGTGTCCATCATAAATACCCATTTTGATGCTAGGGGGGGCCTCACTTTGTGGCTTCCTCTTCAGTGTTTTTTCTCAGCTCAATGCCCCAAAATCTCAGATGAGTGGGGTCTTTGTTGTGCAAAATGCCTAGACACACTATGTTTATCATATCCTTTTTGGATATTCTGAACATGTTCCTTAATGCAAATCATCAGGGGTCTCTTCGTACGTTCTATGTATTGTAACCAAGAGCTACATTCTAAGGTGTAAACCGCTCCTTCGCACGCATAGCATCTTTTGCAAGGGCAAAGAGAGTGAAACTCTTCTTCTGGGGATCCAGTATGCTTTTTACTACTTTATTTCTAATTGTGGGAGCCTTTATGTATATAAATGTAGGTTTGCTTGGTAGTACAGTTTGTAAATGCTTATCTATTTGTAATATGTGCCAATGTCATTGTATGATCTTCTCTATCTTTTTATATTGTGCGTTATACTCTAGGATGATGAGAACCTAATCTAGTTGTTGATTTTGTTGTTTGTTTTTGTTTTTCTTTGCCCCGCCCCTTGCCTATGTAAGAACTATCAAAGCACAAATCGGGCAGATGGTGGGACACCTCCCAAGAGGCAGAAGCAATTTTTATTTTTTCTATTTTTTGGGTCCGGCGGGTGTCATGATTGACTATGGATTTACATTGAGGGACACTATTTTTTATTTTTTAATAAAGAACTTGTCAAAAACAGTTTCCTGTGGTCCTTACTTTTTGACACTTTTTTGGTGAATGGGTATTATGTACCCAATACCCATTCACGTAGGGGGGCCGGGATCTGGGGGCCCCCTTGTTAAATAAGGGTCTGGTATGGATTTTGGGGGGACCTCTCACATTTATTTTTACATTTATGCATGGAGTTCCCCTTAAAATCCATACCAGACCTAAAAGGCCTGGTATAGATTTTTTGGGGGGACACAACACTGTTTTTTTTTACATTTTGGTGTGGAGTCCACCTTAAAATCTATACCAGATCCCACACCTTTTCTTTTTTCTTAATTCTGTCATGGGGTTCCCAAACAGGTTTTACCACAATTTTTTTATAAATTCTTTTTAATTCATCTCTAGCAGGGAAGCCTTAACAACCTATTGACTGTGCGCTCGGTGGGCGAACATCCTGCTAAGTGCCGAGTAAGTTCATGTGTTAGGCGAGTATCTGAATGGGCGATGTTCAGGCCAAACTTATGCTCAGCCCAAACCATTTGCCCATCCCTAGTGGTACCTGAACACTCTAACCCCTCACAGTTACTCTTGCTGGTCTCAGGAACGGGCCCTGCTGTTAAAAATGAGAAAAAAAATTAAAAATTGGGCCTTGGGTGTTGGTGAAACCTGAACACTGTAACCAGCTTTATTATTTTTTTTGGGGGGGGAGGGATTTTTATAATTTTTTATTAAAGAGTATTGGGAAGGAATATGGTGCTTAGGTGCAATACTTTTGTGCTTGGTGAACTATAAACCGTTTTATTATTATTTTTTTTTTATATATAGAAAAAATTAAGGGGTGGGATGTTTTTTCAATTGCACTGTATGTTGTTATTACAGAGTGTTTTAGTAACTGTACTGAGCTGTCTGCATAGATCCAGTGTGTATTTAGAGAGGTCCGCAAATATTTGTATATTGGGTAGGGATCAGAGAAATTTACCCAGGGAGCGTGACTTCTGCGGAAATTTGCTCTTTAGTAGAGAAGAAGTGCACCCTTATAAGCACATCTCTGGGAACTTCACTGGGGAGGAAAGAGGGTTTAAGTATATGGTGTATAAGATCTATGGTGAGATCCAAAGGGGTTAATTCAGGTAGGAGTGAGTGAAAAGGCTCTTTGGCATATTGCATGAGGTTTCGGGGTGTCACGTTTTCAGGTACTCTTAGTTGTAAATAGTTTCGCCTTGATCAATCTTCTAGATCGGCGATTTTTGCTCACATCCAGTGTCTTTCATCCATGCTTTCCTCATTTGTGTCAATGATATCATTAACTGTTGTGGCAATGTCAGTGATTGCATGTTCCACCCGGTTAACTCTGTCACCTATCATAGATAGTTCTTTTGAGAACTTGTAGGTAATGTTAGTGAAATCAGCATGCAGGGAGCAGTGTATTGAGAGAAGCATCTCTTTAGGCTGAGTGTCCAATACAGGTTGATTAGAGGTGGGGAAGCTGGTTATGAGGGATTGGAGCTCTGTGTGATCTGTGGCAGGTGATAGCTCAGGCCTTACCCCTGTGTCTGCAGCTGCTGTGTCCAGTTCCATCCTGGCTTTGGCTGGACTTGAGCAGGGGGGACTGTGGAGAGGAGCTTCTGGGAGAAAATTCTCCAGTACCTCCATCAGCCCAGGTCACCTCATCATGAAACTCAGAGTAGTAATTGCTGCGGAGTGGAGGAGGGGGCCGGGCATCTGGCGCCATATTGTCCTCCTCCACTTATAGGCCTGTGGAAGTAGGTTGTTAATTTATTCGATTTACTGTCCTCCTATCGTTTCCTCAACATTCTCAGGGAGTAGCGGGTGTCATCGGGAGCCTGTGCGGGCTGCAGGAGTGATCAAGCGGTGCTCTGTGTAGGTGCTGGTGTCTCTCCAGAGCTCCGCTCTCAAGCTGCCAGCCACCGCACACGCTAGCCACGCCCCGTCGAAATAAAGATTTTTTATGCGCATTCCTACATCACAAAACCACTATGAACTTCATTTTTCAGTTCTTTGAAATTATATTGAAAAACCCTGACTGCTTCTTTGAGGATATTTATCACCCTTCATAATTGTTCAGACTATTTGAGTTACTGACCTGACATGTGGGGAAACATTTTATGAAAGTGTAAGGGTTTTTTTTGTCTTCTACCTTGTCAAAGCATGTTTAGTCTGGCCACTTCTTCTTCTTTTACCTGTTTTCCATGCCCAGTACCAGAAAATATAGAACTAGGAACAAAGAATGTCAGACAAGGTCAAAACCAAACAAATGTAAACATGACTGGCAGTTTTGTGCATAGATGAAGTTTGATTTACCCCATCAAGCTAAGTGCATAGATATAAAGCAATTTAACAGGCAGGATTTTCACGGATGCTGACCTATGCAAAAAAACTATTCTAGTAAATGAAAAATGAATTAACATAGATTTTTGCAGCACCTTAATGGAAAAAATTGTAGTATGGTTAACAATAGCACTTTATTAGAAAGAAAAAAATGGAGGACACACACCAAAGAACTGAAACAAAATATATAAACAATATTGATTTCCCCTTAGCTCTTAAAATGTAGCTTTTCTTCTACTGTAATTTCACTTTTAGAAAATGTTTAAACACTTTAATAAAACTATCATAATATGAATAGCTTTTCAAGTTCGAATGCATCTGAGAATATTACGTATATTCAGAATATGTTTTCTGAAAATACAATTCTATAGATGCCTGTATATTATTGAATGTGAATGGTTTAGCATCAGTGTAGTATATAGAAGTGTTTTTTTCCTTTCTATAAACATACTGTGAAACAGCCTAAAACTTTTGAGTGAGAGAACGTATCCAATGGGGTTGATTTGCTAAAATGCAAAATGTGGTGCAGCTCTGCATAGAAACCAATCTGCTTCCAGGTTTTTTTTTAACAAAACTTAATTCAGAAGATGAAGTTAGAAGCTGATTGGCTACCATCCACATCTGCTCCAGATTCTGAGTGCTCCAGTTTTAGTAGTCACCCCAATGTATACAATTTTGTACCAGTGATTTTAAACCTATTTTGTCATTGTTTGAGTATGTTAAAAATATAAAGAGCTTTCATATATCCTTTTCTTCTTTTTACTGTCCTGTTTTTATTTATAGAGGGAAATTGGATGTTCACTTTGCAGGGGAATTTTCCCTTGGAGCTTAGTGAAGGAGGTAAAAATATCAATTTGCAGAGAATATCAAATCATGTGCAAGGAAAACCAAACTGCTTTTTTTGCTGGAACATAATTGAATGAAGTAAGTACTTTGGAAATTATTAGAGCTTCATTCACTAAACTAAGGTAAAACTCCCTTGTAAAGTGCAACTTCCTTTGTAAAGTGAACAGTCCACTTGCCTTTAGTAAATCAGCCCCTCTGTGAACATATTTGTACATTATTTGAGTATGTTAGAGGGAAAAAAAGAGCTGCCATATATTCTTTTCTTCTCTTTACTGTCCTGGATTTATTTAATAGAGGGATTGGAATTGGCTGTGCACTTTGCAGGGGAATTTCCCCTTAGAGCTAAGTAAATGTGGTGAAATATCACTTTGTATCGAATAGCAAACCATGATTGCGTGATTGAATGATGGAAGTACTTTGGAAATTATTAGAGCTTCATTCACTAAGTGAAAAATCCCTTGCAAAGTGCAACTTCCCTGTCAAAGTGAACAGTTTACTTGCCATTAGTAAAACAGCCCCTCTGTGAAGAGGTGTTCTCGAGTCATTAACTTACGAGCTTTGTTTTGATTATTGAAAGTATTTTAACAGATTATTCAATGAGTAAAATTCAATGGAAATGGTAGACTTGTACAACAAGGAATTATAATTGTGTTTTTTTTTTTATTATTATTTATCTTAGTTAATTGAAATGAGTTGCTTTGAACTGCAGTATTTAAATTTAAGGGCTTGTTTACCCCAGATACATTGGGGCTAGGCTGGCAGCTTTTTCTAATGTACCCCCAATGCATAGACAAGGCAAAATTCCTTTTTTTTTTCTATTCTATTATTTCATACCACAAGACGCTGTGGTACTTAATGAAAAAAAAATACCGTTCACAGTCTTGACTCATGACATTTCCATAAACCTATGTAAAAAAAAGTAAACAATATGATTTTCTGGCATCAGCACATTGGCACTGTGTCTCCCAATGCACACTAATGGCTGTGTAAAAGGCATTGGTGTGAACAGGCCCTAACTCTTTATAAAAGCTACTTTTAGGAATAGGAAATTAGAGACCCAGTATTATTAAAATGATGCTGTGCCAAAAGCAAAAGTTATGTGTAAAATGTATCAAGGCATATCCTTCACTCAGCTTCCAGTTTACTGTTTTCAGGTTAGTGAAAAATGTATTTTATATTGATGCTATTGCTTGTTACACATTTCCTTACACAACTTCTGTTTTTATAGCCTTTTTTAAATAACATGTAATTCTTGTGCAATGTAGCTAAATATACAGCCTAGTAGGAACCTTGCTCCAGAAATTCAGCAACATTGTAAAAAGTACAGGCACACTATGAGTTAAGTTCAACGAGGTGCCTGCCATCTACTGAACATATCTCTTTATTTTGCAACTGACAGGTTTACTGTGCTCCAGCAAGATAATTGGATGCTCTGGTCTCAGCTCCTTTAAGTGTAGAGTCAGTATAGCTACTATGCCTGCAACTCCACTCCTCCTGCCCAATTACAGAAGCCTTTGTATTATGTAAATTATTTCACAAAATATAAAGGCTTCTGGGAGTGGGCAGCAGAAAGGTGGGGCAGGCATAGCTGCTCTGTGTACTTATCTCCTCTCTCATAGTCCATGGGTATCTTGAAGTATTCTCCAGCAGAGACATAAACCTGTGAGATATTGATAATAGGGATAAATGCACAAGGTAGGCACCTGACTTTGGACTTAAAGCGGAGTTCCAGCCACAAAATCGACATAGTCGATTTTGGGCCATCCGCTTGCTATAGCTCACCTGAAAAAGAAACGGGTAGTTACGATTATTTTATTTTTTTTACTTACCTTGTAATTGCAGAAAAACATACTCACCTTTATTCCACTTCCTCCCTCGGCGGCCGCGCCCCGCGCCGTCACTTCCGCTTTGCAATGATTCCTGGGAGTTGAACGTCATCGCTCCCAGGAATCAATGCACCTGCACCTGCCCCGACGTCAGTTCCGGTGCAGGCGCGTCATACCTTGCTAAACAGCTTCTGGGCATGCCCAGAAGCTGTGCAGGGATGACGCTGCAGACCCGGAAGTGACGGCGGGGCTGGCGCAGTGCATCGTGGGACCGAAAAGGACGGAAGAGGACGCAGAAGAGGATCGCGCTGGCTTCAAGCTGCCCACACCTGAGATGGCAGCGCTGGAGAAGAAATTTTAAAAGTAAGTATTTCTTCTAAAAGGTAAGTGCGAACCGGGACAGATCAGAGGCTAGCCATTGTGGAATGTACTAGCCCTGACTGTCCCGGGGGTATGTATGTATGTTGAATTTTTTTTTTGCGGCTGGAACTCCGCTTTAACTCATAGTGTGTCTGCACTTTTTATAAAGTTGCTGAATTCGCAGAAAGAAATCAGCAAAAATATATGTATCAAGTAAAAAAATGTCTTTAATAGCAAAAAAAACATAATATTTAAAAATATGCTAGATCAATGGGTGAACCTGTGCCTAGGCAATGCACATTAAAGTATTTACAAATTCAATGCATTAACACACTTTAAACAAGCCCTTAATCCACTCTCTACAACATAGGCACTGAAATCACAACTTTTTTACTCTTCCAGAGATGAGCTTCGGGTTCAGGTCAAACATAAGCTTAAACTAAACCAAGCCTGTTCACAATTCATTGAACAGGTGAACAAACTGGCCAAATTTGGCCAGTTCAACCACCTGAACCTTCAGCTGATGTCTGGAAACTAGAATTTGTCAATTAGATCTCTGCCAGTTTGTTTACATATAAAAACAAATGGGGATCTGTCATTTGCATGGTGTAGCAGTGGGGTAACATTGTCAGCAAGTGCCTCATCGTGGTGGTGAATAACATCATCTCGCATTGCTCATCATGATTGTTATGGATTGACATCATTGGATGATATGGTATTGTTGACATTGGATTTACAGTATATAGTAGGACATTGTTTTTATTTTATTTTTGTTTTCATCGTGTAGTAGATATTATTTGCTTTTTCTTTCCCTTTTTTTTTTTTGTAAATGAGTAACAAAAGATGCTATATACTGTGTGTGTTTTGGATATCTGAGGAATCCCTTTTTCTAAAGGGGGCTTCCTGCAGACTACCACATCCCTTTTGATGGACAAGATGTGGAACTGTGAGACCCTTATCTACTTAACATTGGGACACAGTGCCTTTTAAGGGGGGAGCCTCCGCTGCCCCCCTCGCAAGGTACCATCCCAATGTTGAAGGCTTGTGGTCTCTTGTGGCTCACTGTCCCCCTTTCCTAGCTACCTTTTTCTCTTAAAGGCCAAACCTCTTAAGATGCAGTGAGCTGTGAGGGGAACTTCGTCTACTTCACTCATCACTATAAACAAACAACAGTTGTTTGTAAGCTGTTTTAAACTGCCTGAAGTCTAACATTTGAAGGAATTTAGAATTAATTAATAACCAGTATAGTCAGTCACAAAGTACTTGTTTTAAAACTGGTTTCCTGCCTATTAGGAATGTATAAAATCTTTTATGCTCATAGTCTGAGCATAGGTGCATTTTAAGGTGTTTTTAAAAGTTTAAGGTATTAAAAAAAATAATAATAACAATAATAACTATTATTAATTATAAAGCTGCCCTAACGCGTCTTAAAAGGGGTTGTAAAGTCTCATGGTTTTTCACCCTAATGGATTCTATGCATTAAGGTGAAAAACCTTCTGTGCTTCAGCTGCCCTCCAGATCCTTCCTTTTTCTTACCTGAACCTGATCGTTCAAGAGACATGCATTAGCCCAGCAGCTCCAGCTGCTGTCTTGGGTCCTCATTGGATAGATTGATAGCAGCAGGAGCCATTGGGGGCCGGGCTGAGTCCTGCTGTCTGTGTCAATGAACGCAGCTCCGGGACACATGAGCATGCCTGCACGGTAGCCCCCATGGAAAGCGGCTCTCCGTGGGATCACCCGATGAAAACCCGATGAAACCTAAAACCCTTGCACATAGCAGAATAAACGAGGGCGCCAGGTCAGAGTGGTATTAAAATAACAACAAATTTATTGCAATGCACTTGCATTAAAAAAATCAACATCAGCATTCAGGTGAAGAGCATGGGTCCCCAACGATAGGTCCCGAGGGGTGGCTGGAATGCAAGCACCCAGTCACAGGTGTGTTCCCAGATCCAGGGATGGAGGATGGGGAGTGGATGGTCCAGAGATCCAGAGGGAAGGGGATCTCGCTATGCCTCCTCCTCCTCCTGGGGACATCCGTGGCGCACAGCCGCAAGACGGATGGAGTGTCACAAGACACTGCCGGTTCCTCCACAGAAGCCGGCAGGAGACAGCTGAGACTGTGGAGAGGGCGGGCCGCAACGTCGTTTCAGAGGATCAACCTCCTTCGTCAGGCTGGGTTTTTTATTTTTTACTAAAATATTTGAAAAAAAAAACGTTTTTCTTAGTTTCTGTCAGTAAATTTTGTAAATAAGTAATTTTTCTCCTTTACTGATGTGCACTGATGAGGTGGCACTAATGGGCAAAGATAGGCTGCACTGATGGGCACTGAGAAGTTGGCACTTATGGGCACTGATTAGGTGGCGCTGATGAAGAGGCAATAATTTGCGGCACTGATGGACACTGGTAGGTGGCACTGGTATGCGGCACTGATGAGCATTGATAGGTGGCACTGATGGGAACTGATAGGTACCACTGGTGGGCACTGATGGGTGGTACTGATGGGCACTGGTAGGTGCCACTGATTGGCACTGATAGGTGACACTGATAAGCACTGATAGGTAGAACTGATGGGCAGCACAGATGAGCAGGCACTGGCGGGCACTGACTGGCATCATTAATGGGCACTGATTGGTGGCACTAATGGGCACTGCTGGGGCTTTACTGTGATCAGGGCACTAAAGATCAGTGCCCTGGTTACCTGTCCTGGTCACACCTTCGAGTAAGAGCCGCTGATTAGCTCTCCTCGCCACACATTCTGACAGTGTGAGGTGAGGAGCGCTGATAAATGGCACTTCCCCATTTACAAGTGACCAGCTGTGATTGGACACAGCCTATCACATGGGTGCACGTTATTGGCTCTTTACACAGATCGGGGTCACGCTGTGATCTAGAAACACGGCGTGCCGCGATAGCTGCTCTTGGCGCCCACGTGGGTGCGTGAGAGTGGACGTTTTTGGGCACCGTCATATGACGTTGTCCCAGAACGAGGACCACACTGGTCTGCTCCACCATCATTTGCAAGTGGTTAATCACGCGCTTTCATCTCCCCACCTTCCCAACTCCACATGTTTTTTCCACATCACTTCCTCACCCACACAGTTTTACTGGTTCTCCTCTCTCCCACGTCTCTCTATTTGGCTCTGCAAACCTGATTAAAATTGGTCTCTATTATGAAATCTTTCACCTCCATACTTGATCCTTATTCTACCAATTTATTTAAATCATGTTTTAGTTCTCTATGTCCCATTATTCTCAATATCATAAATGTCTCCCTTAGCACTGGTTTTGTACCAACAATCCTTAAGACTGCCACCATCACCCCGGTACCTGACCTTGGCTTCAAACCGACTTCTCTCCTGTTCCCTGTGCTACCAAAGACCTTCTCACAGACTCCACCTATCTGCAGACTCCACTCCAGTGCATCAGATGTGCTCCCAGGTGTTCCTTTGACAAGCATCTATTCAGAACATCTCTGCAAGCTTTCCAGCATGCAACCAATGCTATTTTGGGCCTGACTCCTTCTGTTACACCTCCAGGGGAGTCTGGAACTTAACAGCAAGAGAACCCCTCTCTCGTTTGGCCTCCAGCACTAGGTACATGATGTATTTCTTCACTCTTCTTCTTCCCTGTTTTCTTTTCTACCTCATTACTATGTTTCCAGACTCCATGCCCTTTCCATTCGAAGCCTCAATCTATTATAGCTGCTCACCTCATATCTCTACATTTTAGGTCCCCATGGATCCCTAGAATGTGCTGTCCCTTAAAGTTAAAGGCCTTTATTCACCCCACAAACATCTCAAAGCATTTCAAGACTTTGCTTGCCTCAAAACCAATGTTGTGGCCTTACAAGGAGATCTACTTTGCGGCTCATAGTGCTCCAAAATACATCAGTTCAGCCTGTTTGCAGGACTTCTTGCTTATCCTCAAACTAAGCAACATGGCGTCTTCTTGGAGTTTCACCACACAACTTCTCACAATGGAATTTAAGGACCCTGAGGGTTGCTATATCATCCTGGTAGGCTTCCTGCAGGGCATTGAAGTCACTCTAGTCTCATATTGTGCGCCTTACTCTAATTTGAACCCATTTTTTTTCTCATTTACTGCAATTTAAATATACCCATCTTAAAGGTACTCTAATTATATGTGGAGATTCAATGGGTGAATGCTTACATATGGGTTTTGGTTAAACTGCAACTGCCCAGGTCAGTTCTCACATGTTCTTAGCTACAAGGAGGCTTTCCTAATTATTCAAAGTATTGCCAGGCAGATCAACAGGCCCACTTAGCTCAATATCATACAGTAAAGGGAACCCCTCTATGTATTAGTCTGGAAGCTTTGGATTGAGACTTGTTGTCGATAACCTCCTTGGCTTTGCCCCAAGGAACATAAGTCAATTGCTAACCCAATCACTTTCCATTTTTTGTTTTTTTTCTTTGATGACTGTTCTATTAGGGTTTTGTTGTTGTGTTTTTTATATAGTTCTTTTAACCCATTTTTTTTTCTATTGATTTGTTTGTTTACATGTGTATTATTTCAGTTATATACTGTATATAATGGTGAAATGGCATCTACCAACCATGTAGAATCTGATATTATTCATTATGAAAATGGACTATTGCACCTTATCATTTATTATCTGATATTTCCTCATCTCTTCATCTTCATTTCATTGCATGTATGCATGTTTGTGAATAGGCGGGTATTTTTGGATGCACATATGTATACGCACATGTATATGTACAGTATGTTATCCATGATGTTTTACAATTGTTAGGCCCATGATTTTACCAGTTACAAATTTGTTTTTACATTAAGTTATGTTTTCTCGTAACCCTGATGAAACTCCAAATAACCCATTTTATTTCAGCTTATATTAGAGGTCAAATGGACCTAACATCACAAAGGCTTTTTGAGCATTTATGCTCTTTTTTTTTTTAATCCAAAAGGTTTTTATTGAAAAAATAGAGACATACATGTAAAACAACCATACAAAAAATAAACTTTCAGTGTAAAGGTCATGCATCAAAACATAAAGGAAGTACAGGCATACAGCAGGGTATACAGGAGACAATCAATGTGCCAGGTTAAAGTGACAGAACCCACATAGCCGTTGCATACTTAATCATACGCTAATAAGTACCTATATGAACAGGGTTCACCAGAGGGTACCTGAACACTGCACAATATCTACAAGGTATCCCCTGCAATAAATGAACATGGAGAAAAACATGACCCCTTGCAGAAAAACCAAGGTATCACATAATCCTAGTTATTGAAAAAGTCAGGTAGTACAGAAAAAAGGGATAAAGAAACCCCATAACAGAGAAAAAAGAAAATGGAAACGGCAGGTGCCAAAAGGATGAGGGAGAGAAAGGAAGAACACCAAGAACAGAACCAAAAGAAGAAAGAAAAAGAAAAGGTAGGTGAGAAAGACCCCCAGGTAGCTGGAAAGAACGACATGTGAGACTATGCCTGCATGATCCTATGCATAAGCAGTTGAGCTGATGCCAGGCCAGGGCAATCCAGCCAATTCTTCCAGATTGCGTAAAACTTTTTAACCGCATTTCTATGGCGATACGCCAATTGTTCCCTCAGCAGAATTGCATTGACTCGCATCACCCATTGTGCAAGTGTAGGGACCATAGGGCCCATCCAGTGACTGACAATCATTTTCCTAGCCAGATACAGCAAACGCTGTACCATGGTATACGTGCTGGAAACGAACGGTTCCAGATCCAGCACACCCAAAAGGCATACCAGAGGGTCGACAGGTATAGTAGCATGGGCAACCTGTGAGATACAACGCACAATCTGTGTCCAGTACCTAACTAACTTCGGGCATCACCATAACAGGTGTATAAAATCTCCTCTGTGATAATAAAAATGCAGGGTGGGTCAAACTGTACCCACACTGCATGCATGGGGCAGAGGCATGACACAAACAGTTTTGAGAAATAGTCAGTTAAAACTAATTGAATATGATTGGTCCGTTAAGGGAGTTATATAATTGGTCAGTTTATAATAGTGTATCCATTGGTTAAAAAATTGATGTGGTTAATGGTAATTGGTTATAACTGAAACCTGGACATTAAAGAATTCTCTATAAAAAAAGGGGACTGTTACATTAGTTCATCAGTCAGCGGGAGAGAAGCAGAAAATTTGTTTGGTGTTGTCTTGCCTTAGCTATGGAGTCTCTCTTGCGGCAGTTGATGGATCGTGTGGGCAGTGCGGACGGAGAGGCTTGGATGAAGAAATGTCTGGCGATTCCGGTTGAGGATACGGTGCCATCCCAGCTTTGTCCTCCATCATTGTCGGCTAATAGTGACGTGTTTCCTATTGCTGCTGACCTCTCGGCTGATGTAATTTCCGCCGCTGCGGACCGGAAAATCTGAGCTCCCGCCGCTGATGACCCCGATGACGAATTCCGGGAACGTCATATCCGGGCGTCTTCTATTGCTGGAAACACGAACAGGAGACCGGTGCGGATTTCCAAGAGACCGGGACGGTTCGGTCCGGAGACGATCCAGTGTGCGGCGAGCTCGGCGAAGAAGGGGAGGAAGAATATTAAAGTGAATGTTGGTACCCGTGTCGCTTGGCCTAGCCATGCTAATTCTTTTCCTTTGCAGGGTGCTGAATCATCCGTTGGTAGTGTGCTCGTGGCACCGGTGGCTTCTGCAAATGTATCTACGCCATCAACCTCCTCCTTTTCATCGGTTCCTTCCCTGTCGACTGCTCATCATCCTCTGGCTACTGCAACTGTGGTCGGTACTGACACAGTACAGGGAGGTGAGCAAGATGACAACTCTGTATTGAATGCTTTTGTAAAGTTGTTGTCTTCTGTATGTACTAATGTTTTAAGTGCTTCAAATGTTTCTCATAATTCAAATGTTTCTCTTGTGCCTGATGTTGTTGAGGTAAATCAAGTTAGGGATGTGCAGCCTGTTGCTACTGTTTGGCGTTCTGGATTGGGTGATGTGGATTCACATCGTGATATTCAGCTTCTGCCTTCTAGGGATGTTAATTATGCTGTTCCTACTTGTTTGACTGCAGTCCCTGAGTCTTCTGTTAAAGAAGCTCTTCCTTGTGTAATATCTCCATTAGGTTTCCACTTAAAGGAGAATATAAAGGAAAAAATCTGGAAAGGAGAATTTGTGGATATTCTCTCTTTGTTGCCTAGTTCTAGGAATTTTAGAGCTGATTCTGATAAACCAGGTGAGGACAGGTTTAAGATGGTGCCTAGGTCTTTTAATAACTGGCTTCAAGGTTATTGTATTTATTCTAGTGTTTTGGGTGAGAAACAACCCCAATTATGTAGTAAGCTTTTTCAACACCTGGACATTATCCTTGAAGCCTACAAAAATTTCCCTGGCCTTGCTTGGTTCCAGTATGACGAATCGTTTCGTCAGAAACTATCTGTACATGAGTCACTCACCTGGGGAACGAAAGATGTTGGACTTTGGCTCAATTTGTTGTTGCCTCAAAGGCCAATATCTTCTGCAAAACCGGTTACTTCGGGTCAATTCAGGAAGGGTGTATGTTTTGGGTTCAATGAAGGTATGTGCAGGTGGCCTAATAATTGTAAGTTTAGGCACGAGTGTTCTCATTGCGCTGGTACGCATCCTTTTTCCAGGTGTTTTAAGAAGAACACCCCCGTTGCGTCGCAGGTTTCCAGGGAGCATCTTTTTCTCAAGAGCGGCAGCTCAGGTGAACTTGGAAAAAATGCTCCCTTGGCTGCTAATATACCCAAACAGTAAGGATGCAAACCTGCTGTTTCATGGCTTTAAAGTGGGATTTGACTTACCTTCATTCTCTGGTTCAGGATGTGTGATTCAGGACAATTTGCCCTCTGTTCTTCTTTGTCCTGAAGTTGTGAGGAATAAAATTTTTAAAGAAGTGGAATGTGGTAGGGTGGCTGGACCTTTTTTGTCGCCACCTTTTCCTGATTTTCGGATTTCTCCTTTAGGAGTTATCCCCAAAAAGGAACCTGGTGAATTTCGCATCATTCACCACCTATCCTTTCCTGATGGCATGTCATTGAACGATGACATAGACCCTTCTTTGTTCAAAGTGTCTTATGCTTCGTTTGATACAGCTTTGGATAAAATTCGGGGTGTTGGAGGGGCTGCGTTGCTAGCCAAAGCGGATATTAAATCCCCTTTTAGGCTTCTGCCTATTAATCCTGAAGCTTTCAACTCCCTGGGTTTCTTTTTTGAAGATAATTATTTTTTGATAAGTGCATTCCCATGGGCTGTTCGCTCTCTTGCTTTTACTTCGAAGCCTTTTCAACTTTCTTGGAATGGGTAGTGTCTTATCAGTCAGGTTCGAACAACATCTTACATTACTTAGATGATTTTTTGTTTGTGGGCAAGGCCGGTTCTTTAGACTGTTTGTATTTGTTGACTGAATTTCGTGTCACTTGTTCTTTGTTTAATGTTCCATTGGCTGAAGAGAAAACAGTTTATCCAACCACGGGTCTGGAATTTTTAGGCATTTTTGTGGATACAGAAAAGATGGAATTTAGGTTGCCTGACTCAAAAATTTCAAAAATGAAAGCTTTATTACACTTGATTATGCACAAACAAAAAGTCCAATTGAGAACTATTCAGTCACTATTGGGATTGTTAAATTTTGCGTCTCAAGTGATGCCAGTAGGTCGTGTTTTTTCCAAAAGACTTTACAGAGCCATTTCAGGCGTGTCATCTCCTTCTCATTTCATTCGGCTTTCAGCTGACATTAAGGCAGACCTCTTAGTTTGGTTAAGATTTTTGGATACCTATAATGGATCTTCGGTTTGGCAAGACTGTTTTTGCTCTGCAAGAGCCTTGAACTTATTTACTGACTCTTCTGGGGTACACGGTTATGGTGCATACTGGAATGGTCAGTGGTCCGCATCTGCTTGGCACCCACGCTGGGTCTCAGAAGGTTTAACTAATAGCATAGTTCTTTTAGAGCTATTCCCAGTGGTTGTGGCTATGAAATTGTGGGGTGGCAGTTTTAAGAACAAGCGAATCCTGCTACATTCAGACAACAAAGGTGTAGTTTATGCGATAAACTGCTTAGCTTCTCGCTCGTTGCCTGTTATTGCATTATTAAGGTACTTAGTTTTTCAATGCTTGCAGTTGAATGTTTGGTTAAAAGCCAAGTTTATTCCAGGATTTTATAACGACATTGCGGATTCCCTTTCTCGCCAGCAGTTCGAAAGGTTCAGGAATTTGGCTCCAGAAGCGAATGTGTTGGGGCTGCCTTGCCCCCATCATCTTTGGGATTTGGTTTGACATCGGTTTCTGCAGCCATTCGAAATTCTATTGCACTGTCCACTTGGAAATCATATAGTTCTGCGTGGGAATTGTGGCTTTCCTTTTTTGAGCTTCATGACTCTAATTCAATGTCATTTCCTGAGAGTCAAGTATTACAGTTCTTGGAATTTTTTGATGGCTCAGAATTTCTCCTATTCGCATGTTCTGAAAACGCTTGCTGGCATTTCATTTTTTGCAAAAATGCATGGTTATGCCTCTTGCATGGACTATTTTTCGGTTAAACTAGCTCTACGTGGTTATCGTAGGGCCCATGCAGTTTCTGATAACAGATGTGCTATTTCTTTAGCGATGTTGAAAAGGTTGTGTGTAGCCACGGATTCTGTATGCTCATCCCCATACGAGGCTTGTCTTTTCAAATGTGCTTTTTGCATGTGTTACTATGGCGCGTTTCGGATATCCGAAATGCTTGCTTCCAATTCTTCAGCTCTTACTGGTTTGGCATTTTCAGATGTCTCTATTTCCAAAGATCGTTTACGGATATTATTACGACATAGTAAGACTGATCAGATTCTGATATTTGTGTGATAAAGTTGGCCGAGAGTTATTTGAGTCTTCGGCCGCTTCCTTTCCATCACTTTTTTATTCATTTCAGTGGTTCTCCTCTTACGGTTTTCCAATTTGGGGCTGTTCTTAAAAAATGTTTAGTTTATTTGAATATGAGCCATCTGCCCATTTCTTCACACTCTTTTCGTATTGGTGCGGCTACTACAGCTGCTAGTTTGGGCTTACCTGATACATCAATTAGAACTATTGGTAGATGGCGTTCAGATGCATTTAAGACTTATATTAGACCTAATTTGTGCGTTTGATTTCAGGTCAATCTACTGTTGTGTGGTTTCTTGGACATTCCTACATCTTTTGGTCCCGTAGGCGTGCAGGTCTGAGGAGCTATGGAGAGAATTTGTGTTTTGATAATTCCATATTTAAAGTATTTTGGTATGGTAATAGAGGGATGCATTGGGCTGACCTTTTTTCAGTTTTTTCAGATAGGTGTTTACGTTGGCCTTCTCCTGATGTGGTCATTATCCATTTAGGAGGGAATGACATTGGCTACAGAAAAAATATTGACTTGATTTTATATATTAAATCTGATTTTTTATATTTTAGTTCGGTTTTTCCTGACTGCAAATTTGTTTTTTCAGAAATTGTGCCACGTTTGAGTTGGTTTTCCCCAGATTCGATTTTTTTTGAGAAAAATCGCAAACGGGTTAATAGATCAATTTCAAAATTTATGTCCTCTATTGGACATCTTTCTTACAGGCATGTAGACCTTGAGGGTGGTTTAGATGGGTTTTACAGGGCTGATTCAGTCCATTTGTCAGATGTAGCCATTGACATTCTTAACTTGGGTTTTCATTCTTGTATAGAATTGGCCGCAGCTTTGGTGGTGGTGCCATGCCCTTAATATAGTGCATGGCGTGTGGGATATTATATGTAATGTGTGGTAATGGGTAGCTCGAATTTTTTGATTGAGTTACATGTTATAAGTTGGTATTGGTAGTAAAAAATGGTTTAGTTTGAGCTTCTTGGCTGGACTAATAAGTATCAAACAAATGATATGTTATATCCCACATGTTATATATATATTGTTTTAATAAATGGCCGCGGCCAATTACACCATATTATTAGTGTCAGGGTCATTGTTTTATTTAAATTTTAGATTAATGTTCTGCATTCTGCACCATAAAAATGCAGGGTGGGTCAAACTGTACCCACACTGCATGCATGGGGCAGAGGCAAGACACAAACAGTTTTGAGAAATAGTCAGTTAAAACTAATTGAATATGATTGGTCCGTTAAGGGAGTTATATAATTGGTCAGTTTATAATAGT
This sequence comes from Pelophylax lessonae, assembly GCF_965119305.1. Lineage (NCBI taxonomy): Eukaryota > Metazoa > Chordata > Amphibia > Anura > Ranidae > Pelophylax > Pelophylax lessonae. The sequence goes on along the minus strand of NC_138772.1, from coordinate 307,493,150 downwards.
GTATCCATTGGTTAAAAAATTGATGTGGTTAATGGTAATTGGTTATAACTGAAACCTGGACATTAAAGAATTCTCTATAAAAAAAGGGGACCGTTACATTAGTTCATCAGTCAGCGGGAGAGAAGCAGAAAATTTGTCCCTCCCTCCCACCCTTATGGCTGTCGCGGCTTTATGTATTTTATTGGGGGATATTATATGTAATGTGTGGTAATGGGTAGCTCGAATTTTTTGATTGAGTTACATGTTATAAGTTGGTATTGGTAGTAAAAAATGGTTTAGTTCGAGCTTCTTGGCTGGACTAATAAGTATCAAACAAATGATATGTTATATCCCACATGTTATATATATATTGTTTTAATAAATGGCCGCGGCCAATTACACCATATTATTAGTGTCAGAGTCATTGTTTTATTTAAATTTTAGATTAATGTTCTGCATTCTGCACCATTACACTTCGGGCATAGAGGCGTGACCCTCCTGCCCCATTTATGCAAGAGTGTCGGGGTACGATACGTCCTATGAAGAATAAAAAGCTGGGAGAGTTTATGGGAGGCCGACAAGGATACCATGGGAAGCACTTCCAAAGCCTGGTCCCATTGATCCCCCTCCAAAGCACCCAGATCCAGCTCCCAAGCTATCCTACACTTCAAGGAGGAGGGGTCCTGTATACATGAGAGAAGCCATTGATATCTGAGGGAAATCAGTACCCTCTTCACCTGAGTCCTAACCACAGAGTCCATGACCGTCTAATCGGCCTTGTGTAACAGGGACAGGTGATGCTGTGCTTGCAACGCATGATGCAATTGAAGGTAGCGATAAAATTGTTGACGGGGGAGCTGAAAGTCTGCACTCAGTTGATCAAAAGATTTGAGGACATTGACCTCAAATAATTGTGCTATAAATAGTATGCCCCTATCCCTCCAACCCAAGAAATCCCACAGTTTGGCCACTTCAGGGAATGCTGGATTATCCCTGCTGAATTATCCCACAGCAGTGTAAAATCAAAGAAGCCTACCATTTTTGACAGCGTGCACAACTTCTTCCATAGCCGACGCAACAATGTAGCAGTAGGCGCCGAGCCTGGCAAAGATGGAAGATCCATCTCCAGGTGGGACGCCGCTGAAAAGGAGGGGTTCACGTGTGTTAACAAAAGGACCTGAGGGTCCGCGGACTCCAGACCTCCCCACCCTGCTAAATGCTGCAGTTGAGCAGCCATGAAGTAAATCCTGGGATGAGGTACTGCCAGGCCTCCCCTGTCCTTAGGAAATTGAAGGGTAGATAGTTTAATTCTAGGCTGCTGTCTCCTCCAGACAAGGTCATGAAACTGAGACTCCACCCACTTGAACCAATGCTGCGGGGTCCACACCGGCGAGTTATGGAATATGTATAAAACTGAGGAGCCCAAATCATTTATGCTCTTTAGACCCCTGGACTCTGGATATGATTTCTGAAATATAAGCCCATTAGGCTTCAATACAAAGTTCTATACCTCCTCCCTTTGCAGCTGACCCTAATGTCCTGCTGAAACCGGAGGATTGTGGGAATATTTGGCAATCCACTAAGTCTTCTACTGTTAATATTTTTGCTTTATAAACCAACTATAAGTTTTTACCTAGATGGTACCTATTCCCAGCTGGGGTTGCTAAAATATTTTCTTCTTGTTCTTGTTTTAGGGGCTGTGTGGAGGATGACACACATCTCCATGTTTGGTGAACCTGCTTCATAGTTTCCTCCCATTGAAGTGTTTTAGATGCTATCTGTTCTTTTGACGTCTCCTTGAAACCTGAACCCACCATAGCATTACTGAATAAATGCCCCCCAGAGCTGATGGCCTTGCAATTAAAACTGATCTGTATGTGATCACTGCTTCCAAACAAACCTTTGCTCAAGCTCGGAAGACTCCTAACCGGTGTCTCTTGTAAACCAAAATTAGAATTTATGATTCTTTGTAAAATTAAAGCTACCTTGCTTGACTGCTTTTGAAAAATCTGGCAACCCTGGGTTGATCACTTTTTGCCTCCTAATTTTGATCACTCCTTAAAAAAAAAAAAAAAACCCTAAATAAGCTTTGGTGGGACGCAGGCCTAATTTTAATACTAACCCAATTTTTTCTCATTTACTCCAATTTAGACAAACCCATCCTCAAAGGTACCCTAAATATATGTGGAGATTCTAACTAAATGATCCATTCTCATTTAGATCCATTCTCATTTAGATAAGTCCACTTACACTCCAGCCTCCTTTGACCCCTCAATGGCCTTCCAAGCCCATCTTCAATGTGCGTCCCGCGTCGACAGTTGGTGGAAATGTAATCCAATACATTGCAATTACACTTATTACTCTCATTCTCACAACTATTTTACCCAATTCAGTCACATCCTACTAACAGTTGCCGCTGCTCCTTTGCTTTTTCAGTCCACCACTAAGCCCATTACCTGATCGGACCACTCGGCAAGCACTCTCCTCTTTGAATTTGAAGTCTATAGACATGACCTTGACTCTAAATGAATCCCATATGACTAATAAATCCTTCTGCTTTGATATACAGCTAAGGAATTAAGGAATACCTACTCCATAATGCTACTCCAGACATGTCCCTGGTGACGCTCTGGGAAGCCTATAAGCCTATCATTCAGGGCACATGTTTAAATCTGGCAACGCAACTTAAACTGGACAAGATTGCTTGTGAGCAAGCCTTGGAGTGAGCCTTCCAGTCCCACTTCTTGGCAATTTAGTCAAATCCTACTACTTTTAATAAATTTCAACTTGTAAAAATTCAGTTGGAACTGAACTTAACTTGGTGGAATCTGCTGAGAAGTCCATTAGGTGATCACATGTATTGCATGAAGGCAGGCAAGCTGGATATCCTTTTGACTTTGCATCTCTGACAGTTAGATCTGCACAGGAAACCTGTCAACTGAAATTTTCTAAAGATACATATACCAGTGACCCACATAAAGTTTTGAAAGAATTTAGCGTCCGTCTGTGCTCTTATGCTGAAAAAGATACGTTCTCCCGCTCTTAAACTGATTCTGTCCTAGCAGATCTTGAATTGCCCACTTGCTCACTACTCACTGTGATGCTCACGGCGGCTTGGTGGCTCGTCATCGTCTGGTGACGTAGACCTACGTCACCAGACATTCCCCTCTCTCGGCGGCGCGTGCGCGCCACCAGAGGCTCGCTTCCACTGTTTTCAGTCACAGCGGGAGTCAGGCCAGGGGAGGAGCGGCGGTGATCACGGCCGCTCTTCCCCAATCGTCAGGGATCGAGTGTGGAGATCTGCCCGTTTGTGTAAACAAAGCGGGCGGATCTCCTAAGTGACAGGCAGGGTCAGATTGCTGGATTCAGCATAGCTGAACCTGCGATCTGTCCCTGTGTCACATAGTCCCCTCCCCCCACACACGTTAGTAAGCACCAGGCATACATTAACCCCTTGATCACCAATAAAAGTTAACCCCTTCCCTGCCAGTGTAATTTTTACAGTAACAGTGCAAATGTATAGCACTGATTACTGTAGTAATGTCACTGGTACCCCCAAAAGTGTCAAAAATGTCAGTCAAGGGTCCGATCTGTCCGCCACAATGTCGCAGTCCCGCAAAAAAAAACACAGATCGCCGCCAGATTGCCGCCATTACTAGTTAAAAAAAAAACAATAAAAATTACATAAATTTCCCGTAGTTAGTAGCTGCAATAACTTTTGCGCAAACCAATCAAAATACGCTTATTGCGATTTTTTTTTACCAAAAATATGTAGCAGAAAACAAATTGGCCTAAAATGTTAAAAAATTTTGATTTTTACATTTTTTTGGGGGGGGGGGGAATTTCATATAAAAAAATGTGAAAAATATTGTTATTTTTTCAAAAGTGTCGCTTTTTTTGTTTATAGCGCAAAAATTAAAAATCGCACATGTGATCAAATACCACCAAAAGAAATCTCGATTTGTGGGGAAAAAAAGGACGTCAATTTAATTTGGGTACAGAGTTGCACGACCACGCAATTGTCCGTTAAAATAACGCAGTGCCGAATCGCTAAATATGGCCTGGTCAGGAATGGGGTAAAATTTTCCGGTCTTAAAGCGGTTAAAAATATGCTCATTGAGAATTTTTTTGTCAAAGACATGTAGCTTAATACATTTTAGGCCAAAATATATGACAAAAGTTGAATATATTGGATATTTTTTAACTGTCAAAGTAGAAAATCATTGTTATTTTTTCAAAATTGTCGCTTTTTTTTATTAATATCTCAAAAAATAAAAATCGCAGAGATGATCAAATACCACCAAAAGAAAGCTCTGTTTGTGGGGAAAAAAAAAGGACGTAAATTTTGTTTGGGTATGGCGTTGCATGACCGCAATTGTCAGTTAAAGTCACACAGTGCTGAATCGCAAAAAGTGGCCCAGACATAAGACAGCAAAATCCTCCAGTGGTAAAGTGGTTAAATACAAATCAATGTACCTCCTTAGACTGACCCATCTCAGTTGAGGAGGTTCTTTGTGCCATTAAGACCTTGAAAGCAAATAAGCACCCAGGTCCAGAATTTCACTGACTTTCTGGCTCCACTTCATGCTAACTCAACTTCAATTCCCTTCCTAAGCAACATTCCCTTTGGCCAGAGACCCTCACAGTCATCATCGGTATGATACCCAAACCACATACTGATACAACCACCTAGTCAAATTATAGATCGATATTCCTGCTCAACCTTGACAAAAAAATCATAGCTAAAACCTAAAAGGCATATGGCTTATGAACAGGAGTATGTTGAACACTTTTTTCACAGGGTACCTTTCAAACCTATGAAGCGCTACAGGTCAAGATGCAAAACTGTACTTTCTCCTTCTAGACTTACATTCAGTTACAGCATTTTTTCAGCTACCCGAAAACTTTCCCAGATTGGTCCTGCTCCTATACAGCGTTTGAAGCTTATTGCACAGGAAATTTGGCACAACACCACATGATATCTATTTTGTATGCCTTTTGTTTTCTAAATGCATACCAATAAAATCTGTCAGACATGGGAAACACAACTTGACCTCAACCTTACAGATGAAGACTGGGATAGAATCCTCACTCACATGCATAAGGGGTCAGTGAATGTTACTGTTCAGGAAATGGGATGTAAGCTTTTCTCCTATAATCTTCCACAAATTTTCTCCTTTAACCTCCCCTCTGTGTTGGAGATGCGGACCCACACCTGGCTCCCTGCTACATATCTGGTGGTCCTGCCCGAAACTGCAGGAATTCTGGAGTGCGGTTCATAATGACATAACTAAGATCACCACCTTCACTCTTGATTTTACTCTGGCATAATAATTGCTACACTATACTTCCCTTCCAAAATCCAAATATCATACAGTAAATCATTGGCTCATCACTTAGTAAATGCTGCAAGATGATACATCCCTGTAAAATGGGGGACTACCATTGCCCTGACGTTAGCGGACTGGTATTGTCAGATCAGCCATACAACTGAAATGGAAAAAGGAACTGATCAGTGTCGCGCAAGATAACCGCTCTAAATTTAACCACACATGGGCAAGTTGGCTTCACTTATAAGAAACATTGAATGCAGTTGCACCACAAAATGTGACGGGACAACTGGCCAACACCTGTCCTCATTGATAAACTGCCTTGAATGTCAAACATATAGAAGTGGTTTGGTATTCTGCCACCTCATCTCCCAATCTGAGCACACATTCTGGTTTATATGATATGCTTTACACTCCTCGGGTCGTCTCTCCCTCACACCCTTTGCTGCTTCCCTGCTTCCACCTATCCACTTATCTTACAGCTGTAAGGTTGCATATCTCCATATAGATGACCGTGATTTGAGTACTGCTGCATAATACTGTATATCAGGGCTTCCCAAACTTTTTTGGGCCGAGACCCACTTCTGAATACAGTTATTTTTCGGGACCCACTTGCTTGTAATTGACTATTGTAAAGCGCTACAGAATTTGTTGGCGCTATATAAATGCAAATAATAATAATACATATTTTAAAGGGAGGGGGATGTTAAATTAAAAATATCAATTTACTACTTTTCAATTTAATATTGAATACGCTTGCCAGATGTTCTAAGTGAGGGGTCAGAAACCCGTGGCATGTGTGGCATATAAGCGATTGTGATTTCCGGCTCAGCGCGACCCACTCAAACGCAGCTCACGACCCACCAGTGTGTCCCGACCCACAGTTTGGGAACTCCTGCTGTATATTATCTCGTCACCACTACTCCAACATGATACAATTTTACAAGAGTTGTACTAACGTACTTGTAGAATCAGATACCAGAGAACATATGTAGCACTCCCTAGGCTCTTTCTTTCTATATGATTGAAATTACAGTCAGTCATCCCACCCTGTAATGGGCATATCTGTTAACAAGCTTTATGTTATTCGTGATTAACTGTTAACTGTGCCACGACTGCTCAGATCATTTCTCACATGTTCTAAGCTACAAGGAGGCTTTGGCCTTCCAAATTTTTCAAAGTATCACCAGGTAGCTCAACTGGCCCACTTAGCTCAATATCATACTGTAAAGGACACCCTCTATTGATCAGTCTGGAAGTGAATTGTGGATTGCAATCCATTTGTTTATCGATAACCTCCTTTGGCATTGCCCCAAGGAACATAAGATTTCTAAACCAATCACTCTCTGTTTTTAGGGCCTCCCGTTACTTTCCCCCTGGTTCAGTTCTCGCCACAACTCTCAAACATCGTATAAGTTTGGACCTGAACCACAAACCCTATAAAAGTCTATGGGACTCCAATTTTAAAAATAAAAAGTTCCTATTTTGAAGGCGTATATGCAAGTTCTTGGCCATAAAAGGGGCATGGGTCCTGGGTACTGCCCTGGGGGACATGTAATAATGAAAAAAAAACTTTTAAAAAATATTGTTTTTAAAGGAGCAGTGATTTAAAGTGAAACAATAAAATTTAAAAATTCCTTTAAATATAGTGCCTGGGGGTTCCCTTAATCTGCCTATAAAGTGGCACATCTATACCCTGTATAGAACCTGATTCAGCAAAACTGACATTTATAAAGAAAAAAAATGACATTTAAATGTATTTTCTCTGCAAGCTTTCTTTATTTTTTACTTTCAAATGTTTTTATTGAATTTTCAAACATACAAGGAAAGAAATCAAAACATTCAGGGTAAAAAAAAGTACCTTCCAGGTGTTTCACTTAGGTAACATTTCAGATGAGCTTAAAACAGGATAGTCACATCAACTACCATAACAACCATCAACAAAATAGTAGTCTATGACCATGAACTATAATTATTGCGATCCCACTTATGTCTATATATCACATTATAGAACTAGTAGTGCAATCTGTCTGAACTATTATATATATATTATACATTGTGTGCCATTACTTCCGTATATGCGTATCGTACCACTGAGTCCATGGATACCATTCTTGTACCTCTTTTTGATACCTGCCCACAGTGGGTGCCATGAGCAGTTCAAAAGTTTTATGCGTTTGGACTGTAGCTATCACTTCTGATAGAACAGGTATGCACACCTCCTTCCATTTCCTGGTGATACAAATCTTGGTAGCGAGTAATACATTAATCACAAGTTTGTGAGCCTTTGGAGGGATTAATGCTATCGGAACATGGAGCAAAGCCATGTTAGGGGATGGGGTCATTTGGTGCCCTATGACATCAGAGATCATTTTAAACACACTCTTCCACAATGTTATAACTGGTAGACACTCCCACAAAATATGCATTAGCGTACCGTGCTTTCCACAGTCTCTCCAACACATGGGCGATGCTGTAGGCGCAAAGCGCGCAATCACTGAAGGGGTCATGTACCATCTCAGGGAGACTTTGAGGTATAGTTCCCTTAGGGATGCACTCAGAGTTGCTTTATTGCTCATCACTATGGCTTTGTCCATTGGGATGTGGAATAGGTAGCCCCTAGGTCTTGTTCCCATTTTAATAAGGGGGGAGTTTTAGCAAAAACCCCTTTTTCATCGAGTGCAGAGTATATCAGGGATATGCCTTTAGCAGGTTGTAAAGGTTGGGACAGGTATTGCCATATACTGGCAGGAACTTTGGACTGTAGTTGTGGGTTATGATGTATGCAAGAGACAATTTGGTTGTATCTGAACCATTCGCCACTACCCAAGTGCCATTTGGCTGCTATCGTCTTAAATGGTTGCACGGATTCCGCTTGGTATAGGTCTTGTATATGGATAGGGGGAGATTGCCGCCAGGCTGTGAGGTCCATGTCGGGTACTATCTGGGTCAGACCCGACACTGGAAATGGGATCGTTACTAGAGGTGTGTTCTTCCATTTGGTATGTGTAAGATGTAGCCATGCTGTCACCGATGCTCGGATCGTTGGTGACACATAACGTGGGAGGTGAACCCCTCGTCTCCTACTGCATGTTCCGGGGTTACTGCCCGTTCCATCATGCCCCAGAGAGTATCTGGGACCTGCTGGAACCATGCTCGCATTTGCAATATAATTGTGGCTAGGTAGTAGTCTATCAGGTTCGGCATGGATGCACCCCCCACTGTTTTAGATTTCATAAGGATACTCTTCGCACATCTAGGGCGTTTGCCCTGCCACAGGTAAGTGGATACCATGCCTTGGAGGGATTGTATGAATGATTTGGGAACCGGGATCGGCAGCGATCTGAACACGTATAAGATCTTGGGTAGGGTGCACATTTTGAAGGCTGCTAACCTCCCTGACCATGTAAGTTCAAATTTGGCTAGGGATTGAAGTTCTTTAGCTAGTTGGGATTTTAGTGGGATGTAATTAACTTGGAATAGGCTGCTGGCAGTGTTAGTAAGTTTAATTCCCAGGTAGGTTATGCCTGAGTCTGACCACTTATATGGGAGAGATCGGGTGAGAAGATTTCTCGTAGTGCCATCGACCCCCAGATCTAGGATGCATGATTTGGCGTCGTTAACTTTATAAAGGGATATAGATCCGAAATCGGTCAAAATTTGTCTGATACGTGGTAGCGACGTTGCGGGACTCGAGACCATGAGAATAACATCGTCCGCGAATAGGCTAATTCGATGCTCCATTGAATTTACGTCGATTCCGGTAATGTTAGGATCAGTCCTAATTTTCTGAGCCAGGGGTTCTATCGCCATATTAAAGACTAGAGGGGATAATGGGCAGCCCTGCCTCGTCCCATTCGTAATCACAAACGGAGATGAGAGAGTGCCGTCCACCAACACCTGTGCCGAGGGGCCGGCATACAGAGCCATTATTGCAGAATGCATTCTGCCCACAATGCCAAAGCGCCTGAGGACCTCACGCAGATATCCCCAATGCACTCTATCAAACGCCTTCTCTGAGTCCAAAGAGAGGAGCAGAGAAGGCGTTCTGTCAGTGCGAGCCGCATGAATGATATTGATAAGACGTCTGGTTGCGTCCGCTGATTGCCTACCCTTGGTAAAGACTGCCTGGTCCCTATGAATGAGTAGGGGAAGATATTTCATGAGTCTAGTGGCTACTGTCTTGGCATAGATTTTCACGTCCGTATTCAGTAACGAAATCGGCCGAAAGTTTTGTGGCGTGTCGGGTTCCTTGCCTGGTTTGGGCAGAGTGATTATGGTTGCCTTAAGCATTTCGGAGGGAAACGAGGACGAGAACGCCGCCTCGTTGAAAACCGAGCAAAGGTGTGGTGCAATTACTTCTTTTAGTTGAAGGTAATATTCATTTATCATGCCATCCGGGCCAGGAGATTTCCCTGATGGCAATGAGGAAATGGCAGACATTACCTCCTCAACTGTAAATGGTTGATTCAGTAATTCCGTCTGTTGTGGGCTCAGTGTGGGAAGCGCGATGGAGTCCAGAAAGTCATTAATAAGCTCCGGGGTTGGAGAGGATGTTTGCGTCTCTTGGAGATTGTACAGTGAGTGGTAGTAACTACTGAAGGCGTCTGCTATTTCTTTGGGGTCATGTACCTTATTACCTGTGGTAGGTGTTTGACAGAGTGGATTTTATGTTGTATCCTTTGACCTTTCAGCCTGGCGGCGAGCATTCTACCTGCTTTGTTACTTGTGGCGTAAAACTTAGCTTTCGATTTTTGGAGATTACGCTCAAATATGAATCTAGAAGGTGCGATCTAAGTTCCTGCCTGAGTACAGTTAATTTCTGCTTAAAGGCCGTGGAGGGGGCTGATTGGTTTTGGGCATCAACCGATGCAATTTCTCTCGTCAGCTCATCTATAGCTTTGGAACGCTGCTTGTTCGTTTTATGTTGCAATTGTATCAATACCCCTCTACTAAAAGCCTTGTGGGCATTCCAGAGGACCGCAGACCCCGATACCGACCCCGCATTGTTCTGGAAAAACTCTGTTACTTCTTGTTTGAGGGTAGCAGCATTTGCCGGGTGCTTAAGCATTTCTGCTCGCGCTCGCCAGGGTTTATCCGAGCGGGCTTTAGGGGATACCGCAAATGTGACGCTTACAGGGGCATGATCGGATCAGGTTATTGGGGCTATCTCGGAGTCTACAGACCTCTGGAGGATTGCTTTATCAGACAATATAATGTCAATACGAGCATATGAATTGTGGACCGCAGAATGATGCGAATACATCCTGTCAGTGGGGTGGTGGCACCTCCATATGTCATATAAGTCATTTTTGTTCATAAAGCCCTGTAGTGACGGCTGGAGCCTAGTAGAGGTAGTTGAAGAGTCCAAAGTTCTGTCCGGGGGTAAATTGTAGTCTCCGCATAGGAGCAGGGGGCCTTTTTGGGCTTTCCTGATAGTGCAAAGTGTACGTTTCAGAAATCTCAGCTGATGAACGTTAGGGGCATATACTGAGGCTATGGTTATGGGCATGCCAGCTATGGTGCAATTCAGTATAAGGTAGCGACCATTGGGATCAGCTATGGAGGAGCATAGTGTGAAGTCCAGAGCTCTGTGGATGGCTATCATTACTCCTTTCCTTTTCCTGGGACAAGAGGCTGTGTATATCAAGGGGTAGTCCCTGTGAGAGCAAGTGGGAGCGTGAGAGTCCAAAAAATGTGTTTCCTGAATGCATACTATTTGCGCATGATGCTTGAGAGCAGTACGCCAAAGTGAGGCTCGCTTGGCCGGGTGGTTCAGACCGTTAGCGTTCAGTGACAGGATTTTAACTGTCATTGGAGACTAAAAGGCCGCATGTGGTGTAGCTACTCACTGTTCGGACGTGACTAAACAAGATTAGATGGCAGCCATGGGCTCCGGATACTGCATGGAGATGATAGCTGTAGTAGAGTTCCTGGGGTCGCTGCTTTGCGTGAGCAGACTTGATGAGTTGGTACACTGCGGTGTATGGTGAAGACCTTTCATCTTGGCAGACGGGTAAGAACCTGCATAGAGGGAGAGGACAAAACAAAAACGAAAACAGCAAAAAGAAAAATGCAGAAGAAAAACATGACCAAACTGCTGGAGCAAGCACAGAGAATGGAGATTAGTGGCAACGTAGCCATCTACCATGGGGGGGTAAACAGTTATTAGCCAATCGGGCTAAGGGGGCTCCAGGCATTCCGCCTATGAAGCCTGCATCCACAAAAAAGCATAATGTAACAAGTGATGCGGTTGGCATAGTGCTTGGTTAGAACTTCAATTGTTGTGGGCGCTGCCCTGTTGCACTGTGTGCCATTGCTGGGGAATGCGACTTGGGGATTTCTTTGCTCCAGCCGGAGGAGCAGGTTCTGGGATAATGCCCCAAGATTGCAGCAACGAAAGACCTCTCTCCAGAGTTGTGATGCTGAACGAGGAGCCATTTTTCTCTACCACAATTTTTGAGGGATGCTTCCATTTATAGGGGAGATTATGGTTCCGAAGAGCCTTTGTAATCGTGGATAGAGATGTATAGAACAGTTCCCGGCGAACTTAGCATGTTCGCGTTCGCCGCTGCCGGCGAACATATGCGATGTTCGGTCCGCCCCCCATAAGACATCATTGAGGCAAACTTTGACCCTGAACTTTACAGTCAGCAGACCCATTTCCAGCCAATCAGCATACCTCCCTCCCACACCCTCCCACCTCCTATAAATAAGCAAGGGCAGCATCCATCTTAGATCATTCTGAAGCAGTGTGTGTAGTGAGAGTAGGGAGAGAGCTGCTGCTGCTGCTGCTGCTGCTGCTGCTGTTAAGCTAGGGACAGTTAGTCAGTGTTCCTGGTCTTGCAGTGTTCTTGGTCCACTACTGCTGTAATATCAGCACCCCAAAAAGCCCTTCTAAGGGCTGGTATTTGTGTTTTTTTTTATATATATATATATATATATATATATATATATATATATATACCTAGCGTCCCCAAAAGCCCTTTTAAGGGCTGGTAATTGAGTTGTTTCTTCTTATATATATATATCTATATCTATCTATTGTCCCCAAAAGCCCTTTTAAGGGCTGGTAATTGAGGATTTTTTTTTATTTATATATATACATATATATATATATATACATATATATATATATATATATATATATATATATATATATATATATATATATATATAGTGTCCCCAAAAGCCCTTTTAAGGGCTGGTAAGGTAATAGAGTTTTTTCTTTATATATATATATCTATATATATCTATTGTACACTGCAGTTGCCTGCCCGCTGTGTGTGAGAGGCCACAGACCTACCACAGACTGTACTGTGTGCACACCACACTCATTTCGGGTGGCACAGGCACAGTACCTTGCATTTTAAAAAATATTTTTTTTTCCTCTGTCATAATTGCAGTGAGTGCTGTGTCAGGTCCACAGAGTGCACTGTACCCACTGCAGTGCACTGCCCACCACTGATATATATACGGTGGCACAGCATCTTGTTGCAATAAATTGAAAAAAAATATATTTTTTATTATTGCAGTTGCCTGGGCTGCCAGTTACTGTCAGGTCCACAGAGTGTACTGTGCCCACTGCAGTGCCACTGTGTGCCCACCCACAACTGATATATAAGGTGGCACAGCAGCTTGCAAAGTAAAAAAAAATATATATATTTTTTAATTGCAGTTGCCTGGGTGCCAGTGACTGCTGTCAGGTCCACAGAGAGTGTACTGTGCCACTGCCCACCCACCACTGATATATAAGGTGGCACAGCAGCTTGCAAAGTAAAATAAAATATATTTTTTTAAAATTGCAGTTGCCTGGGTGCCAGTGACTGCTGTCAGGTCCACAGAGAGTGTACTGTGCCACTGCCCACCCACGACTGATATATAAGGTGGCACAGCAGGCTTGCAAAGTAAAATAAAATATATATTTTTTAAAATTGCAGTTGCCTGGGTGCCAGTGACTGCTGTCAGGTCCACAGAGAGTGTACTGTGCCACTGCCCACCCACCACTGATATATATGCCTGCAAGAGAAAAAGCCAGCCGCAGAGAAGCCGTATTCCTGAAAATATAAGAAAAATGCTGTTTTTTAAGGGTTCTGGACATGCTACAGAGCTGAAACTTGACAGGTACACTTTTTAGACCCCCCAGACACTGAATACAAAAAATGACATGCCTGCCTAAAAAAATGCCCGCTAAATGCCTGCAAGAAAAAAAGCCAGCCGCAGAGAAGCCGTATTCCTGAAAATATAAGAAAAATGCTGTTTTTTAGGGGTTCTGGACATGCTACAGAGCTGAAACTTGACAGGTACACTTTTTAGACCCCCCAGACACTAAATACAAAAAATGACATGCCTGCCTAAAAAAATGCCCGATAAATGCCTGCAAGAGAAAAAGCCAGCCGCAGAGAAGCCGTATTACTGAAAATATAATAAAAATGCTGTTTTTTAGGGGTTCTGGACATGCTACAGAGCTGAAACTTGACAGGTACACTTTTTAGACCCCCCAGACACTAAATACAAAAAATTACATGCCTGCCTAAAAAAATGCCCGCTAAATGCCTGCAAGAGAAAAAGCCAGCCGCAGAGAAGCCGTATTCCTGAAAATATAAGAAAAATGCTGTTTTTTAGGGGTTCTGGACATGCTACAGAGCTGAAACTTGACAGGTACACTTTTTAGACCCCCCAGACACTAAATACAAAAAATGACATGCCTGCCTAAAAAAATGCCCGATAAATGCCTGCAAGAGAAAAAGCCAGCCGCAGAGAAGCCGTATTACTGAAAATATAATAAAAATGCTGTTTTTTAGGGGTTCTGGACATGCTACAGAGCTGAAACTTGACAGGTACACTTTTTAGACCCCCCAGACACTAAATACAAAAAATTACATGCCTGCCTAAAAAAATGCCCGCTAAATGCCTGCAAGAGAAAAAAGCCAGCCGCAGAGAAGCCGTATTCCTGAAAATATAAGAAAAATGCTGTTTTTTAGGGGTTCTGGACATGCTACAGAGCTGAAACTTGACAGGTACACTTTTTAGACCCCCCAGACACTAAATACAAAAAATGACATGCCTGCCTAAAAAAATGCCCGCTAAATGCCTGCAAGAGAAAAAGCCAGCCGCAGAGAAGCCGTATTCCTGAAAATATAAGAAAAATGCTGTTTTTTAGGGGTTCTGGACATGCTACAGAGCTGAAACTTGACAGGTACACTTTTTAGACCCCCCAGACACTAAATACAAAAAATGACATGCCTGCCTAAAAAAATGCCCGATAAATGCCTGCAAGAGAAAAAGCCAGCCGCAGAGAAGCCGTATTACTGAAAATATAATAAAAATGCTGTTTTTTAGGGGTTCTGGACATGCTACAGAGCTGAAACTTGACAGGTACACTTTTTAGACCCCCCAGACACTAAATACAAAAAATTACATGCCTGCCTAAAAAAATGCCCGCTAAATGCCTGCAAGAGAAAAAGCCAGCCGCAGAGAAGCCATATTCCTGAAAATATAAGAAAAATGCTGTTTTTTAGGGGTTCTGGACATGCTACAGAGATGAAACTTGACAGGTACACTTTTTAGACCCCCCAGACACTAAATACAAAAAATGACATGCCTGCCTAAAAAAATGCCCGATAAATGCCTGCAAGAGAAAAAGCCAGCCGCAGAGAAGCCATATTCCTGAAAATATAAGACAAATGCTGTTTTTTAGGGGTTCTGGACATGCTACAGAGCTGAAACTTCACAGGTACACATTTTAGACCCCCCAGATGCTAAATCCAAAGAAATTTTTTATTTTTATTTTTTTTTAATTTTTCCAATAATTGGCTCTCTATCAAAAAATTATAATTTTTAAGAACTTTTTTTGCGTGATCCCTCTCCGGCATGCCACAGTCCAGGTGTTAGTCCCCTTGAAACAACTTTTCCATCACTATTGTGGCCAGAAAGAGTCCCTGTGTGTTTTAAAATTCGCCTGCCTATTGAAGTCTATGGCGGTTCGCCCGGTTCGCGAACATTTGCCGATGTTCGCGTTCGCCGTTCGCGAACGGCGAATTTTAGGTTCGCGACATCACTAATCGTGGACAGCTGCCGTCTCATATCTAAGGTGTGTTTGGACAGATCCGCAAAAATTTGAACAGTGGCGTACGGTTCAGGGAGGTGGCCCAACACCCTTGATTTCTGTAGGAGAGCTTCTTTGATGTGATAAAAGTGTACACGCAGTAAGGTGTCACGAGGAATATGTTGAGGCAGAAAGGGAGGTTTTGGAACCCTGTGAATGCGATCTATGGTTAGATCCAAAGGGGACGCTTCAGGCAGGAGGGCTGTGAAAACTTCCAGGGCAAATTTGTGTAGCTCTGTCAGTGGCACCGATTCAGGGATGCCCTGGATCTTTTAATTGTTCCTTCTGGAGCAATCCTCCAGATCCGCTATTTTAGCTTTAACCCACTGGCGTTCCGACAAGTTTTCTTCATGAGCAAATACAAGTTCATTTACTGTGGCCACCATGTCGGTCATAGATGATTCAACATTGTGCACTCTTTCTCCTAGGGAGTGGACCTCTGCTGTAAATCTATTTGCCAAAGCCATGATATCAGATTGCAGGGATGTATGAAAAGTAAACATCATGTCTTTTAAAGCAGTGTCCAGGATCGGCTTTCCCACTGTGGGGAAGTCTGCTATAGGAGATGCCCCTAATTGCACAGATAGCAGAGAGGGTGCAGTGCGGCCTAGCAGCGAGGCCTGGGCCTGGGAGTCAAGTCTAATCATGGATTTGGTCGGGCTGGAGCATGTCGGGCTAGAGGTTTCAGGGGTGCAGGGGGACACAGTACCTGGTCGCTGTATGTCACCGGACTGCTGTTCGTCCGGCAGATCGGAGTAATGTACCCTCTGCCCCTCCGGAGCGGCAAGGCCCGAGCCGCCGGTGCCATCTTGTCGACCGCTCCGGGATGGCAGGGGGAAGAAGGCTATGAGTTTCTGCGGCCCCTTCACTCCTTTTCGCTTCCCCGTCATATCGATCGGTGCAGGAGTGTTCCCGGGATGCAGCGGTGTGGAGATCGAGGGTGGATGCCAAGCGTAGCTGGGTAGATGTCGCTGGATTGCGGATGCTGGAGCCGGAGTGAGGGATCAGACGTCCATCACGGTCCCGCGCTGGCCACGCCCCCAGCTTTCTTTATTTTTTAAACAATGGCTTGGGGAGACAGCCTGTATCATGAGGCAACAGTTTAGTGCACTTGGAAAAAGATTAGAGATTTTTTGGATACATTCTGGTGTCTCTTTGGCAGACTTTGGATGGAAATGCCAAAGTGTTGCACAATAGTGAGCAAGCCTTATGTGAAGAAGCCAAATTATAGTAGATACAGACCAAGATAAACAATTTTTTTAGATCAAGTCTGGTGTCTATTTTGCAGACTTTGGACAGGTGCTGGAAAATTGGGCTTTGTGTGTTGGTGGTGCCTTCACACTGTAACCCTATAGAGGTACTCTTGATAAAAGCAAGAATTGGCCGTGCTGTAAAAAAATTGAAGTTTGATGCAACTGTAAAACAGGCGTGGAAAATTGGTTCTTGGGTGTTAATTGTGCCCATAAAACCTATACCAAAAAATTACTTCCAGATAAAAACACCCACAAAGCTAGGCAGCCTAGACAGTGTTGCAGAGCTTTGAGATCCTAGTAAAATTTATTCAGTGAAGTCGGCATCTGGGGCTTGATAGCTGCTGCTAATCCAGGACTGATTCACTGTGACAAATGTCAGCCGATCAATGGAGTCTGTGGACAGACGCGCTCTTTTTTCTGTCACGAAACCTCCGGCAGCACTAAATGCCCGTTTGGAAAGCAGGACAGCCTAGCAGCTCAATTGCATGCTGGGCAAGATCTGGCCAGTGGTCTTTTCTCATGACCTAGAAACCCAGTGGGTTGTCTACTGGAAAGTTCTCTATGTCTGTTTTTGCCCTTCGATAATCTTCCATCATATGATGCAAAACATGCAAGGACAAAACATTTTTTGAAATGCATTACTGAGGCGGGCCCCTACTCCACAGCTCCTCTTTCACCAACAGAAGCCCTATAACTAGCTTTTCCAAGAGACTGTAACCTACCAGAGTCTGGAGAGGTGTTACATAAACTCCTCTTTAAGATGTCCTCAATAGTGATGTCGCGAACCTAAAATTCGCCGTTCGCGAACGGCGAACGCGAACATCGGCAAATGTTCGCGAACCGGCGAACCGGGCGAACCGCCATAGACTTCAATAGGCAGGCGAATTTTAAAACACACAGGGACTCTTTCTGGCCACAATAGTGATGGAAAAGTTGTTTCAAGGGGACTAACACCTGGACTGTGGCATGCCGGAGAGGGATCACGCAAAAAAAAGTTCTTAAAAATTATAATTTTTTGATAGAGAGCCAATTATTGGAAAAATTAAAAAAAAATAAAAATAAAAAATTTCTTTGGATTTAGCATCTGGGGGGTCTAAAAGGTGTACCTGTGAAGTTTCAGCTCTGTAGCATGTCCAGAACCCCTAAAAAACAGCATTTTTCTTATATTTTCAGGGATATGACTTCTCTGCGGCTGGCTTTTTCTCTTGCAGGCATTTAGCGGGCATTTTTTTAGGCAGGCATGTCATTTTTTGTATTTAGTGTCTGGGGGGTCTAAAAAGTGTACCTGTCAAGTTTCAGCTCTGTAGCATGTCCAGAACCCCTAAAAAACAGCATTTTTCTTATATTTTCAGGAATACGGATTCTCTGCGGCTGGCTTTTTCTCTTGCAGGCATTTAGCGGGCATTTTTTTAGGCAGGCATGTCATTTTTTGTATTTAGTGTCTGGGGGGTCTAAAAAGTGTACCTGTCAAGTTTCAGCTCTGTAGCATGTCCAGAACCCCTAAAAAACAGCATTTTTCTTATATTTTCAGGAATACGGCTTCTCTGCGGCTGGCTTTTTCTCTTGCAGGCATTTAGCAGGCATTTTTTTAGGCAGGCATGTAATTTTTTGTATTTAGTGTCTGGGGGGTCTAAAAAGTGTACCTGTAAAGTTTCAGCTCTGTAGCATGTCCAGAACCCCTAAAAAACAGCATTTTTCTTATATTTTCAGGAATACGGCTTCTCTGCGGCTGGCTTTTTTTCTTGCAGGCATTTAGCGGGCATTTTTTTAGGCAGGCATGTCATTTTTTGTATTTAGTGTCTGGGGGGTCTAAAAAGTGTACCTGTCAAGTTTCAGCTCTGTAGCATGTCCAGAACCCCTAAAAAACAGCATTTTTCTTATATTTTCAGGAATACGGCTTCTCTGCGGCTGGCTTTTTTTCTTGCAGGCATTTAGCGGGCATTTTTTTAGGCAGGCATGTCATTTTTTGTATTTAGTGTCTGGGGGGTCTAAAAAGTGTACCTGTCAAGTTTCAGCTCTGTAGCATGTCCAGAACCCCTAAAAAACAGCATTTTTCTTATATTTTCAGGAATACGGCTTCTCTGCGGCTGGCTTTTTTTCTTGCAGGCATTTAGCGGGCATATTTTTAGGCAGGCATGTAATTTTTTGTATTTAGTGTCTGGGGGGTCTAAAAAGTGTACCTGTCAAGTTTCAGCTCTGTAGCATGTCCAGAACCCCTAAAAAGCAGCATTTTTCTTATATTTTCAGGAATATGGCTTCTCTGCGGCTTGCTTTTTCTCTTGCAGGCATTTAGCGGGCATTTTTTTAGGCAGGCATGTAATTTTTTGTATTTAGTGTCTGGGGGGGTCTAAAAAGTGTACCTGTCAAGTTTCAGCTCTGTAGCATGTCCAGAACCCCTAAAAAACAGCATTTTTCTTATATTTTCAGGAATACGGCTTCTCTGCGGCTGGCTTTTTCTCTTGCAGGCATATATATCAGTGGTGGGTGGGCAGTGGCACAGTGCACTCTCTGTGGACCTGACAGCAGTCACTGGCACCCAGGCAACTGCAATTTAAAATATATATATATTTTTTTTTACTTTGCAAGCTGCTGTGCCACTTTATATATCAGTGGTGGGTGGGCAGTGGCACAGTACACTCTCTGTGGACCTGACAGCAGTCACTGGCACCCAGGCAACTGCAATTTAAAAAATATATATATATTTTTTTACTTTGCAAGCTGCTGTGCCACTGTATATATCAGTGGTGGGTGGGCAGTGGCACAGTACACTCTCTGTGGACCTGACAGCAGTCACTGGCACCCAGGCAACTGCAATTTTAAAAAATATATATTTTATTTTACTTTGCAAGCTGCTGTGCCACCTTATATATCAGTGGTGGGTGGGCAGTGGCACAGTACACTCTCTGTGGACCTGACAGCAGTCACTGGCACCCAGGCAACTGCAATTAAAAAAAATATATATATTTTTTTACTTTGCAAGCTGCTGTGCCACCTTATATATCAGTGGTGGGTGGGCACACAGTGGCACTGCAGTGGGCACAGTACACTCTGTGGACCTGATAGTAACTGGCAGCCCAGGCAACTGCAATAATAAAAAATATTTTTTTTTTTTCAATTTATTGCAACAAGATGCTGTGCCACCGTATATATATCAGTGGTGGGCAGTGCACTGCAGTGGGTACAGTGCACTCTGTGGACCTGACACAACACTCACTGCAATTATGACAGAGGAGAAAAAAAATATTTTTTAAAATGCAAGGTACTGTGCCTGTGCCACCCGAAATGAGTGTGGTGTGCACACAGTACAGTCTGTGGTAGGTCTGTGGCCTCTCACACACAGCGGGCAGGCAACTGCAGTGTACAATAGATATATATAGATATATATATATATAAAGAAAAAACTCTATTACCTTACCAGCCCTTAAAAGGGCTTTTGGGGACACTATATATATATATATATATATGTATATATATAAATAAAAAAAATCCTCAATTACCAGCCCTTAAAAAGGCTTTTGGGGACACTAGATAGATATAGATATATATATATATATATAAGAAGAAACAACTCAATTACCAGCCCTTAAAAGGGCTTTTGGGGACGCTAGGTATATATATATATATATATAAAAAAAAAAAAAAAACACAAATACCAGCCCTTAGAAGGGCTTTTTGGGGTGCTGATATTACAGCAGTAGTGGACCAAGAACACTGCAAGACCAGGAACACTGACTAACTGTCCCTAGCTTAACAGCAGCAGCAGCAGCAGCAGCTCTCCCTACTCTCACTACACACACTGCTTCAGAATGATCTAAGATGGATGCTGCCTTTGCTTATTTATAGGAGGTGGGAGGGTGTGGGAGGGAGGTACGCTGATTGGCTGGAAATGTGTCTGCTGACTGTAAAGTTCAGGGTCAAAGTTTGCCTCAATGATGTCTTATGGGGGGCGGACCGAACATCGCATATGTTCGCCGGCAGCGGCGAACGCGAACATGCTAAGTTCGCCGGGAACTGTTCGCCGGCGAACAGTTCTATACATCTCTAGTCCTCAATATATTTCAACTTTTACTCCCTCTGCGAGGGCAGGATGAGTTCTGAGACTTTCCCCTTGCAGCCATGGTCAAGGAGGGTTGCCAACCAACAATGATCCTTCTCCTTGATGTCACTAATTCTTGGGTCCTTTCACAGGCTTTGAAGAATAAGGAAGCTCATGCACCACAAGTTTGTGGAGGCATGATATGACGAGTCCTGAGGGTTGCTGAAAATTACACTATCTGGAACTGCCTCCTCCCAGCCATGTACTACTTCCAAGGTTTCTGGGGACTGAAAACCATCTCTTACGGTTTGACTTATGCCTTCCTCTGCTTCAATGCCTCCAAAACTGCTAAAATTCCTCCTCCTCCTCCCTCTCCTCTTGTGTGTTATGTGGCATTGCAAGAACTGTGTATGCATAAAGTGGGCCTTGAGAGGAAAGGAAGTCCTCCTCTTCCTCCCGCTGCTCTGCCTTGAGTGCCCTTAAGCATATTGCCACATAAAGTATGCTCCAGCAGGAACATAAGAGGTATTTTGTCATTGATGCATGCTTTGTCATGGCTCACCATCCTTTTCCATTCCTCAAATGGTGACAGTACAGTGCATGCATCCTTTATCAGCAGCCATTGGCATGAGAAAAAAAAGCAGAGCTGCCCTAAACCTGTCCTTGTGCCATACTCACACAGGTACTCATTGTCAGCCTCTGCTGCATATGTAGCTGCAGCAACATTGCCAAAGTTGAGTTCCACCTAATGGGCATATCACAAATCAGGCAGTTTTTGGGCAGGTGGAATTCCAGCCAACTGAACACTGGCTGTGTATGACAGCCTGAAATGGCTACAGACTCGTATGGCCTGCCTTAGAAGATCTTACAACCTGTGTACCTTTTTAAGAAATGCTGCACCACCAAATTAAGGACATGTGACAGACATGGTACATGTGTCAACTTTTCCTGTTGAAGGGCAGACAGAAGGTTAGTGCCATTATTGCACACCACCTTTCCTTGGCATATGTTAACCTGACTCGTTGAATAGCCCTTCAAACACTTAGGGGGTACTGGTGGTTCATAGGACAATTCAGCAGAGGAGGGCATGGAGGAGGAGGAAGGGAAGGAGGAGGGGGAGGGGCTGACAGATCTCATATCATCACCACCAGCTGTATAGAGACGTGGCGGCAAAACAAACTCCAGTACTGAGACCTTTCCTGCATCCTTCCTAGTTGCAAGCAGAGTTACCCAGTGTGCTGTGAACAAAATATATTGTTCCTGACCATGCTTACTGGACCACATGTCAGCAGTAACTTAGACCTTGCTGCTGACTGCTAGGCCTAACGATGCCAAAACATTACCTTCCACGTGATGGTACAGAGCTGGAATGGCCTTACGTTAAAAGAAATAGCAACTGGGAACCTACCATTGTGGTACAGCACATTCTGCAAATTCACAGAAGGGGGCAGAATCCACAAGATGGAAAGGCAGGAGTTGTAAAGCCAGAAATTTGGACAAGCTGGGATTTAGATGCTGGGCATGTGGGTCACAGGTAGTATATTTTTTTTTTATGCAGCAGCTTGGGTAAAGAAATGTACCTGCTATACTCTACAGCTGGCGGTGTGCTGTTAGTAGTAATGTTGCAAGGATCAGTGACACCCTTTGCTATAGCATCATGCCTGTCAGTGGAGGCTGCTGGGAGGTCATGAGATATAGCAAGGGTAGACATGAAAGGTGAGGAGTGAGGAGGAGAAGATTTGTGTCCCTTGTGTGTGGCTTTCAGGTGCTCTTTCCAATGGGTGGTGGGAAGTAAATGTCTTGTCAAGCATGTGGTACCCAAATAGCTGGTTTTTTTTCAGCACTTGATCTGCTTGTGACAGTGATTGCAAATTGCAACAGTGCGATCAGCTGCACATGTGCTAAAAAAGGTCCACCCAGCTGAGCTGTGGGAAGTGGGCTGGGAGAAAACAGCTCTACAATCTGAAGGAATAGGGTGCCTGCTCTCTACCCTTCCATGATGGATGATGTGGAGGTCATCCTGCCTCTTTGGGGTTGTTTCAACCACTCACTTTCCTCCTCTGCTCTATCCGACACCCAAGTCACATCAGTGACCTCATTATCATCATCCCCTCCATCCTCATCATCACTGGAGCCAACTTGGCAATATGCTGCGGCTGGGGAACGTGACTGCCAATTTCTTTTTTTCAGTGTTCTCCTCTCTCTTTAGGCTCATGTTCCTACTTTCCTCTACCTCAGAACCAACATCAGAATCAAGTAATGCCTATGCATCCTTAATAAGAAAGTGGCTGTTGCTGTGTTTAAGTAGTTCAGCTAACTCCTCCATGCACGATGCTGGGGCTATGGCAGGAGTAGCTGTGAACAAGGAGGCAGAATAAGCTGCTCTGGCAGTTGTGGTGGACCGCACACTAGTGTCAGCTTGGGTCATAGAAGATGAGGTTGGTTTAGTAAGCCAATCCACCACCTCCTCTGCATGCTGTGGCTGGATAGTACAGGCAACATCACTAAACAGAGACAAACATGCCCTGCCTTAGGACAGACCACATCCACCTTTGCCTGTGGACACAGACACTGCTGGCCCCCTCATAGTGGCATGGGAACATCTGTCTCTCCTTGTTGGCCTGCCTGACATAATTAATGGGGGGTGGGGCTTATTACCCAAATTTGTAACTACTATAAAAAAATTAAAATGATAAAAAAGGGGGAACACCCGTGTCACTGTCAGAAATACTGCGGCTGACAATTTAAAAAATGATCGATACCATGACAGAGATCCTTTTGGAACTTCTTTTATGGTTATCGATCAGTTTAAGGCAAATCTGAGGGGAAGTCATGTAGGTAGAGGTATTTCACAACTAGAGACCAAGTGGATCTATCAGGTGAAATGTTTTAGACAATTGGGCCTGAATGTAGATTTAGACATCAATTCCTTCATAAATAACAGTTATAAAAAGTAGTAAAACAAAACCTCCTGCGCTCAAGTGCTGTCTGATGGAGTAGAAAGAGGTGCACTACCAACTCAGATGTAGAGAGAGCTGTTTGGTCTTGCTGCCCCCTTCAGGATCAAGGGTATCCAGAACCAATATAATTGATACATCAAGCTGCATACAAGGACGTTGGGTCATAGTTCTGTGTAACTAACATACGTGACCTATTATGTTGGGCCATGGTGTTATGATTAAAAGTCCTCTTTGTACATTGACCTGGTATGTTCAGCTTGCAGCAGTATACAATATGATTGCCACTTGTTTTTATTTCAACATTTTTAATATTTTATATACTATAAGTCTCTATTTGCATCGGTCTTTCTCCCTTGCAAAAGAATTTGTGTTCCGGTTTCCGCTTTATTTACAGTGCTATGCGTTCCAGGGGGCACATTTCCGGTTCCTCCGCTGGAGAAGTGAACCATCCTATTGGTCATGGGGACCTCTGTGCTTCCTGTGGAATACGTATATATTAAGTGACATTCAGCGTGTGGTTAGCCACTCCTCCCCGATGACGCGGCTTCCTGCGAAACATGTAGGTGGAGTCTACCCTCAACCCGACGTCACAAGCCGGAAGAAGCTCGCCGCTGTAACCGAATGATCTCTTGCTGTCTGCGCATTATATTTTTTATGTGGTGAGTGCATTAAATGTTTTTATTAAAACATTCAGTTTTGAAGTACTGCACCATTGGTCCTTTTTATTTTTTCCTTTTTGGTATTATGCATCCTATGGGAGCCCACAGGGATTAGTGTTTACTGTCTCTGGGAAAGTCTCGAGGTCAACCAATTGTCCTCCTGTGTGATCTGCCTTTTTGGAGTTTGAGGCTATCTTGATCACTGTGAGAGCAGTGATCAACTGGATCTGGTAAGAGGCTTGTTGCTGCATGTGGTGGAGGTGTAGGCTGTCCGGATTGCCCACTGTAGCTTTCCATCTTTGCACACCAAGGTGCTAACCAAATATGGACTGATTATACGCTGTGGACTGATTATGCACTGTGGACTTTATTTCTCTCAACTCTAGCGCTGCATTTCTATTTTTTTATGTGCATATAGGGTCTGGAAGCAGATTGACTTTCCTGGACTTTTGCATCACTTTTTCAAACCAAGTCAGGAGGTGAGAGGAAATAAATATTCACCAGAATAGAAATCTCCTGTTCTGGTGACAACTGTAAATGGTGGGATTTTCCCTCTGGAGGGATTTCTTCTTACTTGCATATCTGGGAAAGAAATTGAGGCAATAACTCCTCACATGCAGAATACAAAAAATACTTTTTCTATTAATATTCTTCCTTTTATATAAACCTAGGAAAACATTTTGGCTGGAGATTCACATGAAGACAGTTTATTCTTAAATATCTGTTTTTATGCCAACATGTCAGTGTTGCTAGAATACTTAATTATTCAGTCTGGAAAATGTTCCTGTGATTTTTGTAGTATAATTCACCATCATTAAAGCTATGAACAAAACAGTCTGTATATCTTATGCCAACAAAAAATATATTAAAATATAACATTGTACCTTACAAAATAATATAGGTCAGTTGCTCAGCTAACTGTAAGACATTGCTTTTTGTACATCTTATTTCAGTTGAACTGTACTTTTTTTTTCTTAAGATATACCGTATTTATATTTAAACCCCTAACTTTCTGTAGGTAGGAGGCCTTGACAAGTGCATTACAGAAAGTAAATACCTGTTTTACAGCATTAAAATAGAGAGCAGGCAGTACTTGATTTTAACACTTTGCTTTAATGCCATTTGAATGCCATTTCATGCCTCAAATGTAGAAATTGTACATTTTCACACAATGACTACTCATTGTGTGAAAATGTAGTAATTTTCACACAATGAGTAGTCATAAAAGCTTACACACTGGTAATTAACTGACAGACACATAACAGACAACATTGACAACATACAGTATATATTAGTAAATAAACATAAGTAAATAACATAATAACATATATATATAGTAAAGGTATATAAGTGTATATAGGTCATGGAATTGTGTTGAGTAAATACAACATACATACCAAACAGTTCAAGGCTTACAATTGGGTGTACATTGGGTGATATTTGGTTGTAAATGATTGCCATTGTTTCCAGATGGTATGTGCTATCTGATATTGCATTATTTATAATTGTTATGGATTAGCTATTCCTGGCAACGCTTTATGGGATCCAATTTTTTATTTTTATTTTATTTTATCACTTTCCAATCATTTTTCAGATTGCCTGGTTTGTGAGCATTTGCATAAACCGATTTGGCTTAATAGCCTTATTCGGAATTTGGTTGATTTATTGCATTATTCCTGTCCCAGACTATAGCAACATGGCCACCGTCTAAATGTATATGGGGATTGTTCTCTAGCTTCTGGCCTTTGGCAGAGCGTTACTTTAGCCGATGTCTGTGCTTCAGCAGTATGGCCGCAGTATATTCTTTTGTGGGAAACAGAGTGGGGCCTCTAGTGCACAACAAGGCTATATGGCCACCATGGTTTTTCAGTCTTTGATGGCAGCAAGTAGTACATACTCGAGGCCAGGCTCCAATAGTATGGCCACAGTTTATTCCTTTTTTTATTTTCATTTTCTTTCAATAATGTTTGTTGAAAAGGGTATTTCAGACAACAAAATGTAAAGAACAGAACAGATAAGGGTAAAGAAATAGACATTGGTCCTCAACATGCAATAATAATGGATGTAAGTATGATTGCACTGACGTTAGAAAATTAGAATATCACCATAAAAAATATAAGCTATAGTACAGTTTAGCTGTGAAGTGCTGGGAGCTATCGCTCGCCTCCTGACACCTCAAATGGGAACATTTTGTATCAAGAGGGTGTCGACAGAGCTCCCCAGTTACCCCATCATACATGAGAGTAATAAACAATGAAAAAGGGAAGACCCCTGTAAAAGGCCAACCAAATAGAAAAATAGCATATTACAATGGTAGAATTACCCGGAGGAGTACAAGAGATGAGTGGAAGGAAGAAAGTAGTCAGGATCAAGATGTGGAGTGAGAACTCCTAATCAGAGCCTAGAGATTGCAGTGGAGATTAGGGAAAGAGACAGTCTAAGTGACAAGAGGGAAAAAAGGGGCAATTAAGAAGGTTGAAAAGAATGAAAGGAGACCATGGCATAAGGAGCAGAGACCAGAGGAGAGCAGGAAAGTTTGAATATGATGTAATGATGACACCATCAAGGGGGTGGAATTTTCATAAATTTTCCCAAGGTTCCCAGGCTGCTTCAAACTTTTCTGGGGTATTTAGGAGCTTGCTAACCATCTTCTCCTGAGTTATGATCCAGGATATCTTTTGCTTAGTTCTAGTGAAGGAAACACGGGGTTGTTTCCAGGAGCTAGCAAGGGTTAGCCTAATTCCCGATAATATGAATAGGATGAGTTTTTGGATGTTTTTGGGCGCCAAAGCAACTGGAAAGTTGAGCAGGGCAATTTGGGAGGATTTAGCAATAGGGAGACCCGTGATTTTTCCGGAACATGTTAAAAGTCTTATTAAAAAAAGATCTTATTTTAGAGCAGTTCCACCACACATGCAACATGTCCCCTATATGTTCACAACCTCTAAAACAAGTCGGAGTCGAGAAGGAGTAAAAATTTAGCCAATCTTGAGGGAACTAGATATCGTCTCATCATAACTTTTAGGTTGGCTTCAGCTAGGGTTATATTCAGAATACCCTTGGTGGCCCTGAGGGAGTACTTAGTTCAATCTGCAAAAGACCATGTAAAACCTATGTAGCTCTGCCCCCTGGGGAGTGGCTAAGTGTACACACATCCTCCTCACTTCTGTTGCCCTGAGTGTTGTCCAATCCACTTGACACTATAGGTTCTGACATTGGAAATGATAAGACACTACTAGATTTGCAGTAAAGAATCAGGTTTACTTATCTTTAACTTGCGTTTAGTAAAATGCACAAACAGTTTCAATAAAACAGTCAACACAAGAACACCAATGATAAGAAAGATCCTGAATACTCAATCTAGAACTGTATACGTTTCAGCACTCAGGATAAAAAGGGCAATCCAAACATATATATATATATATATATATATATATATATATATATATATATATACATATATATTGTTATATAGTGGAGGATTAATATATACAGTGGTGATCGAAAGTCTGGGCACCCCAGGTAAAAATTTGTATTAATGTGCATAAGGAAGCCAAGGAAAGATGGAAAAATCTCCAAAAGGCATCAAATTACAGATTAGACATTCTTATAATGTAACAACAAAAGTTAGATTTTATTTCCATCATTGACACTTTCAAGATTACAGAAAACAAAAAAATGGCATCTGCAAAAGTTTGGGCACCCTGCAGAATTTATAGCATGCACTGCCCCCTTTGCAAGACTGAGAACTGCCAGTGTCATGCATTGTTCTCAATCATCGTCTGGGAAGACCAGGTGATGTCAATCTCAAATGTTTTAAATGCCCAGACTCATCTGACCTTACCCCAACAATCAGCACCTTGGGATCTTCTAAGCAGTTGCCTAGAAAACTGAAACCGAAAATAGTTGTCGCTCACAAAGCTGGAGAAGGCTATAAGAAGATAGCAAAGTGTTTTCAGATGTCAATGTCCTCTGTTCGGAATGTAATTAAGAAATGGCAGTCATCAGGAACAGTGGAAGTTAAAGCAAGATCTGGAGGACCAAGAAAAATATCAGACAGAACAGCTCGCAGGATTGTGAGAAAAACAATTCAAAACCCATGTTTGACTGCACGATCCCTCCAGAAATATCTGGCTGACACTGGAGTTGTGGTTCACTATTCCACTCTAAAGAGATACAAATATGGTCTTCACGGAAGAGTCATCAGAAGAAAACCTCTTCTACGTCCTCACTACAAAAATCAGCATTTGAACTTTGCAAATGAACATATAGACAAGCCTGATGCATTTTGGAAACAAGTTCTGTGGACAGATGAGGTTAAAATTTAACTTTTTGTCCGGAATGAGCAATGGTACATTTGGAGAAGAAGGGGCACAGAATTTAAAGAAAAGAACCTCTGTCCAGCTGTTAAGCATGGGGGTGGATCACTCATGCTTTGGGGTTGTCTTGCAACCAGTGGCACAGGGAACATCTTATGAGTAGAAGGAAAAATGGATTCAATAAAATTTCAGCAAATTTTGGATGGTAACTTGATGCCATCTGTGAAAAAAGCTGAAGTTAAAGAGAGGATGGCTTCTACAAATGGATCATGATCCTGAACACACCTCGAAATCCACAGGGGATTACATCAAGAGGCGTAAACTGCAGGTTTTGCCATGGCCTTCACAATCTCCTGACCTCAACATAATTGAAAATCTATGGATAGACCTTAAAAGAGCAGTGTGTGAAAGACAGCCCAGAAATCTCAAAGAACTGGAAGACTTTTGTAAGGAAGAATGGGAAAAGATACCTCAAACAAGAATTGAAAGACTCTTGGCTGGCTACACAAAGCGCTTACAAGTTGTGATACTTGCCAAAGGGGGCAGTACAACTCTGCAGGGTGCCCAAACTTTTGCAGACGCCAATTTTTTGTTTTCTGTTATTTTGAAAGTGTAAATGATGGAAATAAAATCTAACTTTTGTTGACATATTATAACAATGCCTAATCTATAATTTGATGCCTTTTGGAGATTTTTCCATCTTTCCTTGGCTTCTTTATGCACATTAATACAAATTATTACCTGGGGTGCCCAAACTTTCGATCACCACTGTATACTGGTAATACACTACTCCTCAAGTGTAATGCAAGAGTGACCACAAATCAATGTTGTACAGTAATTAAAAGTAACTCCAACTATTACTGGCCTGTCTCAGTGACTCGAATGTCATGAAACTAAACTATCTATCAGAGTGCACTCTGGATTCTATAGGGGGCCCCCTTTACATTAGATTGCAAGAGTCTCCTGGATGAGCAAGGCCTTTCTAGTCTTCGCCAGCAAAGGTGTCCTCAATCAATCTGAGGAAAGTATTTGTAATCCTCGGTAAAGGTGATTAATTAACTGTAATCCACAACAGGAATAACCATTAACTGTAATCCAAACAGCAAGGGAGAAGATAGGTTCTTGTACTCCACAGCTGGTAGCCAATCTAAAACTGAAAGAGGGGCAAGGCCTTCGGTTCCGCCATGCACTAATCAATGCTGCAGTGTCCGGTGGTGATCGTTAGAGCTAGTGTGGCCTTCTGCTAGAACTGCTCTGCAGACCTGCCCTGGCTCAGTCTAATAGTACAGTAGATACTTCAAATTGGATCTCTCTCACCCAGTGTGATGTGCTCTGTGTCCCACAGTCCACACCGTCAGTGTCCCGCTCTCGTCAGCAACACTCACAACCTCTCAGGGCATCCCTCTGCTTGATCTACTGCCGAGATTCTTCAGCACGCTGCTCTTTCTGTCTCCGGTGTGTGCCTGCTAGGCCTCCGGCCTATCCTTCTCTGCGCTCCGCAGCAGCTCTTTTCCTCCTCACAGCGTGCTGTCCTTGAGGCAAGAGCGAAATTTGGTCCCTCACCCCTGTGCGCGTTACGTCAGCGCTCAGGGCTATTGACTTCTTCAGCAGACGTAACGCGTACAGGGGGGCGTAGCCGTGCTGTGGACGTCAAATCCTTCCATTGAAACATTGCTGTATCGCACTTGTATACTACAGAATTTTCCCTGTGATATGGATGGATGAGCTGTGCTGGTGGATCTGAAGGATGATGTCCTTCATCCAAAACCACTACGGCTCAGTAAAGACATAGATGCGTCTTTATTTATTCCTCATGGGCTCAGTGTGTACATTGACGAGAGAGGTATTCACTGCGGATGGTTTGACATACTGGAATATGGAGATTGCTCGATATCTATGACTCAAATTGGGGAGATATCTGTGCCTAAAGATTGTGGAGTGGTCTACATCCGGTTTTGATTGGAGGAGAATAAAAGGCTCTATATATACGTTTATCAGGTGAATGAGCAATTTCTGAGGTTCACGTGGTGTGGTGGAAGTTCACTTTACCTTCATCCGTGGATTTATCTTTCTCCTGTGGACTTTTTGCCTATTCACTAATGTGGACTCTTAAAGGGTTTTCACAGCGCTGCTTATGTGTTGGACTTTTTCTATTTACTAACTTCTGAAGGGATTAACACATTTTTTTCGAGATGTTTATAATTACTATATTTTAATATATTCCAATTAACTACTATCATGCTGGTACTCATATTAGTGCACTTGCAACAACACAGTTGAATGCTGTCCAAGATACTTTTTTTAACTGACACTGACAAGTCACTTTTTTCAGGACAAGCTTTTAAGGTTAAGCCCTTCTTCTAAGGCCAAGCGGTAATGATAAATGTGGGTTTAGAGATTTTTCTAAACCTATGTTCATCAGCACTGCTTGGACCTAGAAGAAAGGGTTAACCCTGAAAGCCTGTCCTGAAATATTAACTGTTAGTGGAAATAAAAAAAGGTACTTAGCTGTGTTCTAGTTAGCTATAAACTTGTATTAAAATATGAACAACTGTAATATAGATAGCTAAACACCTTCTTTTCTCTGTTATTTACAAGAATTTAGAATGTAGAGATACGGCACAGTAGCTATGAGCTATTGCTAGTCCCATTGGAAAGCTAAGCATCACATTTGGGTTGAGGCTTGTCCATATGAGTTAGAGAGATCTCTTTTGTGTTTCTACCTCTAGAGCCAATGTAGAGTCACTTCCTTTGATAGAGTGACAACACTCCTTCTGCAGTGAAATATTGAAGCATTTTCATCCTTGCTGCTGCCGTAACTGTCTGAATGTTGGCAGCGTTGATAGTCCTATGAAAAAATACCCATGCTTAGCTCTGTCCAAAACCTTTTAGATTAACAGCACTTTACCCTATCTGCTGGAGCTTAGGGAAATAATAAATAAGATCACTCAGTACACCCCTCTAATCCCCCATTACTGTCCAGCAGGATGCAGGAAATCCAGGTTTACCTTTTAAAAAATATCATTTACATTTCTTTTAAGAGATTTAGCTGGCCAATTTGCACTAAAAACGCAGAAGGATTAGTTGGACTTCATTACAAACAGTTGGTGATGATAGCATATAAAATGTGCAATTACAGTAAATGTAAGAACCAATAAAATAACAAATAAATACAGCAAACAAATTACTGGCATGCAGTATGATGAAATTATTTATATTAATAGAATGTATTTGTTAGGCTATAGGATTTTCATCTTAAAATATCTGTCTGTATAAATTATTGTGCTCAATACATATAAAGTCATCATATGGAAACTTTTATTGCATTTTATCTTCACTATAATATCATTACTGGACTAGTGGAAATACTATTACAAATACAATTAAAATAGAACTTCTAGGGTCATTTATATTAACAAAATTCAATTTGTGTTCAGTGTTAAATTGCCTAAAGTTCATTATACTTATTCATCATACTTATATGAATGAAAATGCAGTATTTAACTAAACTATATTGAAAAAAAGTGATCTTTTGCATTCAAGAGTTAAAGTAGGAGCAATAGTCAACTAATTAAAATATCACCTCTCCTCCAAATAACGGACACTTTAAGGCATAACCTCCCACTATGTATCTATGATTCTAATTGCAGTCGCAAGTGCAGACTTGAAGGGGAAAATTCTAATTAATTTCTCAGGGAACAAATACTAAGAGGGCAGCATATTTCAAACACATAATGCAAATCCAACTATGGTTCTTGGTCTGATAGTTTCAGCTGGCAGTTAATTACTACAGTGTCTCTAAATGTACAGGTGACTCTCCAAGTCTTACATCAGTAGTCTTTACTTCTCTTAATTCTCTTTACTTATCTTACCACTTTCACTTGTTATACTTCCATAATTCCTTTTTCGTGCAGTAATGCAATGTAATATAGGGATTTGCCTGAATATTTTCATGTTGTCTGTCTGATCTTTTGAGATTCACACAATTCAAGAAACCATCATGATAAACTGTGGGAACTGTATAAACATCCACAGATTGCATACATGTGCATATTCAGGCAATTATTAAAAAAAAAAAAAACAGTTAATTAAAAAATGGAGATACCTTTCCTTAATTCATTCCTGTTTCGTTCATAATACTGAAATGTAACACACGACCTGTAGATAACCTACATGGTGCAATATACACTACCCTTCCTCTGTTGTAATAAAGTATTCTTAGAAGCATATAAATTATTATTATTAATATACAGGGTTTTTGTAGCACCGACAGTTTACGCAGCCCTTTACAACTTGAGGGAAGACAGTACAACTGTCAAAAAAGGGCTACCCTGCTGGTGGCACTGTGGCTCCCAGATCCATAGGCTGCAGTTCCAGCCTCCACCAGTGGGTGTCTCCCAGCAGCCAGAAGCTCATATCATGAGTCATCACCTGATGTCCATTGTAGGAAGTATATTTAAGTCATGTCTGTCCTGCTCTGGTTGCCTTGGTGTTTCAGTCTCCATGTGCCCCTGATCTGCAATCCTGTTCCTGGACCTGGACCCCTGCCGCCTAATCCCTTCCCACCTGCTCTCTTCCTCTCCTGCTACCCTTTCCCTATCCTGTCTTGCCCCAACTCCCTCTGACTCTATGCCAGCTCCCTGACTCTATGTCAGCTGCTCAGTTGGATTGTCGTGCAAAGGCTAAGTGTCCACCTACATATGGGTCTGAAAGCTTCTCACATGCTTTATATGGGTTACCCTCTTGGCCTGAGATTCAGAACAATAAAAAGGGGGAATTGGGACTTTCAGTGAGGCAACTGACAAAGGTCTGACTAGGAAATATATATTGAGTATTTAATGGCATAAAATAGCATTATGTAGGTTGAAGAATAAGACCAAAAACCAAGGGGAGTGTGCAGGGCTTGAGAGACTAATATATAGAAAAGTGTGTCAATGCAGCCATCACCTAATATGTGCACAGAGTGAAGCCATGGTATGGATGTGAACGGCCGAGAATAACCCAGAAAAAGAGAACATGTGGAAACATGAAAAGGGAAAAAAAAGAAGGGGTGAAATGCAAAAGGAAAAGTGAAAAGAAGTGCGCAAGTAATTGATGGTCTGAGATTCATTTGATGGTTGCCTTAATTTAGTTCCTCTGGCAGTCTGTTGCTCCTATGGTGCCAAAGCCTGGTGGTCCCCGACATACCCTTGGTAACTGGTAGCTGCATTAGCCTTCATGGCCCTGGTTGTGGTAACCTCCCAGGGAATGGCAGAGTGCGATCTGTGCCTCGTTATGATCTAGATGTGATTTTCCACAGCTTCGGGTGTTTGTTGAAAAAGAAATAGGTTGCACTCTGTCATGGAATGAAGTTGCTTGAATTTGTTGAAGTATCGTCATGCCACACATCCAAATAGACAGGTACTGTTAACGTTTCACACAGGTCTCCGTGCTTGTTCACAACAAACCTGTGTGGCAGGACACAGACTCTTAAAGGATGCACTCAAGGTCAGGCCACACCTCACAGAAGCTGTGTCCCATCGCCACTGATTAACAAATGTTCATGTCATTAAAACCCATTTTACAAAACAACATTTGGTTACACAAAATTAATACATATCAAATTTTCTACAGAACCACAACATTGTCATAAAAAAACTATTTCAATAATAAAATACAAAGACAAATACTATTAAGCAGAGCCAAACATCAAAAGATCACAATCACCATAACATCTTAAAATCTTATATCACCAAAGGTGAGGATCATGGACCAAAAATTGGAGATGCCTTAAGATAAATGGATAAAGTAGGTAAACCCATTATCTAGGTGAACAAACATTGAAAATAATCCCAGATGCAATATGTCCTTCCAGGATTTAGACACTGCATGTATCCAACCTCATTGTTTTTGTATCGTATCCGCATGGATCTGTCATATCTGGAAGTGTCATATCTGCATAAACCATTGTTGAATGCACCCTCTCAACTAAGATCTACAGTATATATATGTGAAGGGACTGCTATTGGTAATATATGTTCATTCTCTCTTCACTAATAAATATCCATTATAAAAGAACCCCTTTCCTAGTGTGTTATAAATAAATATTCCTCTAGTTTAAACATATAGTGTCATAAAGCAAGAACTATTCTCAGGATAAGGTTTATGTAGCGATTGTAGCATGTATATGGTAAAGATACGCATGTGCAAAATAAAAGTACAACAATCAGACCAAAATCCCGATGTATGTCTTCATGGACAGCACTTGGACAAGCCACACCCGAGTGTCAAGCTATATAAGAGCTAAAATCGGTACTCAAACACCAAACATGCGGCAATCGTGGTCTACATTGCAATTAATCAAACACAATTTAAACGTGTATATCTCTTAACAACACACAACCCGCCGCATGCATGGCTCTACTATCATGAGAGTGAACATATGCTATGCCATTTCAAAGCAAAGATAACGTTTCTGCAGCGATTGAAGCATGTATGTGGTAAAGATTCATGTATGCATAATAGAAGTGCAACAATCGGATCTAAATCCCAATGCATGCCTCATGGACAGCATTTGCACAAGCCCCACCTGTGTGTCAAGCTGTATAGGAGCTAATACCGTTATTCAGACACAATACGTGCGGAAATCGTGGTCGACATTGCAACAATCAAACTCAATTAAAACATGCATATTTCTTATGAACACACAAACTGCCACATGTATGGCTCTGCTATCACGGGAAATAACCATGTGCTATACTATAGCCCTTCATTTCAAAGCATTCTTTAGCTTCTTTTCTCTTTTTCATGTTTTCCTTTCTTTTTTCCTTCTAATAGCTGTTTAAAGGATAATAAACGCATATAATTCCCTTAAAGTGCCACATAATCAAAAAACAAAATCCAAAAATATGACTCAAAGACAGCACCTTCCAACAATGTCCATGTCTAATATCATATAAGAATACTAGCATCTCTCTGACCCCATACATGACAACCGTGGTTGGAGGCGCATCAATCGTGCAGAGGTCAAAGAAGGTTTTTCCAAAACCCTCATGTAAGGTAAACAATTAGTGGGGAAACAAAGACAGGGGGGCGAATTAATCATGATTGTGTGAAATGTCCCATTCATAGTTTAAACCATGGGGGATACGTGTTTTAAACTGGAAAATCCAGAAGACCTCCCTTTTGCAAAGAAGACTAAACACGTCACCCCCTCTTTTTGGTGTGTTATTCCTCTCTATAATTTGCACCCCCACCAAAGAAGTGTCACCCCCATGTTGTTGATTAAAATGGTCTTCAATACTGTGTATATGCTCATATAATCGATCTCTAAGGTGTCTTGTTACCAGTGCATGTCAGAGCACAAACTAAGCCACGAAGTCCAAGGAATTGTCTTTAGACTTCTGAGACAGGATCGTATCGAGGCACAGATCTAGGGAAGGGTACAGAAAAATTTCTATGTCACTAAAGGTCCCAAAGACTACAGTGGCCTCCATCATCCATAAATAGAAGAAGGTTGGAACCACTAGGAGTCTTCCTATAGAGGGCCGCCCGGCCAAATTGAGTGACCAGGGGAGAAGGGCCTTAGTCAGGGTGGTGACCAAGAACCCAATGGTCACTCTGATAGAGCCCCAGTGTTTCTCTGTGTAGAGGGTGAACCTTCCAGAAGAACAACCATCTCTGAAGCACTCTACCAATCAGGCTTGTATGGTAGAGAAGTCAGATGGAAGCCACTCCCCAGTAAAGGCACAAGACAGCCCTCCTGGAGTTTGCCAAAAGGCACCTGAAGGACTCTCAGACCATGAGAAACAAAATTCTCTGGTCTGATGAAACAAAGATTAAACACTTTGACCTGAATGGCAAGTGTCATGTCTAGGGGAAAGCAGGCACCACTCATCACCTAGCCAATACCCTCCCTACAGTGAAGCATGGTGGTGGCAGCATTACGCTGTGGGGATGTTTTTTTTAGTGGCAGGAACTGGGAGACTAGGAAGAATCGAGGGAAAGATTAATGCAGCAATGTACAGAGACATCCTTGATGACAACCTGCTCCAGAGCGCTCTGGGGCTCAGACTGTGGCGAAGATTCATCTTCCAACAGGACAATGACCCTAGGCATACAGCCAAGATAACAAAGGAGTTGCTATGGAACAACTTTGTGAATGTCCTTGAATGGCTAAGCCAGAGCACAGACTTGAACCTGATTGAACCTCTCAGAACCTCTCAAAAATAGGTATGCCAAACTTGTAGCATCATACTCAAAAATAATTAAGGCTGTAATTGGTGCCAAAAGTACTTTAACAAAGAATTGCACAAAGGTTGTGAATACTTATGTACATGTGTTTTTTTTTTTTTATGTTTTATTTTTATTATATTCGCAAATATTTCACGTTGTCATTATGGGATATTGTTTGTAGAATTTTGAGGAAAATAAAGAATTTAATCCATTTTGGAATAAGGCTGTATAACAAAATGTGGAAAAGTGAAGCGTTTTCTGGATGCACTGTATACTCAATTTCTTGCTCAACATCACATCTCCCTTATTTCTGCTTCCTATACATATATCCTCTTCAGAGTAGAGCTGTGTCACAAATATCCCTCCAAAATGCACTAAAGCAGTTATAAAATGGTTAAAGAGAAAATGAAATGCTGCTTACATTAATCTTTTAACCAAAGATTATATATGCACTTTCATGTTTGATGTGAGATGCTTATGCACAGCTCCTTCTTATAATTACTAACTCTCTTATGTCAGTGACACCAAATGCCCCTGATTGGAGCCGAATAGCAAAATGCGTAGCAATCTGTTGCCTATCAGCATTCAAAGAATACAAATAAATGCCCAAAACAGACATATACTAATACACTTTTATAACAATAAGAGAAACGTAATTATTGGCATTTCTGTTTTTCTGTAAGTAGTTTCCAATAGAAGTTGCCAACACTGACATACACCTGTCCAAATCTTATGACTCCTTTTAACTGGAAATGTGACTACCAGTGGATTAAATGTCTTTGCATAACTTGTATGTGCAGCATATTATATACTCTATGACTCCAATTTACACAATGACCTCTATGTTTTCTTAAAGTGGATCTAAAGGCTCAAGTTTTTTTTACTTTCATTCTATGCATTAAGGTAAAAAAAAACAAACCTTCTCTGGGGGGGGGGGGGGGGGGAGAGAGCCACATAGTGGCTGAGATCTGTTCCTCAGCGGCAAACGGGAGTGATTTGCAGAGACCCTTGGCCTCAGATTTTACCGTCCAGACCTTCAGGCACCATTAGATAACATGCCCAGGAAGAGAAAAGAGGCTGGGAAACTAGGTAGAATGACAGGTTTTTTTCCAGCAGCCCTGCCACCAGCATACCCAAGATGGCACCGGTAAGCACATAGGAAAGGCACATGGCAGATCCCCAGGGCATAGGGACAGCTCACAGCACTTTTCCACCTGTAATACCTGATCACTCCATCTTAGATTTCCCTACCAAAGGCCAGTCTGTGACAGATACAACACTAAAGGAAATGGTTGTCTCACTGCGTAGCACAATCCACACAAACATTGTATCCCTCACAAATAATTTCAAATCTGAAATCAAAAGTCAAGGGCAGAGTTACCCATATTGAGAATAAAATGGCAGAATTTGCTGACAAGATCAATAAGATAATTAATGCCCATATGATAGGGAGGATGAGCTACAATGGATCAAGGTCAAACTGGCAGATTTAGAAGATAGATCGAGAAGAAATAATAATGAAATCATGGGATACCAGAAATGGTCACCTGATCTTCATGCTTACGTTAAGATGTTTTCAAAGGAAGCACTCCCTGATATCCCTGATATTACTCACTAATTGGTTGCTAGAGGTTACCACACATTACCGCTCAGCATTTTGTTGCTAGAGGTTACCACATATTATTACTGCTTACTGATTGCCTGCAACTCAATGTCCCCCTCTGCAAGCTGCTCTGTCCTGGCGCTGCTTTATTAATGAAACAAACCAAGGAGTGATTTTATAAATCACGTAACCGCGCCTAGGAGATTAGTGCTAATTGATATAAATAATACTAGTGATAAACCATAAAATAATTGGTGGGCCGCTAGTCCTAAAA
The DNA here is from genome assembly GCF_965119305.1 of Pelophylax lessonae. Classification (NCBI taxonomy): domain Eukaryota; kingdom Metazoa; phylum Chordata; class Amphibia; order Anura; family Ranidae; genus Pelophylax; species Pelophylax lessonae. The sequence goes on along the minus strand of NC_138772.1, from coordinate 307,454,415 downwards.
CAACATGTGTTTAAAATATTGAAAAAAGGAGGGGGACAGCGCTCACAAATAAATAAATTGTTTAAAATCTACCCAAATGAATATTCTTAATAGAGTGTAAAATAAAAAAGTGACAGTGCACAGCGCAAGTGTCGCAATATAAAAGTGACAGTGCATGAACTTTATAATAAAATTAGTGATAAACACTTATGTGCAAAAACGCAGATGCGATATTAGCAACAAAATACAATATAGTAACTTAAGATGCTTCTATATTCAAAAGGAGGGACCACTTCCCCTTGTTCACAACTTATACTTGTGTTGAAAACAGTCCTTATGTGCAAAATTGCAAATGCAGTATCAGATAACGGAAAATAGTCCAGTGACTTATAAAGTGCTCAGTGCTGTGCAAAAAGGTGCCTTCTCATGGCGAGGTAGCAAAAGGAAAGAAGAAAATCCACCACCAGATGTCCAACACACTTACCAGATGACCCCTTGGGGTCTAGCCTTGGTAAGTGGTATGCTGTACCCAGGTCTCAGATAAGATGGAATTCCGCCACAACTCTTGTGGTAATCTATCCGCCTAAGGAGACTGGTAGATTTTTCCTTCAATGCCTCGCTCTCAGACCCCACACAGACCGATCAATATATAAGAAAAAAAGGAACTTCATGGCACAGTACGTATATTCAGTTTAATAGGTGAATAAAAGAGGCCACTTACATCAGGTAAACAAAGGAACAGCTTTACAACATCGCACGCCGGTTTGCGTTCCGGCTGCGTTCCAAAGAACCGGAAGTGACGTGGGCGTAATGCGCGGAGTTCCTTTTTTCTTATATATTGATCGGTCTGTGTGGGGTCTGAGAATTTTTTTTTTCATGTTTAGAGCGCTCCTTTATCTTTTTCAATTGTATCCACATATATGCATTCATTTGTCAATCATTTATTGTGTGATTTATAGAAGAATGTTTTTCTTCTTCTCTTTTCCACCAGTGATTTTATATACCATTTTTGTATGTTTGTCTGTTCATATATTGAACGTTGTGGATTTGTACATACACATGCAATTTGCAGGAAGAATTTGTAATTGCATATATCGGAACAACGATTGAGATAATATATTGCATGTGTGTGGGTGTTGCTAGCACTCAGATGATCGAGTCTCCCTCTGTTAGGGCCAGGTGTTTGTGTCCCGGCAATTACATCTTTGATTGGAGAAGGTGATACGACCTGGCTCATAAAGAGGAGGCATTTGTCTGTCTGCAATCAGCAATGAATAAGCACAAGGTGTGAAACGCGTCTGCTGTCCAGTTTGTCTTGTGTTCCTGTCTGATGTTGTACCTTTGATTTGAAGAATAAAACTCAAGTTTCCAAGTTCCTGGGTCTGGAAGTGCCACTTTCTTTTCTACTTACATGGACTTCTGGTGAGCACCCATTCCTGCAGGACTGCCATAGTTGCTCGGGATCCATCCGGCTCAGCTGGCTGCTTTCAGAGCGGTGATTTGTTTCTTTTTGGTTTCCGGGGTCTGAGAGCGAGGCATTGAAGGAAAAATCGACCAGTCTCCTTAGGCGGATAGATTACCACAAGAGTTGCTGCTTTATTAATACCCACCTCCCAACCCCTGCCCCCATGCTGCTGACAGAAGAAGGGTAAGGAAGAAGAATGCACACACAGCCCACTCTGTGTGTTTTTGATCTCTGTGCTTGTGCTGGTGACTGGAAGAAGGGGGGGGGGACACAGAGAGCCGCTCCGGTCCTGACAGTCAGGGAAGTGGGACAAGCGGGCTCTAGCACATACAGCCTACAGATTTGCCTGTCACCCTGTCACACCCACACCCTGTCACAGTGTGGCCACAGGAGACCAAGCAGGGGTGATCAGCTGCACTCGCTACACCACAAACATTATTTGCGGGACTTGATGGTGTCACCTGTCTAGCATATGTCATCTGGGTGCAGGTCACACCCGCATAACGACGCCACTGGGCATACCCAGCCAAGCTTCAAATAACAGAGATGGAAAGTCCTTTACGATCAACTCTGTAGAGGAGGGCATCCACCTTTTGAGAGAATGAAACATTCTACTGTAAAGTGGATAAAAGGCCGCCTTCCTCACCACAACAACACTTTACTAACTGGCAGAATGCAGTGGATGGCTGAAGGCCCAGGCTATAAATTCAACCTAATACTATGTTTCAGCTCTGGTAAGCTTATGGAACTCACCATAGTTATTCTTTATTATCCTATTTTTGCACCCAACGTTTTTTTTCTTTTTTTTCTTCGCTGGTGTATATCAGTGTACAGGAAGTCAAGTTCCAGTTCTTGACTTCCTGTACACTGATTTCTTGTTACTAATACAGGAGACACAACTTTTGCAATGTGATCTATTATGTCTTCACATTTCCTCATAAAAAAACACCGAAATTTCAACACCCACATTTCCCAATAATGTATTGCTCTAATGCTCCCATGAAAAAGAGAGGAGTGGCTATCATCGATAAGGACACTGTATCTTTTAAATCCATTCATACAGAGATTTATGCTCTAGGTCAGGGGTCCTTAAACTATGGCCCTTCAGTTGTTGAATAACTACAATTCCCATAATGCCTAGGCATGTCTGTGAATGTCAGAGTTTTACAATGCCTCATGGGATGTGTAGTTCCGCAACAGCTGGAGGGCTGTAGTTTGAGGATCCCTGCTCTAGGTATATATATTATGCATCTCTGCAAAGTTAATAATGCTGTATATACTATAGTGAATGTATACTTACCTAATGTAAAACAAATATCTTTCTTAAAGAAACTGTGGAAACTAGTGTATGCTCTGCATCAAGGGTAATGTATACCATACTATGTGGTGACTTTAATGCCATTCCCAATAGACAACTGGACATGTCAGACTCCTCCAATAACTGCCATAGCAAAGCTACTCTTTCACACTTCATGGCGTTAGTGAACCTACATGATGTGTGGAGGTGTCAGCACTCGACGGGGAGGGATTACACTTACTTCTCAAGTGTGCACCATACATATTCAAGAATTGATCTCTTTTGGCCGATAAATTTCTCCTGCAAAATATTAGCCTGTCTAATATACATTTCAATTACTGTGGAGGGATCCCACACAGAAACTTGGGCAAATAGATGGAAAAATTATGTCTTTCTTTTTTAACATCCCGATCATAAATCTGAAATTATTAAAACAATATAGGAATCCTTTTAAATTGTTGCCCCTTCCGTGGTGAACTCCTACACTACTGTATGTGTAACACCAACTAAGCATATATGCGAAGGGGTTCTCATGAAACTTAGTAGTGTGCTTAAAAAGCAGTAGAACCAGCAGCCTAATGATCTAATATCCCAGAATAGGGAACTGGAGAAAACAAATAAAAAATCTCAAGACTACCCAATTAGCTCTCAGCTTGATCAAGCTAGACATGAACACAGATTATTACTTATATCTCAACACAAAAATACTGTGAGAAAATGGAAAGCACATTTTTATTGTCATGGCAATAAAGGTGGCAAATTAATGTTGAGCCAAGTAAAGGAAAAAACTATTAAACAAAAAATACATTTTATACATCACCCCACTACAGGGGATAAATTGTTAAACCCAAAAGAAATTTGGGCTTTGATCCAAGGCATTTTAGACTCCATATCTTTACCAAAAGTTGATAAAGAACACCTATCGAGTCTTAATACACAGATATCGGAATTAGAAATGCAGAAAACTAGGATGTAATTTCCAAACAACAAATCTCCAGGACCTGATGGGTTCTCTTCTGAATACTACCTTACATATCACACTATACTGAACCACCACCTTTTTAAAGATCTACAAGACTGCTGTTTCCAAAGCTTCATTACCTTCAGAAATGTTATCCTCCACAATTGTAAGACTATCAAAACCTGGCAAGATACCAGACTCTCCACAAAATTTCAGACCCATTTCATTGCTAAATGTCAGCTAAAATTATTGCAAATAGACTTGGCGTTTTCTACCCATTTTAGTAAAATAAGACCAAGTTGGTTTTATACCAGGCACCTGACGCCATTCATAGAATTCCTAATCTTTTGCATTTAACTGAGTCTTCTAGGGTTCTCCCTCTCTGCTACTATCTCTGGTCTTTGATAGGATTCATTGGGGGTATCTGAAACATGTGTTGCATAAATTTGGCATTTTAGGAGAAATAAGCTCAACTATACTAGCTCTTTATACTAATCCCTCAGCTATAGTATTCACGGAAGGTATGCTCTCTGATAGTTTTAACATTACCAACGGAGTTAGGCAAGGCCGTCTCCATAAATGTTTTCACTTTTAATGGTGCCTTTAGTGAAAAAAATAAGGTCCCATGCAGATATAAGCGGTATTGCCTCTTATATCATTCCTACAATATAATGCTTTTTGCTGATGATGTGATCTTTTCTCTCTCTCGAGAATCCAAGAGTGTCTCTTCCAGCTGTACACGATATACTAAATCAATTAACCAAGATATCCTACTACAAATTGAATGCCTCTAAATTCAATGTGCTTACAGTAGCTATAGATAAAGACAGTAAACAGAATTTGAGCTCAATACTTCTGTAACCCTTTGTCCAGTAAACCTATACAATACTTGGGCATAAATCTTGTTAAGCTCAAATCTCTACAAAACAAATTACATACCTCTTATTCATCACACAGAAAGAGCTGGATAGACTTTAATCCTTCTACCTATCCTGATCAGGAAGGTTAGCGGCATACAAAATGCTCATATTACCAAACATTTTTAATTATATATTATATTATGATATATCTATATACAAATCTCAATGCTGACCTCATTCTTTAAAACCATGCAAATGCAACTATGGGCAATTATGGGCTGGTAAGAAGCCGAGATGTTCCCAGTCTACAATACTAAAATACAAAAAAGCTGGTGGAATGGCATCACCCATACTTCAGGATTACTATAGAGCAAGCATCCTGGACCAAACCAAGTTCTGGTTCCAGACATCTTCTTTGAAACATTGGACCTCAATAGAAAGAGATTGGGTGCCCCCTATTTCCTTATTCTCCACACTATTAGTCGACTCCTATTCAGATGTTTACAATCAGTCTGCACATCCTATCATTCCTTAAAGCACACCCTTAATCCCTTCCAAGGTACCTCATGCAGCTTGGTCCTTTTGTAACAACACACATATAACACCAAACCTTTTGCAACAAAACAATATTGTACCTTTGCAAAGTCTGCTCCCCTTCAAAAGTGGGAATCGGACCTCTCATCCATCTTATTGAAGATGAATGGAAAAAGGCCATAAAATACAACCAACGTTATATAAGATCAGCCACATACTGGGAAATTGCTAAAAAAATTTCACTTTAGATGGAATTCACTCCATACGTCACACCAAAATTTTAACTACCTAGCTCCAATGAGTGTTGGCGAGGATGCGGCATAGTGAGTACCTTACTTCACATGCTTTGGGAGTGCCCACACCTTAAAAGCTTTTGGAAAGCTACTTTCTGCTTAATATCTAAAATCATCATTGGTAAAAAAAATACAGGAAACATTGAGAAAGCAATCCTAAATATCCTCGTTGACCGCTACCCGCCATCACTCAGACCAGCAGTAATACACATCTTAATGGCAGCTGGATTAGTGGTGACACATAAATGGAAGTCCAGTATGACTCCAAACGTAAGTGAGGTAGTCAAACAAGTTGATAAAGTCTATCGCTATGAGCAGCTCATGGCTCATAAAGATGGCAACACTACTCATTTTTACAGACAGTGGGATTCCTGGATTTCTTTTAGAAAATATAGATAATCTACACTGATTCTCTAGACATCACAAGCAATAAGTACCTCCTTAGGTTATGAGAAAAAGAATACAAGTCCTGGATTGTCTTTATCTTAATACTTTGTTTTTGTCAGGTTTTGTTTGAACAAAAATACATTGCAAAAGGAAAGCAACACTACAATTTGAAAGTTTAAAATCAAGACTATTGTTTTTCTTTATGAAACTGTATTTTACATTATAACCCCTACTTAATTGTCTATTTACCTAATATATCCCGCATGGATACAGTAACTTTGGCATCAATACATACTATTTTGAACTATTTTCGCTATTATTTGTTATGATTGATATCCTTTATATACTGTGTGATAAACGCTCATTTGCTGGGACGTTCGTCACGAGCTACTGGAGGAGTGTGGAGGCCAGCCTCCTGCCCACGGACTATGGGCCCTGGCTTGTAGGGGAGTGTGGCTCTGTGTGGGGTGTATGCTGGGGGACCCTTGGAGTACTGTTAGTTTGAATTCAAGTCCCTGTCACCCCAAGCGATACAGACTCTAGGCCTAAGCTGCCTACAACCAAGGACTTCACACAAGGAGAGACTAAACAGATGCTAATGACATAAGACTCAGCTATGGAATACTGGGGGGATGTGAATGGACACTTATAATAAGTTGTGTTGAAAATGGAGACGGGCAGTCTGCGAGCCTACGTCTTCTGCTTTCAGCTGTTTAGAGGTGGTGTGTGTTCACACTTCTAGGAATGAGTATTCGGCTATGTTTTGGGCTTGTTGTTTGTTGAGTCAATTATGATAATGCTAATCCTGTCTGAGCTTGCAGTGTCGTTCACCTATTGTGCTGTCCAGATGGCCAGGTATGTTAATTATGTTCTGTATACAAAACATTTGCTTTATGTAATCAAGCACCTAAGACTGTATATATTGGAAGTGAGTTGTCGAATAAAGAGTCTTTGTTTTTACCCTTAGGCTGATGTTTGGGGGGGAATTGGGGTCCATAGTCACTGCATCACGTGGGATTCGGGAGACCTAAGATGGTGGCAAGTGGTGGGATTCTTCTCCTGAATAGATCCCAAACCAGGAATACAGTGAAGAGCCCAGCAGCGTCTCGAGATGGGGTGAGCTAGCCCCCGGGCAGTGTTCCCATATGAGGTGGAGTTCCAGCGGAGACTACTCGCAAAGGAACAGGGCCATATGTCAGCCAAGGACAAGGTGGACTGGAGTAATGCGAGAACTCTGGCAGGAGTCCATGGAGGTAGCACAGCTTTGGCAGAAAGAGAAGCTTCCAAGTACAGCACAATGCTGGCAGGAACAAGTGAGCCAACGGATGTTTATCCTGGGAGAGCAACCCTTGACGGAGTGGGTAAGGCACCTTGAGTGCCTGGTCCAGAGAGAAATTATGCTGGACTACTTGTACCGGGCACTATGGTGGTACGCAGTCCAGTGAGACCCTTGGTTGGCAGAAGGCATTCAACCAGAGGGGGGATGCTATGATGGCCCAGGCCTGTTGTGGAAGGCCATGGAGGAGGATGATGATTTTGGCAGTCCTGCGATGTCGCAGTTCTGGGCTATTTATTATTACCGGAAAAGGATGCTACCGGTCCATTTGTTGGAGCTGAGACTAGACTTCAGCCACCTGGTTATCATGGAGTGGGGGTTGGAACAGGGCTATCAATACCTCCTAGACTTGGCCCAGCAGCAGCCTACAGCACTGGGGGTGGAGATGGTTGTGCCCACTACCCAGGACCAGCCATAATTAACGGAAGAGGGCGATTGTAGGTCCCTCGGTCCAGCAGCAGCTAACAGCACTGGGGGTGGAGATGGTCATGCCCACTACCCAGGACCAGCCAGAATTAGTGGGAGAGGCGATTGTAGGTCCCTCGTCCCAGCAGCAGCCAACAGCACCGTGGGTGGAAATGGTCGTGCCCACTACCCAGGACCAGCCAGCATTTCCATAGACTGTGGATTTAGTAGACTATTCTGCGGAGGAGGAACCTCCCAGTGTGCCTACAGCAGAAGTGCTGACAACGGGACAGAGGGTCCAAGACCTCTGCCCCACACCTGCGGCAGTTCCAGAGGCCCAGGGCGAGAAGGTGACGGTGCCTACCCAGCCGAAGTGGCAGCAGGGTAGAACCCCACTGGTCTCTGCCTACCAGTCCATGCAGCCATTGGCATGGAAGAGATGGATGGGGCCGTGGCCTCCACCCATGGATTACAGAGTCGGCCCAGATCCCCAACCCCCTAGTATGGGGGCCCATGCCACCCTGATTATGCCCCTCCAGCAACAACAGGATGCCTCTGGAGTGGATTATAGTTGGTGCCCTGCCCAGGAAGACCCCGGATATTTCAACTGGGACATAGGGCAGGAGGAGGTCTGGGGTCTGGTTAGTCTCCCCAGGAGGGGTAGATATGTGACGAACGCCATTTGCTGGAACATTCACCACGGGCTACTGGAGGAGTGTGGAGGCCAGCCTCCTGCCCATGGACTATGGGCTCTGGCTTGTGTGGCTCTGTGTGGGGGTGTATTCTGGGGGACCCTTGGAGTACTGTTACTTTGAATTCAAGTCCCTGTCACCCCAAGTGACACAGACTCTAGGCCTAAGCTGCCTATAACCAAGGATTTCACACAAGGAGAGACTAAACAGATGCTAATGACATAAGACTCAGCTATGGAATACTGGGGGGGATGTGAATGGACACTTATAATAAGGTGTGTTGAAAATGGAGACGGGCAGTCTGCGAGCCTATGTCTTCTGCTTTCATCTGTTTAGAGGTGTCGTGTGTTCACAGTCCTAGGAATACATATTCGGCTATGTTTTGGGCTTGTTGTTTGTTGAGTCATTTATGATAATGCTAATCCTGTCTGAGCTTGCAGTGTCATTCACCTATTGTCCTGTGCAGATGGCCAGGTATGTTAATTATGTTCTGTATACAATACATTTGCATGATGTAACCAAGCACCTAAGACTGTATATATTGAAAGTGAGTTGTTGAATAAAGAGTCTTTGTTTTTACCCTTCATCGAGCTTAGGCTGATGTTGGGGGGGGGGGGGGATTGGTGGCCATAGTCACTGCATCACGTGGGATTCAGGAGACCTAAGGCAGAAATACTTGGTCGAAGTATTGGGGGTCCTTTACATACTGTTCACCATTGTAGATTGTAATATAGAAACATTTTCAATCAAAATTCAGCTGTAAAAAACAAACAAACCTTTTCTGTGCAGCAGCCCCCTTCCCCCAATACTTACCTGAGCCCCATCATGATCCAGCAATGTGCATGAGAGCCTCGTCTCTTTGGGGACTCTCCCTCTTTATTGGCTGATTAAGGAGCGGGAGCTATTGGATCCCCCGGCTGTCAATCACAGCCAGGGAGCCAAAGAGCAGAGAGAGGGGGTGGGACTGAGCCATCGAGTACCCCCACAGCAAACTGCTTGTTTTGGGGACACCCGGCAGGAGAGAGGTGCCAGGAGCCCACTAGATAAACTTCACCCAAAATAGTGTACCAAAAAAGTATCTGTTCGAATATGCAATGAACCAAAAAAAGCTCACTTTAACTGTTTATTTCAATAATTTCTATTACATTTTCAAAGGTAACAAAGAATACAGACATAGTATACCAACAGTGCTGTGGATTAAGATACAGAGAGGTATACATTGGTAGTATAACAAAAGTAGTACCATGCTTAAACATCTAATCTTTAAAGTAGGTGAGGTGTCTGTCATCTCCAAATACCCCTGGGGGATCAATTTGTGTTTGGAGGAAGGACAGAACTCCATGTTTACATATTGGTTATAATTATTGTCTGATATACAGATGGTAATAGTGATTAGGGGAGAATGCAGAGAGTTTGTACCAGTGGTATTAGATAGGTTTATGTGGTGATGGCTAGGGCAGGTGGTGAAAATTCTGTTGGAAATATTCAAGCCATAGAGACAAGTTGGATTGTGACGAGGGTAAGTTTCCTTTAGAGGAGGCGAACATACGTTCATAGGAACCATAGGTGTGCACCAAGGAAATCACTTCACCTCTGTCTGGGGTCTCCAGGGATTTCCAGTTATGAACAATTGACAATCTGGCTGCTAATAGGATGCGAGAGATAATGCATCTTTTGTTGGGTTGAATTTTATGAAGACTTATGCCTAGAAGTGCTAGTGTGAGGGAAGGTTTTAAATATCTTTGATTACTTCAAAAATTTGCTGGAACACGTGCCTACAGAAGGAAGATTCCCTGGTGCATTCCCATAGAGTGTGATATAGTGTTCCTTGGGCCCCACAGTTCCTCCAACACAGGGATGTAGTCGATGTGTCAAATTTGTTGATCATAGTTTGTGTGACATACCAGCGGAGTGTGAATTTATGGACCAGTTCCTGAAAACTGGAGGAGCGGGAAGCTTTGAGGCTGAATTTAAGGGCGGTTAACCATTGGGAGTCAGTAAATGAGTAGCCCGTGTCTTTTTCCCATTTCAACATAGGGGTCAACTTTTTAAAGGAAGATTTGTCTTGTAAGAGATTGTGGAATAGTGTGATTCCTTTAGAGTGGGAATCGCTACCTGATAGGTATTTCCAGGCTCGGGTATACAAGGATACCTGCATGTGGGGGCTTTAAAGAAGGCAATGGGTTACTTGTATATACTTAGAGTAATCTGTTGATGGTAGAGCAAATCATGTTTGCAATGTAGGAAATGGAGTGAGGAGGTCGTTGGAGTACAAGTCAGAGATATATAATAGGCCGTTTTCTTGCCACTTTTTTAGCAATACAGTATCTCACAAAAGTGAGTACACCCCTCGTATTTTTGTAAATATTTTAGTATATCTTTTCATGTGACAACACTGAAGAAATGACACTTTGCTACAATGTAAAGTAGTGAGTGTACAGCTTGTATAACAGTGTAAATTTGCTGTCCCCCTCAAAAAAACTCAACACACAGCCATTCATGTCTAAACCACTGGCAACAAAAGTGAGTACACCCCTAAGTGAAAATGTCCAAATTTGGCCCAATTAGCTATTTTCCTTCCCCCGTTTCATGTGATTCATTAGTGTTACAAGGTCTCAGGTGTGAATGGGGAGCAGGTGTGTTAAATGTGGTGTTATGTCTCTCACTCTCTCAAACTGGTCACTGGAAGTTCAACATGGCACCTCGTGGCAAAGAACTCTCTGAGGATCTAAAAAAAAAAAGTATTGTTGCTCTATATAAAGATGACCTAGGCTATAAGAATATTGCCGCCAAGACCCTGAAACTGAGCTGCAGCACAGTGGCCAAGACCATACAGTGGTTTTACAGACAGGTTACACTCAGAACAGGCCTTGACGCGGTCGACCAAAGAAGTTGAGTGCACATGCTCAGCGTCATATCCAGAGGTTGTCTTTGCGAAATAGACGTATGAGTGCTGCCAGCATTGCTGCAGACAGTGAAGGGATGGGGGGGTCAGCCTGTCAGTGTTCAGACCATACGCTGCACACTGGATCAAATTGGTCTGCATGGCTGTCGCCCCAGAAGGAAGCCTCTTCTAAAGATGATGCACAAGAAAGCCTGCAAACAGTTTGCTGAAGACAAGCAGACTAAGGTCATGGATTACTGTAACCATGTCCTGTGGTCTGACAAAACCAAAATAAACTTATTTGGTTCAGATGGTTTTAAGCGTGTGTGGGGGCAACCAGGTGAGGAGTACAAAGACAAGTATGTCTTGCCTACAGTCAAGCATGGTGGTGGGAGTGTCATGGTCTGGGGCTGCATGAGTGCTGCTGGCACTGGGGAGCTACAGTTCATTGAGGGACCATGAATGCCAACATGTACTGTAACATACTGAAGCAGAGCATGATCCCCTCCCTTGAGAGACTGGACCGCAGGGCAGTATTCCAACACGATAAAGTCCCCAAACATACCTCCAAGATGACCACTGCCATGCTAAAGAAGCTGAAGGTAAAGGTGATGGACTGGCCAAGAATGTCTCCAGACCTAAACCCTATTGAGCATCTGTGGGGCATCCTCAAATGGAAGGTGGAGGAGCGCAAGGTCTCTAACATTCACCAGCTCAGTGATGTCATCATGGAGGAGTGGAAGAGGACTCCAGTGGCAACCTGTGAAGCTCTGGTGAACTCCATGCCCAAGAGGCTTAAGGCAGTGCTGGAAAATAATGTCAGCCACACAAAATATTGACACTTTGGGCCCAATTTGGACATTTTAGGTTCAGATAACTGGTTCATTTTAGGCTCATAACTGGTTGTGAGAGCGGATGCTCCTTTCGTGTTTCTTCTGCGCTTTGTTCCATTGGTGTAGAGGAGGATGTTTCAGGAATTATATCCCAGCTGTGTAGGAGATGCAAGCCATCTTGAAGAGATGTCACTATGTGTTTGGTACCGTTGTGGGTGATTACTAGTTTGGCTGGAGCTACCCATTGGTATGGGACATGATTAGTGCACATAGCCTTTGTGATGGTGTTTCGTTTTCTGCGGCGCTGCAGGGTGTGCTGCGATAAATCAGCGAAGAGCTGTAGTTGGGAATAAGGATTGGGCAGAGTGTCCATAGATCTCGTCTTTTATCAGTTGGTTTTTAATATGATAGAAATTAATGCGTAAAATTACATCCCTAGGGACTGATTCGGGTAGAATGCGGGGTTTTCGCAGTCTGTGTATGCGATCAATGATAATTTCCATATTTTTTACATCTGGTACACCTTCTTAGCGGTATTCCCTAGCGTGGCTCGGGGTTAAATTTCAGAGCCAAAAGCCACACTCGGGGTACCACCAGAAGCATCGCTGGATCCTGTAAAAGAGGTTACTTACCTTGTCACCGGGATCCAGCGATGTATGCGAGCGGTATGCAGCGGCGGATTTTCCTCCCGATCGTCTCCGTGCCCCGGCTTCCATCTCCTGTGACGTGACGTTCGCAGGGGGGTGGAACCGGCGGCAAATTCAAATGTAAAACACACCAAACACACTGATACCATTCAAAATAAAATAAATTCACATTACATTGACCCCCAGTGCCCTTTCCTGCAGTTTTACTGTACTTTTTATGTATATATATATATATATATATATATATAAACATATATATATATATATACGTGTATATATATGTTTATGTAAACATATATATATATATATATATACACACGTATATGTATGTATATATATATATATATATATATATATATATATATATTATTTAGAGTTTTTTATTATATTATAATTTATGATTTTGTGTTTCAAACTTTATCATACCCAAGATGTTATAAAGAAGAACGCACAGTTAAAAAAAAAAATATGTATATAGTTGGTTTGGGCTGCTCATTCTAAAGAATTACATGCAAAATAATGGTACCGCTTTCAGCACTTAGAATCTGAAAGAATCATACCGCCAGGGAGGTTAATCACACTTTTAGAGTATGCGGAGAGGTCGTGTGCTTGCACAGATTCCGGGACACCGCTCATTTTGAAGTTGTTGCGGCGTGATCTGTCCTTGATATCTGCTAGTTTGTCTTTGATCCACTGATGTTCTTCAGTGTGATCGTCATGTGCGTTGACTAGGTCATTAATGGTAAAAGTGATAGATCCTATATTTGTTTCAACATGGGACATCCTGTTCTCCAGGGTGGTGACAGAATTATTGAATTTTTGAAATAAAGTAAGCATGTCCGCTTGAAGTGAGATCCTTAGGGACATGAGCTTTTCTTTCAGGACATTGTCCATCACGGGTTGCCCCATGGTTGGATAGGTAGCTATGTGGTCTGGCTGGGAGCCCTGGGTAGCAGGCTGGATATTGGGCTTGTGGAGCACTGAGCCCAGGGAGTCCAGCCTGATCCCGGCTTTAGCCGGGCTTTCTGTCACTGGGGTTCCCGGTGGTGATGGTGGCAGGCAGTTAAAGCTTCCCTGCAGAGGGGAGTGTGATAGGGCACTTTGAAGTGGCTTCAGGGCTGAGGCAGCTGCTGCGCTGTGTGTCAGTGTGTCGGCCGCCGTGCCATCTTGGCAATGCCACTTGGCATTGAATTCTGCCAGTTTCCTTGGGTGCCTGTCTTCCTCCCATGTGAATGAGTATCGGGTACATATTACCCCTACCCATTCACCAAAAAAGTGTCAAAAAGTAATGAACATAACAAGAGACAAGTTCCTGCTGCTTAAAAACCAGTTTACACTGCTCCCTGATTGGGAAAACCTTTACCCAATCGGGGCTCAGAATGCACCGTGCAGCGCTCAGTGCATTGCGTGTCCAGGGGGGTGAACACCCTGCAAATTCGGGTGTTCGGAAAATGGCCAAACAGGCTAATGTTCAGCCCCAACTCATGCATGGGCCGAATTGTTCCCTAATTTGAGGGTGTAACCACCCAAAACAATTTGTATACCTCACAAAACTAAAGATCAAAATCTACATTTAAACATTTTGGTTGCATTGTACAGTATACAATCAATGTAATTTGGGAAGTTGGGATATATTTTATCTGACTAATGAATCTCAATCAAAGTGCCGGGCTACAATTTTTTAGCTCTGATCCCTTGGGTGGTGTCCTCTATTTGCATATAATAGACCATAATAGAGCATTTAATGGTGCTAATTAGGAAGTAATTTTATGGATGGTTAAAGAAGAAATACCTTTTTATGTCAATCTGAAGCCAGAGTAATTTTACAAAAGTTTCAAAAAAATTCCAATGCAGTATGGACTCCTGAAGGAGTTCTGTACATTGCTGATGTATGGAAAACCCAGAAATGTTACTTCCTGCTTGTATGATTTGCTCACTGATTTTGTAGATGTCTGCACTAAGCTCCAAGTAATATTTTAGGCACCCACTGCACTAGGAATTTCTTTTTTGGTAAGTTAACCATTTTTTGTTTAACTATTTCAAAGGCTCTTTTCACACAGGTGTCATCCGATCAGTCAAGTTTTTTTTTTTTTTTTTTTTTCCAACAAGTTTATTGAAGAGTAATGAGGTTAACAACATGTAATTATACTTTTCACATTGTATGAAGAAAAAACAATCAAATCTGATCCAATAACATTATAAACGAATAGGTATCAGTTTACATTAGGCAAAAGACATAATCAGATGTCAAGGAAAACGTATGTTGTAACACGTGTTAATACAGGAATGATAAAACTGAGGTGATTCGCCCTTTAGAGTGAGAAGTTTTATGTTGAAACAACATAACCCATGAAATATGGCTGTTAAGGGCTAACATCTATTTCCGCTTAATAAGGCTAAAATAACAGAGTAAGAGGTAGAATAACAGAGGAAGTGGGGGAGCGGACCCTCTGACCAGCATTGGGTCCGCTGGGATGGGGAAGGAGTAAGCTAGAGAAGTAAGATGGGGAAGAGGGAGAGGGAAGGCAAGGAGAGTGGGCAGAGGGGAGGCGGGTAGGGATCAAATAAACATGTGTCTAAGCCACTTTAGGGATCATGGAGATAATAAGTGATAATACGGAGGAGGTGGAATAATTAAATAGTAGAAGAGTTAGTAAGCTGTTCATATTCGGCGGAGTATCGGAAAATGATCCAATCTTTCCAGATTTTAAGATATTTGTTTGGAGAGTCATGAACTGTAGATATGAGCTCCTCCATTTCGGAGATTTTGTTGATCTGGGTGAGCCAAGTATGAAGGGATGGGACTTTTGTGGTACCCCAAAGTCTGGGGATGCAAAGCTTAGCAGCATTTATCATGATCATAGGAAGGGATTTGAAGTACTTAGGTGGAGAGTTGGGGTGAAAGTGCAGTAGAAACTGAGCTGGATGTAATTGTAAGTCTTGGGTGGTTATTTTGAGTATGTAGTCAAGTTTTTAAAGAAAAACAAGATTTCATTTATATCAATTTACATAAGTTTTCAGTTTGGTTGAGTTCAGTTTATATCAGTTTACGTCCATTTTCACATTCGCCTGCAAAGAGGATCTTCAGGCTTTATGAAAAAAAATAAAATAAAATAAAAATCAGCTGCTACGAATACTGTAGCTGCTGACTTTTAATAAACAGACCCTTACCTGTCCAAGGATCCAGTGCCATCCTCACCCAGGGTGATTCTTCACCAGTTTTTGGGTCCCCAGTGCCACCATCTTGATTGTGGGAAGCCAGTTGTGACTCCTGGCAGCTTCACAGCCAGCTTCCCACTGAGCATCCATGAGCAGTACTGAAGTTTGTGTGATGTGTACCAGAAGGCTGCAGGCAAAAGGTGGGCCAACTTCCACTCTGGTCACCTAGGAGATCCAAGTGACAATGGGAACAGGTACCTGTCAAAACAAGGCACCTGCTTCCCCCCAAAAAAAAATGTATCCAACAGTGATAGAGGAGGGAGAGTGTGGAAAAGCAGAACGTCTCTTGTTGAGTGTAGTTCCACTTTAACAACCATGACTCATTCCTGCTGTCAGTGGGGAATTCTCAACAAAAGGGCCGACATTAAAAAATACAAAAAAAAAAAAAAAAATATCCCTTTTGGGTCTTGTATGGATTTTAGGGAGACCTCATGTAAAAGAAAAAAAAAATAGCATGCAGTTCCCCCTCAATCCATACCAGACCCCCCTGGCAAAGCACCTCATTCTCATGTTGATAAGGACAAGGGCCTCTTCCCCACAACCCTGGCCCAGCGGTGGGGGTGCAGGTGGTGACCTATCGGAATTTGGAAGTCCCCTTTAACAAAGGGGGGGCCCCCAGATCCCGACCTCTCCATGTGAATGAATATGGGGTACATAATAAAAATTCAGGTCAAATAAACAGTTTTTACCAAGTCCTCTATAAAAAAAGTCCCCTGATGTACAGCACAACCAATGTTGTTCACGCCGTCTAATGTATAAAATTCAAAACATTACAACATGCAAAGCCATCCTTAACCATGCCCCCAGCTACACCACCAACCTCCTCTGCAGATATCACCCAAATTGTCCTCTCCACTCATCCCTAGACATCTCTAGCTCCCTTGTAACTTCATCCCATGCTTACCTTTAGGACTTTTCCAGAACCTCCCCCATCCTCTGGAATTCCTTGTCAGGTATGTCAGGTTAGCTTCTACCTTGTCCGCCTTTAGGAGACCCTTGAAAACTCATTTAGTCAGAAAAGTTTACCCACCTCTACCTAAAAAACTGTACTTCAGTCACCTCACAATACTGAACAGTTTCTTTTCCTCTAAAGACAATTATTTATTTTCAATGAAAACAAATATTTACTCATGAAAACAAGTTTTATGCAGGGTACACACTATACATTTTCTTTTATTATTCAACCCAGCAGGCTTACTTACTTACAGATCGACGTACTAACACAAGCAATGTTCGTGTGGCGATCTCCATTGCTGAACTATTGTTTTCTGACAGAGTGACTAACCCACCCCCCCCCCCCCCATCAGAACACTCTGACCAGTACCCACAGCCAGTGGCTGCAGGTGCTAATCAGATGCTGGTTTTGCAGATGTCGTTCATGAGATTGGCTTCTATTGGACAGGAAGCTGTGCACATGGGCTGAAAGTCAGCCAGTTCCTGCCGAACCAACTGTTTTTAAACACTTTTCAGCCTGTGTGTATCCAGCCTTAGATGTATTTAATTACAGTAAGACATGCTTGTCTCATCACAACATTTATAAAAAAGAGTGGACATATATGCAAGATGCCAAAACCGACCCTATTGCTTCAGATGTGGACATGGCTGTGTATGGCCTCAGCTAGTGCTGCTCCTGCTAGGCCCTCTGACATGTTTTACCCCGACTCCCAGGTCTTAGTCACTGAGACCTCTGAGGCTCTACACAGCCATACCCACATCTGAATCATTGGGTCAGTTTGAACAGCGTCTTATCCCACATGTGTCTGCTCCTACTTTTTGAATACCGATAGGGACACCTGTTATCCTCCACCTTTGAGTGGCGCTCCAAGTCTACATGTGATCACAATTTATAAAAAGGCATACTAACTCCACCCAACCCAGCACTCGCTTTATTAGATTTGGAACTAGGGGAATTCCCCTCACAATTTCGTACTATAGTAGCACATATACTTCTAGCGTCTAGACTAAGCATCACAAAAAAATGGAAGTCGACAATCACCCCAATGGTAACAGGGGTTGTCACATATGTGAACATCACATACGAGTATGAAAAACAAATAGCTAAAAGATTAGGCAAAACCACATCATTCCAACAAATATGGGAGTCATGGATGCCTTGGACCAATAATAAATAATAAATGAATGTGGTGTTTAAAGTTTCACTATATGCAATTGTGATCATAACTTGCACTTCTTTATTGCTCACTGTTGTATTTATTTTATCTTGTATGATGATGTATTCATGTATGTAACCCCAATCAATCACTCCTACGTTGTTGTTGTTTGTTATTCCTTTTTGAAAACTCAATAAAAATTGAATAAAAAAAAAAAAAGATATAAAAAAATATAAAAAAAGAGAAGTTCATTGTTATGGTTTACATATACTATAAGCCCTTTCATCAGTTCAGTCACATTTTTTTGTCATCAGTTTTTTTCAGTCAACATCAGTTTTACATCCGTATTTCATCTGTTGTCATCCATTTTTTATCTGTTTTTTATCCGTTTTTCTTCCATTTTTCATCCATTGTCATCTGTTGCCATCCATTTTTCATCTGTTTTAATAAATTTTTCGTTAGATCCGTTTTTTTAGCAGATAAAAAATATGACTTTTATCCGTTAAAAAAAAACAGATGTTAATGGATGATCATCCATTTACATTCATTTTTTCCATAGAAATGCATCGAAAAACAGACGAATGGTCTGTATGTGTGAAAGGGGCCTTAGGGTCTATTTATAAATGTTTTTCACACAAGATTCATCCATGATTTACACATTTCTCTAAGTGGATCCTGTTGAAAATGAGTGAATCCTGGGTGAAAGTTAAGTGAATCTTTCTGAAACCATTTACAAATAGGCCTCTTTAAGTGTATTGTCATCATTGGCTTTTAGAAATGTCAAACCTGACATATAATTAAGAAATTGTATGATTAATAGGTTTAAAACAGCAGAGTAACATGAAGTAATGATAAAAAGGCATTGCTGGATTTATATATTCTTAGGGTTCATGTACTCGGGTGCATGTGTCAAACACAGCCCTTTCCATGCAAACACAGAATGAGAAAAGGTTTCATAATACTTCCTTTGCCTTGAATGAAAATTTTCTTCAAAAGGAAATGCCACAACTGAAGAAACACAAGGCAAAGCAGGTTAAACATAGCCCCTGTCATATAGTCAATGGTAATCTGCTGACCTACATTTGAGCTGCTTTTCAAAAACACATCAAACATAGGCAAACAACACCCATCTACAAGACCCCCTTATTTAAATACATTATGAAAATGTTAATATTTATATAGCTTCAATTATTTTACAATGATGTATCATTTATGTGAAGCTGAATGCAACCTGTTTTATGTTAGCTGTCATCTCAGACTGGGAAGAGGATGAGAAAAAACTGCTTGCTTGTCATTCAGTAAGATTACTCATCAGGAAGACTGAAGAGTGTAGAAAAATAACCTCAAACCCAAATAACCGTGATAAGAAATAACAAGCCATTTATAGAAACACATTTCATAAGAGTTTAAGCTTTGCTGTCCCACTAAATAATGGAAAATGTTTATTTCCTTTTAATTAATAATTGAGTTTACATAATATATTCACTATATCCTACTGTCTATGTGTTTGTTTTTACACAGTATGTTCACTATAACCTATTACTTTTCTACACAATAAGTAAACGTAAAAACACGTAATCCTAACTAACTATATTATTATTATTAATATTTGTTTAGTCAATAGTAAAGCATATAAAGTAATGGCCATCCACCATTTTTTTTTTTTTTTTTTATGATGCATATAGAACAAATGTAACTGTCTTCTTCTTGATAAAGCCCCTAATTGGAATTAGACATAATTACACTATATAAGATACCCAAGGCTTTTCTATCTTTAAATAAATGTAATAATTCTATTTTGCATTTGACTCTGCCAATTCATAAAAGGATTTATGAGCTGAAAGCAACACATTTAAATGCCACCATGGCACGGGGTAAGTATTTTGTAGAGATTAGTTAAGCATTTTAAATGAAAGTACTAATAATTAAGTGTAAAGGTTTATAATTCAGCATAAGAAAGAAAGGAAAGTTGAGCTCTCACCACTTCCTCTAAGCTTCCCTTTGGATGCTGTGTTAAGCTGTCTGGTAGAACAAAAGTGTTTATTATAGGTTTAACATTAATTGAAAGCCAAGAGGAAATAGACTTAGGCATTAGACAGGAGTTGAAACTGATGTGTTAGAACTGAATGAATTCATCATTAAGATTTTTTTTTTCTACTAGGCAAATAATCTAATAAGCTAATTAATGATTTACTGTTGAAAATATTTATCATGTCATTTTTACATTGCGATAAATTTAATAGCCTAAAACAGAGACATATTTTTATCACAACAACATATTCTTTTTCTGGTCATGATCCCGGAACATATGTTGAAATTAATAAAGAGCCAATAACAAGATGAATCTCCATGCTCAGTCTCCTTGGAAATGCATTCTTTGCCCAGTTGTTAACAAGGCGGATGCCATGTATAACATTGTATGATGATCCCCATGCCCCATGGCAGCCTCAGGCTTAACACTTCCATATGCATGACACCTATTAACATTCCTTTAAATAGTCAGTCCCAGCAAGAGAAGCAGCTTTCTCAAGCCATTGAGTACAGAATTTCATCTGAGCATGCTCATTCAGCGGAGATAATCACTGGAACCAAGCTGACTTCTTGCAGAGAATGTGACTCCACTCTCAGCAAGAGAGCAAATTGAAAATGACTCGGGGCAAGGTTTGCTAAGCTGGAAAAATGAATTAGATACACTCCTAAGACTAACCTGAAAAGATTACATTTGAAGGAGAAAGAGAAATCTGAAGAGCTGAATTCTGTTTGCACCTGGGGATTGGAAATTGTCTTTAGCTTTAAAATAAGACCTCCCTGTGTTTCACTTCAAATCAATGTGTTTATTGCCATTTTGCTACAGGAATACCGCAAATTAACCTATCCAATTGAGTTGCCTTATTGCTAAAGAACAGTTATAAAGGAAGACAGCTGAATGCGATCTGTTTTTATTAAAAACACATTTAAGAGGTGCACGTTTCTGTTCTTTGCTCTGCATATGTTATATTATTGTTGTTACCTAACAAAAAGAATGTCTTCACAAAGCAGATATATCCTGAAATGCTATTACACAATAATGAAAGGTTCATTTAACATCCTTTTGTAGACTATCAAAGGTCATCTTTAAACAGTGTAACTAATGCTGAATAACATTTCCCATGATGCTTAACCATCTGAAGATTTACTGAACATGATGAAAGGTTTTCTGTTTTTAGAGACGTTTGGCAGGTGGTAGTGAGAAGTGCAAGACAGTTGTATGCATTTAGATTTGAATTATTTTAGAACCCATATTAGATTGAAAAATGCTGACCTTTTTTTCATTTTTAAATATAGGACAATTTCAGACCATGTCATTATGTCACCTGGAGCATGTCTCCAAATCAAGCAACTCACACTCAAATTATAAAGCTAAAACCTTTTTGAGGATGCAGATCCAATCTTTTTTGGGGGTTTTATTTAGTAAAAAGAAATGTTGTTATGGCGCAGAGTTGAGATGGAATTTAATATAAAAACTCTTTGAGCATCACAATAAATAGGACAACGAGAGTGGTATTTTTACTTACCCGATATTCTGTACTATATATTCAGTTACTGGAATTGTCTAATACACATTAAGAATATTCTATAAAATTACATTATTAGGGATGTACATTGTAAGTGCCACTATATTTTTTTAAATATATAAACATTTTATATATATATATATATATATATATATATATATATATATATATACAGTATATACAGTATATAGTCCAAAAAAGACACTGTTACATTATTTGTCCTCTGAATTCAAAGCCCCTTACACACGTTCAGATAATCGGACGACTTATCATTCGTATTTTGTTGCATGATACTAACATCGAATTCAACAATGCGTAGAAACCATGTGATTTTTTTTGTCGAATGATTCGGGAAAAGCTTCCTGGTTGCTTAGCTACGTATCAGATGGTGCAAAACAAAAACAATGGCAGCCAGGCTTTTTCCATGCTATTTTAGTGTTTCTGATCATGCGCGGTCTTTGTCAATCGATTTTTAGCGGACGCATAGTGTACTGATGAAACTATTGTCATTCGTGGGGCTATCGTACGACAGAAGTTTTCCTGTTTGTTCCTTCAGATTTTGTTGGATGAACTGTCGTGATCGGCTGTCGAAAGCTGTGTACTAACAATCAGATCATTGTGCGATCAGGTCGAAAGTGAGTTTTATTGTACAATTGCGATTCAATTGTACAGTATATGTACTTGCGGCGGTCGGCAAGTGGTTAACTAGAAAGAAAAAAAACTTTTTTATTTGCGTCTTGCTGTTGGAAAGTTCCCCTCATGTCTTGTATAGTAAAATGTTGCCACTGGGGAACAAAGTGTAGAAAATTCTCTCTTATGGTGCCCCAGCAACCATTGCAACATAGGTTCTACATTCCCTAGTCTATCCAAAACTATGAAAACTGTTTTTTAAAAAATAAATAAATAAAAATTACATAAATCTTTCCCCTAGTTTGTAGACACAATATAACTTTTGCGCAAACCAATCAATATACACTTATTGGGATTTTTTTTTACCAAAAATATGTGGCAGAATACATATTGGCCTAAATTGATAAAGGAAAAAATTAGATTTTTTAATTTCTTTTAATGGGAATAGTAGATAGTTACCGTGAAAAAAGGGCCACCATCCCAAAACTGAATAAAAATCAAAAAAGAGGAAGGAAGACGGGATTTTAAAGGCCAGTGAAGGAGGGGTGGTCACAAATGCAATATTCTTATGAATAAAAACATAATTTTATTAAATCATTAAGATAAAAGGGAATTATGTATGCATACAAATTTACATATAAAAATAGTCTAGTTCTCAAAAGGGGACACTGATACAGAATACCAAATTGGCAATACATGTGTCTCATACCAATATATGTGTCTCATAACCAGAGTTGTATAAAGTACTCGAAACCCATACTTGAGTAAAAGTACAAGTGCTCGATCAAAAAGTGACTTGAGTAGAAGTGGAAGTGCTCGATCAAAAAGTGACTTGAGTAGAAGTACTAAAGTATTCAACATTTTTTGTACTTAAGTATTGCAAGTTGTTTTTTTTTTTTTTAATTGTGCTACTCAAGTACTGAAAGTAAAAGTACCAGTAGTTTTGAAAAAAAAATTGCTACTCAAGTACTGAAAGTAAAAGTACAAGTACTGTGTTATGTAGTTATTAAAGAAAGAAGTCAAAAGTTTGAACATCATATTGTCTTTTATTATTTCAAATGCAGCTTTTATTCATACATACAGATTTATTTTCGTATGTGCTGATTATACACATATTTTGAGCTTCATGAAACCTGCCATCTACTGTTCTGGCAGTGGTAATTTTTATAAAAGTAACAAGTAACTATGCAGCACAAAAAAAAAAATATTGGAGTAGAAGTATTGAAATCATCGAAAAAATGTAGTGAAGTAAAAGTGGAAGTAGGAGAAAAAAATTCTACTCTAGGAAAGTACAGATACCGCCTTTCGGTACTTAAGTACAGTAGTGAAGTAGTTCTACTTAGTTATTATACATCTCTGCTCATAACGATTGTGAACAATAGGTCCTCAAAGAGCCTTTTATTGGGAATGTTTTATAGCAGAAAGTAAAACATTGTTTTTTATTTTCAGAATTGTAGCTTTTTTTTGTTTAGAGCGCAAAAAATAAAAACCTCAGAGGTGATCAAATACCAGCAAAAGAAAGTTCTATTTATGGGAGAAAAACGGACATCCATTTTATTTGGGTACATCATCGCATGACCGTGCAATTCTCAGTTAACCACTTGCCTTCTGTGCACTTAAACACCCTTCCCATCCAGGCCAATTTTCAGCTTTCAGCGCTCTCACACTTTGACTGACAATTGCGCGGTCATGCTACACTGTACCCATATGAAATTTTTATCATTTTTTTTAAAAAAAGAGCTTTCTTTTGGTGGTATGTAATCACCTCTGGGTTTTTTATTTTTTACAAAGAATAAAGACAGAAAATTTTGAAAAAAAAAAAAGTTTTTCTTATTTTCTGCGAGTAAATTTTGAAAATAAATTTTTCTCCTTCACTGATGTGCGCTGATGAGGCGGCACTGATGTGCACTGATAGGCTGCACTGATGGGCACTGATGAGGTGGCACTTATGGGCACTGATGAGGTGGCACTTATGGGCACTGATGAGGAGGTACTAATATGCCGCACTGATGAGCACTGATAGGCGGCACTGATAGGCGGCACTGAGAGGCGGCACTGATGAGCACTGAGAGGTGGCACTGCTGGGCACTGAGAGGTGGCACTGCTGGGCACTGACAGGTGGCACTGCTGGGCACTGAGAGGCGGCACTGAGAGGCGGCACTGACGGGGGCACTGATGGGCACTGATAGGCGGCACTGATGGGCACTGGTGGATGGCACTGGACACTGATGGGTGGCACTGATGAGCGGCACTGATGGGCAGCACCATCAGTGCCCACACTCAGTGCCCATAGTGCTGCCAGTCAGTGCTCATCAGTGCCTAGATGAGCAGGCACTGATGGGCACTGACTAGCAGCACTATGGGCACTGATTGTGGGCATTGATGGGGGGCACTGATGGCGGGCACTGTGGGCACTGATGGGGGTGCACTGTGTGTGTATTTTTACCTTTAGTAATCAGGGCACTGGTGATCGGTGCCCTGATTACATTCTCTTGTGTCCCCGGCGCTGTGAGGCTCCCCCTCCTTCCTCACACTGCAGGCTCCGTGTGAGGAAGGAGCGCCGGCGATGAGAGATGATCTCATATGTTTACATATGAGATCATCGCTCATTGGACGGCCCGATCACGTGGGGAATGGCCGCTGTGATTGGCCATTCACCACGATCGCGGGAGCGCGCTGGGGGCGTGTCACTGGGAGGCCGTTTAAAAACGGCCTCCCGAAAATTCAAGTCCGCGCTGCAGCCGTATATAGGCTGTAGCGCGGATGGGGGGTGGTTAAATTAACACAAAAAAATGGCCTGGTCATTAAGGAGATAAAACCTTCCCGTCCTTAGGTGGTTAACAAAGTAAAAGTGAAATACAGTAAAACCTTGGATTAAGAGTTACTTGGTTTGAGAGCGTTTTGCAAGACAAGCAACATTTTTTTAAAACATTTTGACTTGATAAACGATCAGTGTCTTGATATACTAATTAGGGATGATCGAACTTTTGAAAAGTTTGGTTCGGCCAGAACATCCGAACTACCCGAAAGTTCGGCCCGGATTTCAGAACCCCATTGAAATCAATGGATCCGAACTTCGGTAATCAAAAAACACCATTTTAAAGCCCTAAAACCCAATAAATGCCCCTAAAAAGTGCCTAGGGTTCTGGGTCATGCCCCAGGGACTATTAATCACACAAAAAAAGTTCTTAAAAATTTTCATTTTTGATAAAAAAGCCAATTATTGAAAAAATTAAAAAAGAAAAGAGATTTTTTTTGATTTTGACTTTGGATTTACTATCTGGGGGGTCTAAAAAGTGTACCTGTAAAGTTTCAGCTCTGTAGCATGTCCAGAACCAGAAAAAAAGATAATTTTTCATAAGAGCAGGGAACTTGGGACCCCACTTTTACACCTATATGATCTTTTTTTGGGGGTTCTGGACATGCTACAGAGCTGGAACTTCACAGGTACACCTTTTAGACCCCCCAGACATAAAATCACACAAAAGAAGTTCTTAAAAATTGTAATTTTTGATAGATTTTTGATAGAGAGCCAATTATTGAAAAAAAAAAAAAAAAAATAAAAAAAATAAAAAAAATTATTTGGATTTTGTATCTGGGGGGTCTAAAAAGTGTACCTGTGAAGCTTCAGCTCTGTAGCATGTCCAGAACCATAAAAAAGAAGATTGTTTGTATTTGTGAAATTATAGATCTGGAATATGGCTTCTCGCTTTTCACACCTTGCCGGTTTAATAGCAGGCGTTTTTTTTTGGGCATTTTTTTGGGTTCTTTGGAGTCAGGAAAAACATCTGAACTTGTGTATAGTGGTACTGTATACACAAGTTCAGATGTTTTGCCTGCCTCCAAAAACCCCCAAAAAATACCTTCAACAACACACCTGGGCGTTTTTATTTTGGCGCTAGCGTTTTTTTTGGGCAGTTTTTTGGGTCCTTTGGGGGCAGGCAAAACATCTGAACTTGTGTATAGTGGTGTATATACACACATACTTATATGTATATACACACCTAGACATCTATAGGTGTGATAGGAGCAGAAATATATTGGTGTTAATTATTTCATTAGCGCAAGTAGTTTTTTCTGCTCCTTTCACACCTGTATATGTGCAGGTGTATATATACAGACATTGGTGTGCATATATACCCCCTATACACATGTTCAGATGTCATTTCTGACTCCAAACATGTGCTCAAAAAAGCACTAGCAACGCCTGCAGCCAAAAATGCTGGTGGCGGCGAAGCCATATTACGGAAACGAAAGTCAGCTAAGAGAAAATAGCTTTTCTCTATTGCGGTCACCCTGCTATGGAAGGGTTCGGTCACCCTGCCATAGCAGTCAGTGTCAGTTCACCCTACACTACATTACGGTCACCCTGGTATGGAAGGGTTCGGTCACCCTGCCATAGCAGTCAGTTAACCCTACACTACATTACGGTCACCCTGACACTTCATACTTTCCCTACAGAAACTAAATTTTTGAAGCTAACTAAAGTGTAAAGGAGCACTCTAACTACACTAGATATCCCTTTCCTCACACTAATAAATGCTAAATTACACTTTTAAAGTAAAATTAACAGAACTGCTTCCACTCTCTTCCAAGTCCAGTATAACAATGCTAGGAATTTGGCGGGGGCTATCTTATATACTGGGGGGCGTATTCACTAATGATTGGTCTAGGGACCCCCTAGTCACTCCAATCACATTCCTAGCATTCTTCTGCCCCCTCAATTGGCTTTTGCTAATGGTTCTGGTCCAATCACAGGCTTTTAAAGCCCATTACCTGTCCCATTGCATTTTGGTCGGTTCTGGTTGCCGAATTCCGAACTTTTTGGGCAAAAAGTTCTAAATTCGGCCGAACCTCGAACACCCAATGTTTGGGCCGAACCGATGGTGGACCCGAACCATTCGATCATCCCTAATACTAATAGGGTCATGTCAAAACAGAGTATAAAAGAGAAGAGAGGCACCTTTAAGTGTAGCAATATGGTTACATTTAATGAAGGTACAACATTAACAACTCACATGGTTGATGATTATAACAGGCACATCTAAGTATGCAGGCATCCAGGATAAAGCTGTCCACGTAGACCATCCTCCGCTCGCTTCAAGCCTCAATTTCAGTCTACTCTACTGCAGGGTAGTCTTCTTGGTCTCGATTGCAGACTGAGAGCGGTGAGAGCCGAGGGTGTAGAGGATGGTTTATGTGGACAGCTTTACCCGGATGCCTGCATACTTAGATGTCTCTGTTTTAATCATCAGCCATGTGAGTTAGTAAATATTGTACCTTTATTAAATGTAACTTTATTGGTACACTTAGAGGCCCCTCTCATCTCTTTTATACACTGTAGCTCCTGCTGGATTTTGCTTCTAATCCCCTTGTGGAGGCTGCCATTTGTGCATGGACATTTTATGTCACACAACCCATCACATTATTATTTATATGGACTATAAACTGAAGGACTTATCAATAAATGGTTGTGGTACGAATCATCTGAGTTTCTATTATTTCTTATGGGGAAATTCACTTTGATATAAGAGTGTTTCGGATTACAAGCATGTTGTCCGGAATTAATTATGCTTGCTATTGATAATTTCCTTCTGAAACCTCAAATTCTCTGTCTGGCATAATGATACCTGATTTGGTAGTTTTGGAGTCACTAACTAGGAACAATTTGAAAGTGAAAACTGAAAATTGGAATTAAGCAGGACCCTAGAACCAAGGAGTAATGCACAGCAGTAGTAGCATTAGAAGTAGTCAAGCGTCTCCAAAGCTTGATATAAACTTTTGTACTTTTTGTGCCATCTCTGTATTTCCAGTCTACAGACAGCAACTATAACAAAGCTGTAAAAAATTCTATGAGTGTTTTATTATGATTAGACATTTACATGGGCAGAAACTATGGTTTAGAGCAGATATGTGTACTGTTAGAAAGGATGGAGCAGATAGGAAAGCTGTGAAGTAGAAGCTGCAGGCAACAGAACAACTGTTTTTCCTATGCCAATTTCGAATTCCATAAAAAACATTTAAAAATGCCACTATGCTAGTCACTTTCTAAGGCTAAATGAACAGAAAAACACAGACAACAAATATGCTTGTAGCCCAATGAAGCTTTAATAGAATACATAATTGGCTGAATAATCAGACAGAAACTTGCAGTTTACTAAACAGGTGCAAAGTTAGATGTAATGATTAAAGCAAGTTCAGGATGGCAAAAAAAAATAAATAAATGCATACACTGCAGAATAATGAAAGCCGCACAAACTTATGAAAGGTGCACACACATAGATTCTTCACAGCAATATCTCTGTGACTAGAATAATATATGGTTCCAAAGCATAGTCTTGCTAAAACTCTATAATAACAGGGTGTCTAGTTGAAAATCATTACTTCAGTAAACAGTTCAGAAATGTAAAGTAGTGAAAAGGCAATATAATATGTTCATTTACAGAGATGAGACAGCCACTCATATTATCCTAATTGCTATAAATTTCTGCTTGGAACTTTACAAAGAAAAGTAAAAACACATATAATTCTTGCCAGTAGTAACATCTACAGAACAAAAAGGGTGCAAGACTCAACCATAAATAGTGATATAAAAGAATCCATAGGGGGTACAGACCTGCTCACGGATATAGAAATACGGGACAACTTAGGGAACAGTGACCATAGGTCAATTGGTTTCAGTATTAATTACAGTAATAGGAAACACAAGGGTAATATAAGGACACTGAATTTCAAAAGAGCCAATTTCCCTAAACTGCGCTCGCTGCTAGAAAATATCAATTGGGATAGAACCCTGGGAACAAAGAACACGGAGGAAAAATGGGAGTGCTTCAAGAGCATACTTAACAAGGGGGTGGGCCAGTGCATTCCACAGGGAAATATTTAATGTAGAAAAATGTAAAGTAATGCACTTGGGGGCCAGTAACCAGAAAGCAAGCTACTCACTAGGGGGGGAACCTCTGGGTGAGTCTAGGATGGAAAGGGACCTGGGGGTACTGGTAGACAACAGGCTTGGAAGTGGCATGCAATGCCAAGCCGCTGCAAGCAAAGCCAACAGAATACTGGGTTGTATAAAAAAGGGGATTCACTCCAGAAATAAAGAGATTATTCTTCCACTCTACAAAACTCTGGTCCGGCCACATCTGGAGTATGCTGTCCAGTTCTGGGCACCGGTCCTCAGGAAGGATGTGCTGGAACTGGAGAAAGTCCAGAGAAGGGCAACAAAAATAATTAGGGGAATGGAGGACATCAGCTATGAGGAAAGACTACAAGCACTGAACTTATTCTCTCTGGAGAAGAGACGATTGAGGGGGGATATGATATCAATGTACAAATACTGTACTGGTGACCCGAGCATAAGGAACAAACTATTCAGAGTAAGGGAATACAATAAGACACGTGGCCACTCACTAAAACTTGAGGAAAGGCGGTTTAACCTTAAAGTGCGTAAGGGGTTCTTCACTGTAAGAGCGGTAAGGATGTGGAATTCTCTTCCGCAAGCAGTCGTATCAGCGGGGAGCCTTGATAGTTTCAAAAAACTATTGGATGGACACCTTAAAGACCACAACATACAGGGGTATACAATGTACAGTTAAAAGCAAACACACACACACATCATAGGTTGAACTGGATGGACTGGATGGTGTCTTTTTTCAGCCTCACTAACTATGTAACTATGTAACTATGGGTACAGCAAATTATTTTTTTGGAAGGTTGAACACTGTAAAGTAGTGATCGACCGATATAGGTTTTTCGTTGCCTATACCGATATTTTGGCCAATGCATGTCGGTATCGGCCGATATTGGCCGATATTTTTGTACATTAATTTTTTTTTTACCCC
The DNA here is from genome assembly GCF_965119305.1 of Pelophylax lessonae. Classification (NCBI taxonomy): domain Eukaryota; kingdom Metazoa; phylum Chordata; class Amphibia; order Anura; family Ranidae; genus Pelophylax; species Pelophylax lessonae. The sequence continues at coordinate 307,424,487 of NC_138772.1, read as the reverse complement.
AAACCCCCCTCTGCACTTAAAAGCATTCAAAACACCAAGTTTAGCTGTTTTGAATGCTGTCATTTTTTTTAACCTGGCATCAGACAGTACCTGGAAGTGAGGTCACTCATGACATCACTTCCGGGTTTTTGCATGGAGACCCGATCAGAGCTGAATGTGGCTTTGATCGGGTCTTCGGCGGCCATGCAAGGTTGGTTGCCCAAGTCTCCCGGAGTGATGGGAGACCCGGGCAAGCCACGGAAGGCGGCGGGAGGGGGGCGTCCCCTCCTGCTCCTTGTAATGACAGCTGAGCGGCTTCTCAGCTACATCGGTTGTTATTACAAGACAGCCAACCGTTGGCTATGGATGCCAGTACCAGGGTGATGCCTCTAGCTGCAGGCATCCCTCCAATACATGCACTTTCCCGAAATATCAGCAATATCGGTAACCTCCGGGGCCGATTACGATATATGGGGAAAAGTGCATATCGGCCCTCGATATATCAACTTTGCCGATAATCGGTCGATCCCTATTGTAAAGGTAAACTAATTAGGAAATAGTAATAAAACCATATGTGCAGTGCACCCATAGGTGTTAGGAGTTTTCTCTTACCCAACCTGATGTCGCGCAACACCTAGCAATAGACACAAGAATGAAAAACAGAATTTTGCCAACTAAAATTTTAAAGCGGTTATTTGATAATGCCCAAATACAAGATAAACAACCCAAATATTCAAAGAGTGGTCAGTAATGTTGACTAACACTTTCAAACTTTCAAAGTGTAGTCCACAATGTGACTATTTTAACTTGTGTGCACACCTAAGTCCTAACACTTGCTGGGAATTTGTAAATTCTTTTGAGGACCCATTTCACTGTGGATACAAATGCAATACAGTAGAATTTTGGAAAGATCTAATGACAGATTCTCTTGACTGCTGCTCTTTGGATGCCGACAGGCAGACATATGGCAGTAGCTTGATTTCTGATGTCAGCTCAGCAACTGGTTGAATGATCTGTGGCAGCACTTCTCGGGTAACAAGCCTGTTGTGACACATGGACACACAATCTGAACACTGTGGATCAAGCAGTAGCTCAGCAACTCGTCTGTGGATTAAAGTCACACAGGCAAGCTGTTAAAATATGATGGCTGTCTACAATTGCAATGGAGACCTAATAAAAGCAGTGTTGCTACAGAAATTTAGTAACACCAGACTTGTAGTCATTTGGGTTGACTTGCAAATAGGCTGTTCACTTTGCAAGGCAATTTTCCTTTAGCTTAGCAAATTAGGAGAAGCTCTGCTGACTTTTCTCATCCAGTCATGTGCAAATAAAAATACATTTTTTTTTCTTTTATTACTGTTTTATTTTCCTTGCGTGTGACTGAGTATTTCTTTTCCTTGCATGGGATTGACTATTTATTTTCCTTGCATGTGATTGAGTATTCTTTGCAAAATCAATAAGCTAAGGGAAAATGCCCTTGCAAAATGAGCGGCCTATTTGCCTTTAGAAAATCGACCCCACTGTATCTTACATTTAAAGTTCAGCACCTTTTTACTGTGCTGCCCTGCTATGATTTAGTACAGAACATCTGATTTGGATGCTGTCCCTTTAATTTACTTGAAAAGTCACTTCCATCCAATTCCATACAATTAAACAGGCAGCATAAATGGGCAGCACTCATCAACCCTTGAAAACTGCCCATAAAATGCTGAGCGCTCTTAAAGGCACTTTTGAGGCATTTTTTAGGCGTTAGCGGTGCACTTTTTTTAAGGAAACATGACTCAAAAACTGCTTCAAGAACCATTTTGAGGCATTTTTAAATAGCTTTTCAGTTGCTTCCATTCATTTCAATAGAGAGAGCATTTCAAAGATGCTGCTTGCAGGATTTTTTTCACCGCCCCGCTAGATCACCACCCCAGTGTAAAAGCATTCATTGATTTTAATGGGAATAGGTTTTCGTGAGCTTTTCGGGCACTTTTTTTTAGTGCCAAAGCACCTCAGTGTGAAAGGGCTCTTAGATCTCTTGGACTTACTGTATACCTAACAAGTTAGAGACAATTACGGAAGCTTTAGGCGTCTCATTTGCAGTTGGCACCAAAAAACCCTGCTTCAAAAACTACCAGTGATAAGCTCCCAGTTTCAAGAGATACATGAAATCAGCATAACAAGATGGCCACACAAGTGCAGGCTCCCTCCTTTGATAATTTCTCTCATGCCCTTTAGGTTGGGCAGGTACCTCAAAACATTAGATTGCTTCTGATTTAGTTAAAGATTCTTCCACTTCAGTGAGCCAAAATGGTGATACAGGGGTCTGGGGGAGGTCTTTACGTGCAAAGTTACTACCCTGCTGCCTGAATAACATGACAAACATAGAGGTGGTCATTGAACATCTTTCTTATTGAACATGAACATGAGTAAATTGAAAAAAAAAGAATAGAAACAACACTATATTTGTATTAATTGTACTTAATATAAGACAAATTTCCACTAATGTATTTATACTTCTTGTAAAAAAAGTTTCAAGAAAAAAGGTTTAAAAAAGAAGCTTAAAGAAGTTCCATCACTAGAAGATAAAAAAAGCTTGTTAAATCCCACAGGGATTTTTTTTTGTCATTTCTGGCTATAGCTCCACCCCCCTGAAGCCTGGGCGCAGGCATAAACCTATTAAAAAAAAAAAAAAGAAGAAAACAAGTTCACACTTACAAGTTATAAAATTAAGAAGTGCCTAAATATCTACCAAGTTTGCTTGCTCACCACTGAGCTTGCTCATCACTCAGCACTGATCGTGGTGACTGCATAACGTCACGGGCTCAGGCTCCTCCTTCCTATACGCGTATCGCCCTCTCATAGGGTGCCACCACGATCTGTGCGGAGTGGTGAGCAAGCAGACATGCTAGATATTTAAGGTGCTTCTTAATTTTTTGTCTTGTAAGTGTGTTTTTATGGGGGCATTTTAATAAAATTGTTGAAGTGGAGAGCACTATGTAGTGTGCCTTTTTGAATATTTGAAGTTGACTGAGCTTTAGGACGAGCTTACAGGGGCTGCATTCCTGGAGGAGAGGAAGGATATTCTAGCAGGATATTGTAGGGGTGATTTTTTGCATAGAGCTGATTGAACTAATTTTTTAGGTGAGCAGGTTTTTCAGCCAGTGGTGGTGTGCACTTTCTGGTGTCATATATTGAATGGTGATTGAAGAACACTGTGGCGGATCACATTAATTTATGGACTTTGTTTTGAGATATTTTATTTTGATTTAATTTTATGCATATAAATGGACTTTGATTAAGCAAACACATTATATAAGAATTTATAGTGGTATGTGTAGTTGCGCTGCACTATATGAGTAAGTTTAAATATCCACAGTATTCTCTGTCCAATAAGGGCATCAGAATATGGCTCTCTGTATTTTATATTTAAATATGAAAAACTCTTTTTTTTTTTCTTGTTCCCAAGAAAGCTATTTGATATTCTGGAGAGATGCTACATCCAAATTGTCATCATGGTTCTGTAAATGTGTTTAGCTATAGCTGATTGTTATCCTTCCTTCTTGTACATGGTTAGTGTTCCTATGTTCTATTTTTAAACATTCTTGATGCGTTGTATTGTTTCAAGCAAATGTAGGCAGACAAATAAATTACATTCTCCGTCCGCCCATTTGCATTCCAGAGTTTTTCTCGCTGAACATTTTTAAGGTGCTCACTTTTTAAATAAATAGATAGACTTGATAAATATTCAGGAGGGAGCTGGCAATACAAATTCAAATTAAATGTTTGCACATAAAACAATAGCCTGCAAATAATTACATACATAACTGGGTTGTTAGCATAATAAAGTGTATTTTACACATATTTTTATGCAAATAGTTTAGTCCTGCGTGGGATACTTTCTACTCTGTTGCAAACCAGATGGATCATATATAGAGCATAAGTAAATTCAAACTGCAGGTAAACTAGGGAGACTTTTTTATGTTTGAAGGCAAAACAGTAGTTAATGCTGCCGGCTTTTAATAATCTGTCCTCCAGCATTTCACTTGATCCGCAAGCATTTCCCCGGATCTGCTTTTTTTAATTTAGACTTAAAAATAGTACACCCTACAACTGGAATTTTAAGCATGTGGGCCCTTTTCTATTCTTATACCAGTTTGTATTCACGTTCCTCCTTGAACAGGGGCTTCCAAATTAGGACCCCCTATTCAAAGCATTAGCCTGTGGTTTTCCAGTGCCTTTTATTTGTATTCTATTTAATGTAATGTCTTGTAGTTTAGCCACAAGATAATGTATAGTGGTTTTGTATATATGTATTCATTTTGTATTGGTCATGTACTGCTTTTTATACTTTCCAGCCCATATGCACCTTTTCATTCTTGCTAATTTTATACTTATCTGAATGACTATCATTATTACTATGTTGAATTTGGTACAGATATGAGCTGTTGGTTTTCAATTGCCGTGAGCGATGTAAGGCTTTAAATGTTTTGCTGTACCCTCAAGAAGCAAAGTGCTGCCTCCAGCAAACAAGGAAGCTGTAAAGAGAAGGGCAACTAAACGAATAAAAGACCACGGGGGACCTTAAGGAGAATTGTAAAAAAAAAGGCAAATATATTTATTACTTATGAACAAGCAATAAAGTGATAGGGGTACTCTTACATTGCATAACTATATTGGTGGTCTATATAGCAAACTCAGAAAAAAAGTTGTCACCACGAAGAATAGCAAAAGAAAAAAAAAGAGGTTTAACCTCCACCTATAAACTGGAATCTTTACTGTTAGATTTGTGAAAGCATGGAACCGTCATACACATAAACTGATTATAGCTGATTGCTACTAATATTTGTATGTCACAATATTGCCTAATAATAATTCCGGTAAGTTAAGCATCTCGGGCAACATGTCATAATAATTTTTGCCTTCCTCTGGATCAACTGTAAACTTATGACTTATATCCTTATATATAAATATATATACACACACAGTATCTCACAAAAGTGAGTACACCCCTCACATTTTTGTAAATATTTTATTATATCTTTTCATGTGACAACACTGAAGAAATGATACTTTGCTACAATGTAAAGTAGTGAGTGTACAGCTTGTATAACAGTGTAAATTTGCTGTCCCCTCAAAATAACTCAACACAAAGCCATTAATGTCTAAACTGCTGGCAACAAAAGTGAGTATACCCCTAAGTGAACATGTCCAAATTGGGCCCAATAAGCCATTTTCCCTCCCAGGTGTAATGTGACGTTAATCTTACAAGGTCTCAGGTGTGAATGGAGAGCAGATGTGTTATCTCTCTCACTCTCTCATACCGGTCACTGAAAGATCAACACCTCATGGCAAAGAACTCTCTGAGGATCTGAAAAAAATGAATTGTTGCTCTACGTAAAGATGGCCTAGGCTATAAGAAAATTGCCAAGACCCTAAAACTGAGCTGCAGCATGGTGGCCAAGACCATACAGGGGTTTAACAGGACAGGTTATACTCAGAACAGGCCTTGCCATGGTCAACTAAAGAAGTTGAGTGCACATGCTCAGCATCATATCCAGATGCTGTCTTTGGGAAATTGATGTATAAGTGCTGCCAGAGACTGAGCGGCAGGGCAGCAATACAACATGATAACATAGTTACATAGTTACATAGTAGGTGAGGTTGAATAAAGACAATAGTCCATCCAGTTCAACCTGTGTAGCTGTGTGTGGCTGTAATCATCTCACATACCCCTGAATGTTCTGATCCTTGAGATGTACGTCTAATAGTCTTTTGAAAGCCACCATACTACCCGCAGAAACCACTTCTTGTGGTAGAGAATTCCACAGTCTTGTAGCCCTAACAGTAAAGAACCCCCCACGTTGCCTGAGGTTAAAACGCTTCTCCTCTAATCGCATTGTGTGCCCCCGAGTCCTCATGCAATCCCTTTGACTGAACAGCTTTTTTTCTAAGCTGAGATCCCCATTGAGATATTTAAAAATTGCTATCATGTCCCCCCTCAGGCGTCTCTTCTCCAGGGAGAATAAATCAAGCGATTGGAGAGGCTCTTCATAATCAAGGTCCTCCAATCCCCTAATTAGTTTAGTTGCCCTTCTCTGTACTCTCTCCAGCTCCAACACATCTCTTCTGAGGACTGGCGACCAGAACTGGACCATAACGACCCCAAACACATCTCCAAGACAACAACTGCCTTGCTAAAGAAGATAAGGGTTAAGGTGATGGACTGGCCAAGCATGTCTCCAGACCTAAACCGTATTGAGCATCTGTGGGGCATCGTCAAACGGAAGGTGGAGGAGTGCAAGGTCTCTAACATCCACCAGCTCCGTGATGTCTTCATGGAGGAGTGGAAGAGGACTCCAGTGGCAACCTGAGAAGCTCTGGTGAACTCCATGCCCAAGAGGGTTAAGGCAGTGCTGGAAAATAATGTCAGCCACACAAAATATTGACACTTTGGGCCCAATTTGGACATTTTAGGTTCAGATAACTGGTTCAGTTGGGATCATCTGAAAAGCTGACAGTAGGATCCAGACTGAACACTGCCTGCTCTGTTCAGATGGGGTTGTATTCCATTTTATTCAAAATGTCTGAAAGCAAAGAGCTATGCTGTTCTCTCCAGAAAACTCATAATGCTCTATGAAGCCTGTGTACTTAGTACTAAAAAAAGATATACATTTATATATGTCAGTTTAAAACTCACAAATTTAAGGAGTTCAATGTTTTCAATTAATTTTTCATGATATTACTGAAGAAGAAGGTGAGGTAGAGCACAGCAACTGTATAGCACTACAAAGTAGAAAGAAGAACCAATATATTAACCACTTTACCTCTGCCTGCAGTAATATTACTGCGGCAAAGTGGCTCGTTATTGTCTGACGACGTAGTACTACGTCGTCAGACACTCCCCTTTCACGGTGGCGCGTGCGCGCCGCCGGAGGCTCGCTCCCGCTGTATTCAGTCACAGCGGGAGTCGGGCCAGGGGAGGAGCAGCGGCGTTTGCCACTGCTCTTCCCCGATCGTCGGGGATCTAGTGTGCAGATCCGCCTGCTTGTGTAAACACAAGCGGGCGGATCTCCTAAGTCACAGGCAGGGTCAGATTGCAGGGTTCAGCATAGCTGAACCCTGGATCTGTCCTTGTGTCACATAGTCACCTCCCCCCACACACGTCAGTAAGCACCAGACATACATTAACCCCTCCCTCTCCAATAAAATTAACCCCTTCCCTGCCAGTGTCATTTTTACAGTAACAGTGCATATATATAGCACTGATTACTGCAGTAATGTCACTGGTACCCCCAAAAGTGTCAAAAATGTCAGTCAGGGGTCCGATCTGTCCGCCGCAATGTCGCAGTCCCGCAAAAAAAATCGCAGATCGCCGCCATTACGCGTTAAAAAAAAACACCAAAAATGACAGAAATCTTTACCTTTGTTAGTAAACGCAATATCTTTTGCGCAAACCAATCAAAATACGCTTATTGTGATTTTTTTTTACCAAACATAGGTAGCAGAAAACAAATTGGCCAAAAATTTTAAACAATTTTGATTTTTACATTTTTTGGGGGGGAATTTCATATAAAAAAATGTGAAAAATATTGTTGTTTTTTCAAAATTTACGCTCTTTTTTTGTTTATAGCGCAAAAAGTAAAAAACAGGTGATCAAATACCACCAAAAGAAAGCTCTGTTTGTGGGAAAAAAAGGACATAAATTTCGTTTGGGTATGGCGTCGCACGACTGCGCAATTGTCAGTTAAAGTCGCACAGCGCCGAATCACAAAAAGTGGCCCAGACGTAAGACAGCAAAATCCTCTAGTGGTAAAGTGGTTAATGAACAAATATGATGGCCACTATGTGCATAGAAAAAAAAAAGGATTTAAAAAAAATGAACACACTTTGGCAACAGGATTTACATCAAGTTACTATCTTTTCCATGCATTACATATCTACAACATAAAACTTTATAAAAAGTCTATACTGCACATATCTTGTAAAGAAAAAACTGTTACATAAATACTTAGTTACTATAAATCGGTTTGGAGAAATGTATAGGACACAAGTTTATAAGTCCTGCTTTTTACATTTTCTCCTCTCAGTTTTGCTACAGTAATTAAAGTCAATAAAAACTCTATCGTAACCTGCGATTTGTTTTTATTTTTTTATCTTTTTATTTAAACAGACATTCAATAAGGCTGTTACTGCATCGTTTGATCTATAGAAACCTACTAGAAAACTTTAAAATCTTGAATAAAGCAAAAAAGTTAAGTCATATATAAAAAAGGTAAACACATTTGGAGGTAGGCAGATGTACGTGGACTCAAGCACATTTACATACGTCTGTCCATAGAGCTGCATGAAGTTTCTGATCAAGACCACCTGAAAAACAGGCTTATTCTTTTTATAAAATTTAATTTTTGAACTTGAGCAAGGGACTGTATTCTAACCATCTAAATGGATCCTCTGATAAATATTTTGCAAATTGTTGCAAATATGGCTTGCATTAGTGAATTTAAAGGCCAATTTCCGATTGTAACATTTATAAGTGGAACTACTGAAAACATTAGGCTTTAGTGAACTGGCCACAATGTTTCAGTGGCTGAACATAAATAGGCAAAAAAATTGAAATTGGCGAGTGAAACACACTTGGGGCTCGTTACTAACAAGGTGTCTCCGCTTTGCAGACGTAGGACCTGTTTACACATGTGCGTTTTAGGTATCATGCATTAACAAATCCAGCTTGTCTACATTAAAGCACATGCTATGATAATGCATCTAATACCCGTAAAACACACCTTAAATGCACTGTACAGGTGTAAACTAAGCTGTAGTGTACAAAAGAGACAAGAAAAAACCTACAGTTCCAGTCAAAATAGGCCAAAGGCTAAGTAGCTGGGCATTTATATTCAGAACACCTATGTTTCCATACTAGCTGGTTGTGACATTAACCACTTTAAACCCGGAAGGATTTGCACCCTTAATGACTAGGCCCTATTTTGCGATTCGGCACTGCGTTAATTTAACGAACAATTGCCCGGTAATGCGACGCTGTACCCAAATAAAATTTATGTCCTTTTTTTCTCATAAATAGAGCTTTCTTTGATGGTATTTGATCACCTGTGCGATTTTTATTTTTTTGCGCTATAAACAAAAAAAGAGCGACAATTTAAAAGAAAAAAACAATATTTTTCACATTCTGTTATATTACATTCTCAAAAAAAATGTAAAAATCTAAATTTTTTAACACTTTAGGCCAATTTGTTTTCTGCTACATATTTATGGTAAAAAAAATTGCACTAAGCGTATTTTGATTGGTTTGCACAAAAGTTATCGCGTCTACTAACTATGGGAAAAGATTTTTGTCATATTTATTGTTTTTTTTTTTTTTACTAGTAATGGCAGCGATCTGCAATTTTTTGCGGGACTGCAACATTGCGGCAGACAGATCAGACCCCTAACTGACATTTTTGACACTTTTGGGGCTACCAGTGACATTACTACAGTAATCAGTGCTAAAAATATGCACTGTTACTGTAATAATGACACTGGCTGGGAAGGGGTTAACCCTATGGGTGATCAATGGGTTAAATGTGAGCCTAGGGGAGTGATTCTAACTGTGGGGGGGGCGTGGCTTGTGAAATGACCATAGAGACATGTGATCCTATATAGAAGGATCACATGGGCTCTATGATGATTTCAGGGAGAAGAACGGTCAGCTGTGTATACAACAGCTGCCCATCCTTCTCCCTCAGCTGGGAGTGATCACGGGTGTCAGTCGGCAATCGGAGCCGCCTGACCCATGCATCGGCTTCCCCGCTGCTGAGTGGGGGCGGGAGCACGGCGCCGGCATCGTGGGCTCGCCCCCCAGTCTATGTCGGTTTGCACAGGAGAGCCACCCTGCCGCAGTAAATAGTCGGCGGGTGGATGGGAAGTGGTTAAAAACTGTATTTTCACAAAAGTAGACATTCATAGTGGAACAGTTTTTTTGCAAATGCTTCTGTTCAAAACATACACTGAACAAAAGGTTATGATTGCTAGCCTGTTAAAAGCCATGCTAGTTAGCACTTTTATATTTCTTCTCTATATAATTTCAATGTTATATATGGGATTATTTTCCCTGTACCTGCATTTGCTTGCCCACCAATCTCCTGAATTCCTAATAACTGTAAGTTTAGACTAAAAGGATGATTTACATTTTTTGCTACTGAGAAGTTTAACTACTTGTTAGCAATAATCTTATTAGCAGCTTGTGGATTTCACTCTTCTGTAAATAAGTTGACCGTGGCCACCAATCAATGGTTAAATACTTCAGATGTAGAAGATTAAAATGGCTCATAAAACCCTAGCCTTAATACTTTTTTCCTTTACAGAGGTTACCCTAAGCATTTTATTACACCAAAACTGCTATTTACACAGACAGAAATACATTTAAAAAATAGGTATTTTTCAGTATAAAACTGAAAAAAAATACATACTTTTTTTTCTTTAGGAATGAAAATGCTATTACCAAATTATGTACCTACAAATAGACATCTGAAGCCAAATAAAAAAAAAAAACCTGACAATTATGAGACAGTGTCACAAATGGAGATTGATTTAATAAAAGAGCAAAGAATATCAATAAAATGAGTGACAATTCACTTTGAATTATCAAGTTATGTAAAATGCAAAAAAGGCATTCAAAGCGAACACAATTACAACTTATTAAGTAAAAAATTCAACTTCTTTAGTAAATTAGACTAATGGTCCTACTCCTCAGTAAAGGGAAATGCAGAGAAAAATCATTATGAAGATTATAGTTAAGTTTCTGTTGCACGTTGGCATGTGCATGCACCCAATGAATGCCATCTCATAACTTGCATGCATCAAACTAAGAACCTGAATTCCATAGTAGCTAATAGGACAGAATACATGTACATACAGTATATACAGTATTATTACAACTTGTATTTGCAAGCAGCAGCATTATACAAACATTTGTATGCGTGCCATGGACAAAGTGTTTATATATGTGCATGTGCACTATGTTGTTTTCTAAAATGTTACTTTTGTTTTGGTACATCCTATAGAAAATTTAACAAAAAATAAAACATGCATATTCCCCTTAGGAATGCATACCAAACTCTCAACTTTGGTGAGGGTCTGATATGGCTGTCTCAAGCAAAATCAATACCAAGCCCTCATCTGAGCATGCAGCCCAGTTGCCCCCACTGAACCATATCAGGCACCATGCCACCAATATGAGGAGGGTACCTAGGCAGGGGTGACTGTCACATACCTGGAGATGGAGCCTGACGTGGAGATGAAGGCGATCTCTTACACCTCCGGCCTAGTACCCCTGATAATGCAAACAGAAGGCACAGAAGCCTGGAGTGGCACGAGTGCCTAGAAGTTCGGATGGTGAAGGATGCAGATGTGAGGTCCGTGCATAATTGGATGAAGGCTGGATCGTGACGCAGACAGCAGGTACTTGGCAGACTGCCTGGTCACAGGCAGCAGATGCTTAGAAGGCTGGCAGATCACAGGCAGCAGACACTTGGCAGGCTGACAGGAAGCAGACAGCAGGAATAAGGATGGCCAGTTACACAGCAGGTTTAGGCAAGCCAGGTCGGTAACTAACAGGCACGTCAGGAACAGAACAGAAGACAGCAGAGTAGTCAGGTTCAGGCTGGAGTTGGCAACAGCAGACAGGCAGACAGCAGGATAAAGACGTTGTCGAAGAGCAAGCCAGGGGTCGGTTCAGGCAGAGTACAAGCATGGTCAGACGGATCAAGACAGCATCAGAGTTCAACACCTGAAACAGGAAACAGGAAGCTGTAGACCATAAGGCAAGGTCCTAGTGCAGCAGAGGTGTTTATATAGGCCATTTGGCACCACTTAGTGGTGGGCGTGGAAACTGAACAGGAATTCTCTGTCCATAGGTTTGGCTAAATAGGCTTTCTCCATTGGTCAATAAACACTCTCCGTCTGCACATAATTATGTGCCTGCGCTTACTTCTTCTTCCCTGACAGTGACCCCCTGACAAAGCACCTTGTTGTTGACAAGAGTCACTTCCCTACAGCCCTTACCCAGTTACTGCAGGAATTAAAACAGTGACTGCAGTAAATAAAAAACACTACACACTATGACAAATCTTATATTAAAAAGAAATGTCAAGTGATACTGATTTTTATCAGTTACAATAAACTATGCCTGCTGACCTCAGTGAAAGAAAAAAAAAAAAAAAGAAAACACAATGACCTCTGAGATGTTCTACTCTAGTTTCTACACCTTGTAAATAATAGATTCCCAGTTGACAGGTAAATGTAAAGAAAAGAGGTGGAGATGGTGGTTAATATCATTGACCAAACATGCCATGGCCATACAGTAATTGTCAGCCAGACTAATGGACAAAATGCTATAAAAAAAGGCATGGCAAGCTGGGCAATGCCATATGCAACATGTACAAATTGTATCTTTTTTTTATCAAATATATTTGAATACAAACAGAAGTAGCACTCACATCTGATTCATTTCATTTAAAAAAAAAAAAAACATTTTTTCCAGGTAGCTTTAGCACTATTCTTTTTCATCAAACAGTAATAGACCAGATAGAAAATGCCCAGTAGTTTTCATACAATTTCTATCAAGCTCTATTTAAGAATTGAGGGACCAAAGATATAACAGCAAAAGCAGCGCAATTTTACATTACAGAGAAAGAGTACAGACAGGGGTTTTATTGCAAGAGCTAAGAACAGTGTGAAAATATCTAGCAACAGGACAGAATAAAATCGCAATACTAGGCCCAAGTTTATTAGAGACAAAGAGCTCAGCTGGGGCTTTACTACATGGGTTAAAGAGGAAGTAAACTTCCTTTCCTGACTTTTACCTATAGGTAAAAGTCAGGAAAGGAAGTTTACTTCCTCTTTAACGCTTGTAGTAAAGCCCCAGCTGGGGGTATAAAGCTTACCTATAGGTAGTGTAAATATCTCTGAAACTTGCAGCGTTTAGGAGATTTCTACATTACATGCAGCCAGTGGCATCACTGGTGCATGCCCTCTGAAGGAACGACCACCCATGTTGTTCCTTTTAAACCCTGTGCAATTTGGTCGCAGTGTGCTTCTGGGATTAGGAATGTAGAACCATGATCTGTTGAGCTCATTGTCTAAAGAATGGAGGTATTCTTACCATTAGTTGCTCAGGAACTGTTGCGCAAGATAAAACAATACCAAGAGACTTCACAAAGTTTTGAAGTTGGACTACTTCCCGGATGTTTGCAAAGGAGATTTAACCAGTCCCTTAACCCCCCTCAAGACACTAGGCCCTGGCTCGGTTTAAGCCATAAGCACTGCTGACCTGTTGATGTCAATATTTTTTGGTAAGCAGGCAATCTTGTCTTAGTGGAGGATATTACACTTGGTGGTGGAAGAATTTACCATCACGGAGAAGATATACAGTAAAATATTGGATTGCGAGCATAATGTGTTCCGGAAGCATGCTTGTAATCCAAAACACTGTTATATCAAAACAAATTTCCCCATAAGAAATAATGGAAACTCAGATGACTCAGTTCCACAACCATTTGTTCATAAATCCTTCAGTTTATAGTCCATATAAAAAGATTATAGCAATGTGTAACCATAAATGTCCATTCACAAATGGCAGCCTGCACAAGGGGATTAGAAGCAAAATCCAGCAGGAGCTACAGGGTATAAAAGAGAAGAGAGGCGCCTCTAAGTGTAGCAATATGGTTACATTTAATGAAGGTTCAACATTTAGCAACTCACATGGTTGATGATTAAAAGAGACACTTCTAAGTATGCAGGCATCCGGGGTAAAGCTGTCCACATAGACCATCCTCCGCACTGCCGGCTCTCACTGCCCTCAGTCTGCAATCGTGACCAGGAAGACTACCCTGCAGTAGAGTGATCTGAAAGCAAGTCTTGAAGCACTTGTGGAGCGTAGCATGGAAGGGATGATGTAGATGGCAGTGCGGAGGATGGTCTATGTGGACAGCTTTACCCTGGATGCCTGCATACTTAGATGTGCCTGTTTTATTCATCAACCATGTGAGTTGCTAAATATTGCACGTCACTGGTAAATTTAGCATTGAATAATTTAAAGTATTTTTTTTCCTATTGATATTCGCCGACAATTGCCTGGCATTTCATGAGCACAATCATCCTATTTTTAAAAGGGGGAATTCGCACCAAGTGGATGTGGACAGCAAATGTCTCCTGAGCTCATGAGGGAATTTTCTGGCCTGAGCTCTCCATAGTGCTGAAACACTATTACTTTTTTGTTGGGTACATTTTACTTATATTTTTATTCAGAACTCAGACACTGCAGGTGATCTGCAATTCTTTAGAAGCAACTTAGAGTTTAGCAAAGCCATTTCACAAATCATGAAGTAGATGCTATGGGACTTCTTTACAGTTGGCCATCTGACCAGTTTGACCCTGGCTGCTGAGTGTTGGGGTACTACTGTGTGCTTGGAAAGGTGATTTTCCTCTAAGGTCAGTGACAACAGCACTGTACTGACAAAAAATGTAGGTGCTAGGGAGAATCCAGGGGAAGGTTTGATAATGCAGAGATATCACATCCCTAGCACTCTGACCTTGACAAAAAACAAATCCAAAAGCTGGCCACATAATAGTAGAATTTTAGTTGACATTTTTTGTTTTAATGCCGGACAATTTCTAATCATTAGTGGGGTCAAATAAATGTTTGTAAAGTAATGAGAAATTTTAAAGGTGCGGAATTTAAAGTTTGTCTCCAACTAATAAAATTCTTACAGTGAATGTGTTTTTTTTTCTGTTCTTTTTGTTCTGGAAATACCAATCACACCTACATTTAATGACAAAAGCAAATGTATTTTAAAGCTCTTTTGAATTACATTTTTCATGGTATCATGGCATCGCAGATATGTTAATAGGAAAAAATCTACTAGTATAGCCAGCCTTGGCAAAACACACTTTGCTACCATACTATTTTGATGTGGACATCTTTTAAGGTTACATAGTTACATAGTAGTTGAGGTTGAATAAAGACCATTCAGTTCAACCTGTGTAGGTGTGTGTGGACATATTCATTTCCCATAACCCTGAATGTTGTGATCTTTGAGATGCACATCCAAGAGTCTTTTAAAAGTAGCTATATTCCCCGCAGTTACCACCAATTGTGGAAGGGAGTTCCACAATCTTATCACCCTTACAGTGAAAAACCCCTTACGTAGCTTAAGGTTAAACCGCCTCTCCTCTAATCTCATTGTGTGGCCACATGTCCTCTTACACTCCTTGAGACTAAATTTTTTTTCTATGCTGAGATCACCATTGAGGTATTTGTAAATCGCTATCGTGTCCCCTCTCAGGCGTCTCTTCTCCAAGGAGAATAAATCAAGCACTTGCAAACAATCCTCATGAATAAGGCCCTCCAATCCCCTAATCAGTTTAGTTGCCCTTCTCTGGACTCTCTCCAGTTCCAGCACATACTTTCTGAGGATTGGTGACCAGAACTGGACAGAGTACTCCAGATGTGGCCAGACCAGGGTTTTATAACGTGGTAGGAATTATAGATTTATCTCTGGATTAATTTCCCTTCCTTATGCATGCTAATATTCTGCCGACTTTGATACAAGGTATCTATGGCATAGATACAAGGTATCTATGTAAATGTCATAAAATGTTTGATCTGTGAGTGAAATCTTTGGAAAGCATTTTTCCTCTTAAAAAAATAACATAGCCTTATAAAATTAAAAAAAAAAAATTTGAAAAAAAAAACCCATCAGATTTTCAGTGCAAATTGAAATGCGTGGGTGAGTCAGGAAAATAGTTGGAGGAGTGAATTTTCCGAATCGACACATCTCTAATCAGCAGTTCAAACCATGCACGTTGTACCTAACATTCTGTTTTTACTTGCTGAAAACAGGTAATGTTAATTTAACTCAAAAACTTTAGCATATGAATGGGTATTCTGTGAGAAAGGCTTATTTTTGTATAATTATATTGCCCCACATTCTGATGCTTTTAACATGCCTAAAAGGGGAGACAGCAAAAGGTACTTAAAATGTCAAAATTGCAATAAATGTCCTTTAATGCAAAATGTGAAGTGGAACCATTCAAACATTTTTACAATCAAAAAAAAAAAAAAAAAAGGTAGTTATGGCAACAACATTGGTAATGTTAATGTACTGGAACACAGCTTGTATGTGTAAATAGGAATGGGATACTTAAAATAAAAATAATGCATCTAACCTGTTGGCTTTCAGTAGGTGATGTAAAATTCCTGATAACCTATCTAGTAAAAACAATAGGACGGGTTTTATCTCTGCGTAGTATATACAAAAAGCAAATTGGGCTTTTGTATTTTCTGCCTGTATCTTAAACATCTCTATCTTGCTATCTTTTTCATGAATGGCTCATCTGACACAGGTTGTCTTGAGGAATTTATGTAATGATTTATGAAAGGGAAATAGTTTTAGAAAGAAACATTTATTATGTTGTCCATGGGTGTCTAGTACCAGCTTTACAACCTCGATGATATGTGTATAGTTTCTTTGAACATGCAGATAGATTATCTCTGTATAGGGTTTGATTGACTGCTACAAAAAGCAATTTTACATGTTATTTTATGATCAGCACTTACTCTGTTTATTCACTATTTGATTAAAAGGTATATTGGTGCTGAGATTGCATAGATGATGCCTAGACGTTCTGTATATGTACAGTCAAGAGTGCACGGTAAAGTGGAACTCTGAGCAAATATATATATGTACAGTATCCCACAAAAGTTAGTACACCAGTCACATTTTTGTAAATTTTTTTTTAAAGCTTTTCATGTGACAACACTGAAGAAATGACACTTTGCTACAGTGTAAAGTAGTGAGTGTGCAGTTTGTATAACAGTGTAAATTTGCTTTCCCCTCAAAATAACTCAACACACAGCCATTAATGTCTAAACCCATGGCAACAAATGTGAGTACACCCCTAAGTGAAAATGTCCAAATCGGGCCCAAAGTGTCAATATTTTGTGTGGCCACCATTATTTTCCAGCACTGCCTTAACCCTCTTGGGCATGGAGTTCACCAGAGCTTCCCAGGTTTCCACTGGAGTCCTCTTCCACTCCTCCATGACAACATCATTGAGCTGGTGGATGTTAGAGACCTTGCCATGCTCCACTTTCCATTTGAGGATGCCCCACACATGCTCAATAGGGTTTGGGTCTGGAGACATGCTTGGCCAGTCCATCACCTTTACCCTCAGCTTCTTTAGCAAGGCAGTGATCATCTTGGAGGTGTGTTTGGGGTTGCTATTATGTTGGAATACTGCCCTGCGGCCGAGTCTCTGAAGGGAGGGGATCATGCGCTGCTTCCGTATGTCACAGTACATGTTGGCATTCATGGTTTCCCCAATGAACTGTAGCTCCCCAGTGCCGGCAGCACTCATGCAGCCACAGACCATGAAAATCCCACCACCATGCTTGACATTATGCAAGACACACTTGTCTTTGTACTCCTCACCTGGTTGCCACCACACAAGCTTGACACCATCTGAACCAAATAAGTTTATCTTGGTCCCATCAGACCACAGAACATGGTTCCAGGAATCCATGTCATTAGTCTGCTTGTCTTCAGCAAACTGTTTGCGGGCTTTCTTGTGCATCAGCTTTAGAAGAGGCTTCCTTCTGGGATGACAGCCATGCAGACCAATCTGATGCAGTGTGTGGCATATGGTCTGAGCAATGACAGGCTGACCCCCCCCCCACCCCTCCAACCTCTGCAGCAATGCTGACAGCACTCATGCGTTAATTTCCCAAAGACAACCTCTAGATATGACGCTAAGCACTTACACTTAATTTCTTTGGTTTACAATGGTGAGGGCTGTTCTGAGTGGAACCTGTCCTGTTAAAACTGCTGTATGGTCTTGGCCACCATGCTGCAGCTCAGTTTCAGGGTCCTGGCAATCTTCTTATAGCCTAGGCAATCTTTATGTAGAGCAACAATTCTTTTATTTAGGAGGTGCCATGTTGAACTTTCAGTGACCAGTATGAGAGAGTGAGAGCAATAACACCAAATTTAACACACCTGCTTCCCATTCACGCCTGAAACCTTGTAACACTAACGAGTAACATGACACCAGGGAGGGAAAATGGCTAATTGGGCCCAATTTGGACATTTTCACTTAGGGCTGCACTCACTTTTCTTGACAGCGGTTTAGACATTAATGGCTGTGTGTTGAGTTATTTTGAGGGGACAGCAAAATGTACACTTTTATACAAGCTGTACACTCACTACTTTACATTGTAGCAAAGTGTCACTTCTTCAGTGTTGTCACATGAAAAGATCTAATAAAATATTTACAAAAATGTGAGGGGTGCAATCACTTTTGTGAGATACTGCATATATACAGTATGTATATACATACATACATACATAATACTATCACCTGAGCAAGTGCATTGTCATCATGGTGACATGTTACTGCTGTGACAGGTAGCTCTCATATGTCAGTGCCACCAGCCATTATCTCTGATCACTGCCACAGCAGTAACAATGTAACAATGTCATCAGACCAGTGCTGCCAGTCAGCGTCCCTGTCACTGCTGCACCAGTCAGTGCCCCAATCACCATCACCTACTCACAGTGTCCCTGATCACTGTCACCACACCACTAACAGTGTCCCAGTCACCAGTCATATTGTCCCCTATCACCGCCATACCAGTCATTCTGTCCTTGATCACTGCCACATCAGTTCCAATGTCCTTGATCACTGCCACACCAGTTATTTTGTCCTTAATCACTGCCACACCAGTCATACTGTCACTGATCACTGCCACACCAGTTAGTGTCCTTGATCACTGCCACACCAGTCATATTGTCCCTATTTACTGCTACACCAGTTATTTTGTCCCTGATCAATCCACACCAGTTACTGTGTCCCTGATTATGATCTCACCAGTTGCAGTGTCAGCGCACCAGTTTAAGCCAGCAACGGTGTCCTTGATTGTTGTCACAACAGTCCCAGTGTCACCCGATCAGTATAAGTCAGCAGCAGTGTTCCTGATTGCTGCTACACTAGTCTCGAGTGTCACCAGATCAGTGCACCCAGCAACAATGATCACCGCCCACCCCAATGCAAGGTTGCCTCTGCCTTATGCCTGTACTGACCCATGCCTGTTTATTGACCAAATTTCTGCCTGTTGCCTAGAATACTCCTTCACCTGTTTGCTGACCAGATCTAAGCCTGAATTGACCTCTCTGCACATTTTACTGACTATGTTCCTTGGAGACATCAGTCCAAGCCATCCCCTGTGGACAACTGCACTCCTGGAACCACAGGGACTCTTTTATTCTTTCTTTCTTCAGCCTCCTGTACTTCCTGGTCAGAGAACATGACATTCCTGAGGGCAGCCATGCACCAGTAGGCTAGACTTGCTTGGTTTATATGAATTTGGACTGCTATAGGTGATGCTACACTAAGCGTTATTCCTTAATCACTCATATAGAGGCCACCAATACATTACATTGTTTTTTTATGATTGGTTGATTTGTATGATAGACAAGATACAATGTCTAGTATGTAATCAGTCCAAAAAG
This sequence comes from Pelophylax lessonae, assembly GCF_965119305.1. Lineage (NCBI taxonomy): Eukaryota > Metazoa > Chordata > Amphibia > Anura > Ranidae > Pelophylax > Pelophylax lessonae. The sequence goes on along the minus strand of NC_138772.1, from coordinate 307,404,958 downwards.
TGAAAACAAAAAAAAAAAAAACTCACACATGTGGTATCACCATACTCAGAAGAAGTATCAGAAAGTGTTGTTGGGTGTAATTTTAAGTGTGCCCTTGCTGTGTGTGGGAAATATATTTTAAAATTAACAACTTTGTTTAAAAAGAAATATAACATCTTCTTTCTGCATTTTTCAAAAGCTTGTGGCAGAAAATTAAGTCTTTAAAAGACTTACTATGGCTTTTTAAAAATACCTTGGGGTGTTTTCTTTCCAAAATGTGGTAATTTTGTGGGTATTTTCACTGTCCTGGTGCTCCAGGGCCACCAAAATGTGATAGGTAGTAAGGAAATGCGATGTGTCATTTATTCCTCTAGAACACCTGAAGATATTCCTTCGATTGTAGGTCCCTATGTGTGGCTAGGCTGTGAAAAAGTATCACACATATGGTATCATCATGCATGGGAGGAGTAACAGAATGTGTTTCGGAGTGAAATTCTATGTTATTCATCCCAAAGGTGTTCTATTGGGTTGAGGTCAGGACAGTCAAGTTCCTCCACCCCTGACTCACTCATCCATATCTTTATGGACTTTGCTTTGTGCACTGGTCCAAATCATTTTGTGGAGGGGGATTATGTTTTTAAGGGGTTGGGCTTGGTCCCTTAGTTCCAGTGAAGGGAACTCTTAAGGCATCAGCATACCAAAACATTTTGGACAATTTCATGCTCCCAAATTTGTGGGAATAGTTTGGGGATGGCCCCTAGCTGTTCCAACATGACTGCGCATTGGTGCACAAAACAAAGTCCATAAAGAGATGGATGAGCAAGTTTGGTGTGGAGGAACTTGACTGGCCTGCACAGAGTCTTGACCTTAGTCCGATAGAAAATCTTTTCTCGTCCAACATCAGTGCCTGACCTCACAAATGCGCTTCTGGAAGAATTGTGAAACACTCCCATATACACACTCCTAAACCTTGTGGACAGCCTTAACCGGGTGACGCAGCCCTTTGCCTATATATATATATATATATATATATATATAAGAGCTGTCAAAGCCGAGAGAAGGCAGACGGTGGGATGCCTCCCAAGAGGCGGAAGCATATTTTTTGTTTTGGGTTCAGCGGGCGTCCGAATTCACAATGGATTTACATCGAGAGACACTAGTTTTTTTTTTTTATAAAGGTCTTGTCAAAAACAGTTTCCTGTGGTTCTTACTTTTGACACTTTTTTGGTGAATGGGTACCCGATACCCATTCACATAGGGGGGCAGGATCTGAGGGACCCCTTGTTAAAGGGGGCTTCCAGATTCCAATAAGCCCCCTGCCTGCAGACCCCCAAAACTACAGCCCAGTCGGGAAGGGGCCCTTGTCCCCATCAACTTTGGGCACCCCAAAGTACTCTCCCCATGTTGGGGGCATGTGGCCTGGTATGGTTCAGGAGGGGGGGCACTTGCTCATGCCCCCCCCTTTCCTGGCCTGCCTGGCTGCATGCTTAGATAGAGGTCTGGTATGGATTTGGGGGGGGGGGGGGCACACCATTTTTTCTTTGCTGTGGAGTTACCCTTAAAATATATACTGGACCCAAAAGGCCTGGTATGGATTTTTTTTTGGGGGGGGGGGGGGCATGCTGTTTCTTTTTTTTACAATTTGGTGTGGAGTTCCCCCTAAAATTGAGACCAGACCCAAAGGGCCTGGTATAGATTTTGGGGGGGGGGGGTCCCACAATGGTTTTTTTTTTGTTCTGTCATAGGGTTCCCCTTAACCACTTAAATACTGGGCACTTTCACCCCCTTCCTGCCTAGACAAATTTTCAACTTTCAGTGCTCAATGGCATCTATGGGAAATCTTGGTCAGCTTGACATGGCACTGCTCTCGAACCATAAGTGTCAGGGATACCAAACTTGGGGAGCACCAAGATGGGACCCAGGACTACAACATACCCATACATTTTAATAGTGGGGTATGCCTGTACTCTACACTGACAGCACTAAACTGACTGAACACACTATCCACTAACTACTGTACCTGCTTAAAGCGGAGTTCCACCTAAAACCAAAAAAAATTATTAAAAATACCCCTGGGACAGTCAGGGCTTGTGCATTCCACAATGGATAGCCTCTGAACTGTCCTGGGTTGCACTTACCTGCAAGAAGAGTTACTTACCTTGAAAATGTCTTCTCCAGCGCTGCCATCTCAGGTGTGGGCAGCTTGAAACCAGCACAATCCTTTTCTGCGTCCTCTTCGGTCCCACAATGCACTGCGCCGGCCCCGCCGTCACTTCCGGGGCTGCAGCGTCATCCCTGCACAGCTTCTGGGCATGCCCAGAAGCTGTTTAGCAAGGTATGACGGCACCTGCACCGGAACTGACGTCGGGGCCGGTGCAGGCGCATTGATTCCTGGGAGCGATGACATTCAGCTCCCAGGAATCATTGCAGGCCAGGAAGTGATGACTCGCCATGGCCGCCGAGGGGAGGAAGAGGAAGTAAGGTAAGTATATTATCTTCTAAACAAGGTGAGTAAAAAAATAAAATAAAATTGCGATTATCCATTTGTTTTTCAGGTGACCCTGAGCAAGAAGATGGACAGGACTTTCATTTTAGGGTGGAACTCCGCTTTAATCTCCATTGTCACACACTATACACGGCTTCCATGTAAGAAGCAGCCTTATATAGTGTAAGGCGTGGACTTGGCCCCTGAGCCATGATTGGCCAAAGGCACTCTGACTTTGGCTACTCATGGCTCTCACGATACATTGTGCTGTGATTGGCCAAAGTATACAGGTCAGGTGCATGCTTTGCAGTCAATGCACTGCAAGAGCGCAGTGCATTATGGGGCACTCATCGGTGGGCGAACTTCCCGCCGAGCACCCCATTTGTTTGTGTGTTCAGCAAACATATGAACAGCTGGTGTTCGAGTCGAACTTACGTTTGACTCAAAAACACAGCCCATCCCTACTCAGGTGGTTAAGACAAGTCTCTAGAACACCTATGAGCCTAAAATAAAAAATCTGAAAACCCAGAAGAATTATTGGAAATAATGTCATTCTGAACATTAACAGAAACTGAATTATTAACAACACAGTTAACATTAGTATCAGGAACAGAATAGGAAACCCAAGTAATATCATTAGAACATTTGCACCTTTCCATACAATAGCAGGAGAAGGCACAGAGCCACTATCAGAAGACAAACTTTTTAGTGATTTGTTAAACAATTATGAAAGAAAGAACATTGATTTAACACTGTTGTGATTCATGTACCGGATGGCAGTTCCTGCAACTTCTGAGGAGGAAAATTTAGGGGGTGAGTTGATCTCAACAGAAGTGGTCACTATGGGTAGGCAGCTGCTAGCAGCTGAAAATATCATGGAATATTTACCTGGCTGATCTACACCAGTAGCACAATGGTCTTGGTACAAGTTACAACACCTTGCTGGAGCAGAATTTGATATTTCAAAATGGCCAACAGTAGGAGTTGTTGTGCTCGATATGACAACTCAAGATAGCCAGAGTTGGGAGTAGGGAGTGTTGCTGGTTTTCTATAGAATGCTGTGGGCCTTGTGCCTGATGTCATCTTTCACCCTTGATGCCTGGTACTCAAGGTGATGTCTCAACAACCAAGTATTAGACTTCTTTCTGGCATCTTTAATTTTCTTAGAAGAGGAGCACGGAGAAGGGGAGCAATTATTTTCTTCTCTTGCTCCCTTTAACTGGCATTTCTTTACCAACTGGCCTTTTACTTTTATCACACGAATGCAGCTGCTCACCATGTTGCATGTTCTGTTGTACTGCCTCCTGCTTAAATTCTGCCAATAAAGGGCCTCCCCTCACTCAAGTCCTTCAGTCAAGGCTTCAATTGATGGGATATTTAAACGGCATCACAGCCAATCTGCTCCTCCTGGCTGCTCAGAGCATTAAACAATTTAATACAGCAGACTTTTCATGGATTTGGTACTTAGGTTTAGCTCCAGAAGCTTACAGGTTGCAGTCAGACCATAAGGAACCCAGTTCTTTTTATGCCCTCCACAAGAAGAAAGCCAATGAAATGAGGTTCTCCTCTCCAGGTACATGATTCTACAAGATTAAATATGGTGGAGAGAAGAAAAAAGCAATAGCCAGCACAACATGTGGCAATCTTACTAAAGGGTGCAGCATAATAATGCCACCCTCCTTAATTCATTCTGAATTGTTGCTCTGACTTATAACCCACTTTGCAAAAATATCTAAAAATACATCAGTTCTTTGTGAATACTTTTCTTGATAAGGGTTGAGTTATACATTTTTTTTACACTGAAGTGCTGAATTTTTTGCTTTTTATTTTTTCCAACTTTCAGGACCCTGTTGCAAAGAAATTACATCTTTCTTTGTAAACCGGAGTCTTTAGCTTGCATCACTGTGTATGACCCAGTTTCCAATTCTCACTGGAAAGGTTTGAATTCCTAATAGTAATGGTTATTTACCTTGATGGGATGTTGACTGTTTCTGCCAAATTGCAGGCTAAGCAGGATCAGAGAAAAAAATGTTGACAAGGATGTTTTAATGCTTGAGCCCCTAAGGGCTTTACAAATCAGTGGGTGACTCAGTCCACCACACTCCACCTATACTGAGATATGGGATAGTAGCCCGGATCCCCTACTGACTTAAAATACATTACTATTTATAAATAAGACTCCACACCTTCTGATTGTGGATAAATAAAGATAGGCCGCGGCCGTTTATTATTCGTATCAATAATAAATAACAATTCAAACAATGTAAAGTGCAATATTCAAATATAAATAGTTAAACACAAACAAATCTGTTCACCTTATCCAGGCTGTACATAAAGAATAGGATTTAAAATATATTATCCAAACACAATCACAATAAAAATAGTCCCCCTTTGCAGCAACAAAGGTGACCCACGAATAAATAAATCTGGCCGCGACAGCCAAGGGAGGGGGGGGGTGGGGAAAATTATGAAGTTCTTCTTCTTCCTCCTGGAGCTGGTCTGAGGGGATAGGCGGCAGATAAGCCCCTTAAATAGCCCTAGCTCAGCGCTTTAGGCGGTAAAAAAAGTGCGGGAAGCCGGGATGAGAGCCCAAATCTCCCCAGATACAAGGGGGAATTTAGGCGGGAAGCTTAAATAAAAATAGAAATCTCCCCAGATACAGGGAATTGAGCGGGAAAAACGGGTAGAGAAGGCAAGAAATTCTGACCTCAGGTCAAAAGTTCAAATCACCTCAAACCATCAAAGGCCCTATACCTATTGAAATACCTAACTAGGCCTAAAAACCTGACCCTATTGCCCTGACACTATCCCATGAGGAAAGTGGGCATAAAATATGCCCCTTTCCTTTCATGGGATAGTAGCCCGGATCCCCTACCGACTTAAAATACATTACTATTTATAAATAAGACACCACACCTTCTGATTTTGGATAAATAAAGATAGGCCGCGGCCGTTTATTATTCGTATCAATAATAAATAACAAATCAAACAATGTAAAGTGCAATATTCAAATATAAATAGTTAAACACAAAAAAACCTGATCACCACGATCCAGGCTGTACATAAAGAATAGGATTTAAAATATATTATCCAAAAGACAGGGGATTAACAACCCCTGTCACCACCCCACAGCGCGACCTTTTCCACACAAGTAGCTAGATTAGTATTGAAAATATCCAGACCTAAATCAGAAAGGTGGGTGTCGTCTAACCTGTAAAGACCTGAGATTTCCCCTTCCAGTTCAACATGCCTGAAAGTAGCGATCCCTAATCCTGACAATAATTTCTCCACCGCTTTATTAATTATTTTTCTTATTTTCTCAAGGGGTTTTAAGTGTTGGAATTTAAACCAGGAAAGCCTGGGAATGATTTCCGAAAAAACAATTGTGATGTCTGGGAAATAAAATTTAACCATCTGAAAATCGTCCCTGATTCTAAACATTAAGTCTAACGTCTTGTCTTTACCTATATCATTGCCCCCAAGATGTACTATTAGCACATTCAGGGGGCAATGAGACTACAATAACCTGAAAACAGTAAACCTGAACTCTAACCAGTGCATTCCTCGCTTGCTGAACCAGGAGACTGTGAAATGGCGGGGATCCAGACCCAGATTTTCGGAGTACGTTCGATTTCCGGCTCTTACTTTGGCCCAATGGACAAATGAATGTCCTAAGATCCAGATTGAATGACTCTGACCTAAAACGATTCAGGAAAATTATTAGGACGCACATATGATAAGTATGCATTAGAACTCCATCTACCTATCCGCTTAAGGCAGTCCCCCGTTAAACCTAGTCTTGCTGCCTCTGTTGCGGCGCCAATTCTAAAAGAATGTGACGTCAATTTTTTATGCTCTAAACCTAAAACTTTAACACACTTACTCAACACGCTAGAAAACTGATACTTAGATAATGGTTTACCTGACTGGTGGACAAAAAGCTTTTTACAGGAAACTGGTCTAAGTAACATAAATTGCTTTAATAAACGAATCGGGCATATATTAGACCCCGGAAAAGCATTTAAGTGAACCAATTTACCCGCTCCCAACTGATCCGTCTTAGAGTACCGGATCTTAACACTCATAGCACACTCTGAGATTAACACGTCAGAAGCAAAAAGACCAGAATCCCCAAATCTGTCATCAGGAATCAATTCTGAAATGCGTAGGGCCGCAAAAAACATAAGGGAAAACGTCGCCTTAAACATGGCCGACTCATAATGTGAATAGCATACTTCCTCACAGGAGGAACAAATCTTACCGAGTAGATCCAACGTAATTGGCTGTCTTTGATCTTTTGATAAAGTACCTCTCCTGTAACCTTTGAGCGCCTGCTTCACCGAAAAAAAGGAGAGGCATGAGGGCAAATTGCGGAGCTTATTAAAAAAGGACAAGCCAGCTAATGTTTTATTAATATGAGACCAAGAATATTGTTTAGAGAAAAGAAAATTCAAAAACATTAAAACCAAATCCTCAGAAAAATCATCAATACTGAATTTAGATACCTGCAGAAAAGCTAGCCACAAATCCCACGCTGATTGGTATCCCGCGAGGGTGGCAGGAGCCAAGGATCTATTGATATTAGTAGCGATAAACTCTAAATTAAGTCCCACATGTGCTTGGGGTACTGGCAGCCCACTCGGTCCGCTCCCGGAAATAGTTGAAAAAAACGTTGCATCTGTAGGCAAGACAGAGAGTCTGCCAGTGTGTTCTCCTTACCAGGCACATACGCAGCCTTAATCCATATGTTAAATTTTAAACATTTGGCCACCAAAACACGAAAGAGCTTGATCACTGGCAAGGATTTAGCAGAAAGACAATTTATTGCTAAAAGGACACCCCTATTATCCGTTCTTAACAGAATGTGCCTGTTCCTGAAATGATAACCCCAGATCTCAAGGGCCACCAAGACAGGAAAAATTCTATTAGCACACTGTTGCGTGTGTACCCTAAACTTACCCATCTCTCAGTCCAGTTGTCAGCACACCAATGGGATTGCCATATCGCAGCAAACCCCACTGACCCAGCTGAAAACCCTTGTAAGTTTAGAGATCTTGTTCTCCGGCAATCTGAATTCCATGTTAATTGAGTCAATCGTTATTCCTAAAAAATCAATGTTAGAGGAGGGAAAAGCTGTCTTCTCATGAGCCAGCGGAACCCCAAAAGACTCGCACACCCTATAAAAAACTTGCAACAAGTACGAGCAGTCAGGGGAACCGGCCAGACCCATAAAAAGAAAGTCATCCAGATAATGTATCAAACTTGATGACCCGGCCTGCTGTGACACTACCCATTCTAAAAATGAGGCAAAACATTTGAAATAAAAACGCGATAATGAGCACCCCATAGGGAGACATCGGTCAAAATAATAATTATTCCTAAAATAAAAACCCAAAGAATTGAAGCACTGGGGATTAATAGGCAGCAACCTGAACGCAGACTTGACATCCGCCTTAGCCAATAAGGCCCCTTTACTAAGTAACCTGAGTTTAGCTAAGGCATCCTCGAACGTGGCATATTGCACTGATGCCCAATCCTCAGAAATCTCGTCGTTCAACGAACTTCCACGAGGATAGGACAGGTGGTGAATTAGCCTGTAGGAATTGGGCTCCTTCTTCTGAACTATGCCAAGTGGAGAAATTCCAAAGTCAGAAAAAGGGGGAGATAAAAAGGGGCCGGCAAACCTACCTAATCTAATCTCCTTGTTAATTTTCTCTAGAACTATTTCTTCCATACTATCTACAGACTTCAAATTTTTAACAATCCTACAACCGACACCCCTAAAAGAGGGAAGGAAGAATCCTTCTTGGAATCCTTCAGTTACCATTGTGGCTTTCAACTTGTCTGGGTACTGCCTGAGCCACGGTAACATTTCTCTGAGATTCACCGGGACGAAGCTTTTTGGAACCATCCCTCCTGACTGATTGGAAGACTGCATACGTTTAAAACACTTGCTGACTGGGTGTGATCCTGAGCAAAAAGCGCATTCATGCTTATAGCGACAGGATCCTGGTCACTTACATTGGGATTTGTTGTAATTAAAACAAATCCCTTTTCTAAAACTGGTGACAGACTGTTGACCTTGCTGCCCACTGGGATTTGATCTAGCCAGAAAGGACTTTTGGGGAATAAACAAGTCTAACCAAAGACTGACGTCCTTTGCCCCCCATTTCATATTTGGTTGAACTGCCAATTTTTGGCGAAAAGCTACATCATAATTGTACCACGCGGTACCACCGAAATTCTTATATGCTTCTAAAATAATATCGATATGTTGTAGTAAACCTAGGCTCTTAGATGGAAACTTCTCGCAAAAAACGGCAGAATATATCAGAAAAGCCTGCAGCCAATTATTAAAAGATCTGGCCACTGGCCTTTTCCTCTCCTCTTCATCCTTTTTCTCGGGTTTAGATACAAATTCTTTGACAGAAGGCAACAATGACAGAACGTCAATGAAATATCCCTGCCAAATATTTCTTTCACTGATGAGGAAAAGTGGAAACCTAATGGTGATACTTCGCAAATTAATGACTCCCTTAACGATGTTTCGGGCAAATTCTGCTCTTGCGCTAACCTAAATGAATCTGAAACATTGTTCCTCAGATCAGCTGAGCTAGTGTTACCTAAACCACCACTAGGTGTCAGCCATACAACACTAGCTGAATTAGACCTTCCGACAGTAACATTGAGGGCGATTTACTAAAACTGGAGCACTCAGAGTGTGGTGCAGCTGTGCATGGCAGCCAATCAGCTTCTAACTTCAGTTTGTTCAATAAAGCTTTGAAAATAAAACCTGGAAGCTGATTGGTTTATATGTAGAGCTGCACCAGATTTTGCATGCTCCAGTTTTAGTAAATCTCCCCAAGTGTCACATAGGGATTTAAAGTCAGACAAAAATTTTCCAAATAACTGCAAAATTTTACTATTGTCAGACATGTTTCCACACTCATCATGGCTGACATCAGAGTGCAAAGTTCCTGCATTCCCTCTCTCCGCTTGGACAGCACCTGTAGGAAGAGAAGCTGAGAAATCTGCCATAGCATGACTGCTCTCCTCACCTGTCACCCGGGTGGGCTGACTTGCTGGTGTCTGAGGACCATCCCTTCTTGCTGCCTGTGGAACAGCCAGCCTTCCGGATGCCGAGCCCACTTCGGATCCGCTCCGGCGCCCTCTCCTCGGCGACTGTGGAGCCCTCCTGTGTTCTGTAAACCTGTGCGGGTAAATAGAAGGGGAAAATCTCCGGCGGGGGGCCCGCCTCCGCTTCGCCGGAACTTCGTCACGACCGGACGTGACTCGGCCACCACGGCTGCGCAGTACGGGAATCGCCCGCTCCTCCTCGTCTGGTTCCTGTTGTACCGTCCGTCCTCCTCCAGCTTGTGAGTTGACCGCCATGCTTCCACCGACCGCTGCCGCTTCTGCGCTGATCGTTGGGACCGCTTCAGCCTGGTCCGACGCGCCGCTCGTTGCTCCGCCTGGCAGGTCCAGGCAGCGGCGGATCCACTCCTCACCCCCTTCTTTGCCGGCTCTTTCAATCAACCTCCGCAATAGGCTCATGCTGACAAGCTGGAGGTAGCAGGTAAGCGAAGTCCTCTTTGGGAATGGAGAAGGATAACTCAGGGAAAATTATGAAGTTCTTCTTCTTCCTCCTGGAGCTGGTCTGAGGGGATAGGCGGCAGATAAGCCCCTTAAATAGCCCTAGCTAAGCCCTTTAGGTGGTAAAAAAGTGCGGGAAGCTGGGATGAGAGCCCAAATCTCCCCAGATACAAGGGGGAATTTAGGCGGGAAGCTTAAATAAAAATAGAAATCTCCCCAGATACAGGGAATTGAGCGGGAAAAACGGGTAGAGAAGGCAAGAAATTCTGACCTCAGGTCAAAAGTTCAAATCACCTCAAACCATCAAAGGCCCTATACCTATTGAAATACCTAGCTAGGCCTAAAAACCTGACCCTATTGCCCTGACACTATCCCATGAGGAAAGTGGGCATAAAATATGCCCCCTTTCCTTTCATTCTTTTTGTGAGGAGAACATATTGGGATCTTTCAGCAACTGTTCTTTTTTCTCTAAGAAAGTGTATCACTGCCCCCATAGGGACTGCTTGATATTCACTCTGTAGGTTCCCCCTGGGTACCAGCACCCCACCATAAGTAAAGACAAGTCATTGATTCTCCTTGGCTCACACTCCAATAATCAATCCAGGGGTATTTGGTTATTTTGTGGTTTATTTTAAAATGGTAATAGGAGAAGGAAATAGTGGGAAACTCCAAATTTAACTATTCAAAGTGATTGAGGACTTGTATCTTCTCTGCTTTACTATAGATTTGTAACAGCCAGGCTGTTGATTCATCCTGTCACTTTGGATGAGAATTAAGCCTCTTATCCTTAAGATGACTTGGTGAACAACTAGTTATCTTTAGGACACTCTCCCTAGTATCCTCTCTCTCTTCTACGGCTGACACCCGTCCACTGTCTGTCCTACTAGCAGGGGTGGCCCCCCTCAGGTCAGGCCCCTTGACACGAGTCCCTGTACTCACGATACTGCAGTCCCAGGGTCTCCAGTGTCTCCCCACTCAGTCAGGTCTCCTGGACCTCTGGGTTTAGCTCCTCTTAACCATTCCTCTAGCCCTCAGGATGACTTCCTATGACAGCATTGGCACCTCTACAGAGGAGGAGGCAGATGCCCCCCTCCCTCCACTCTCCAGGCAAAGACCCCACAGCACATGTGCTCCTGGCTTTTATACAGTATCCCAGAATGCACGAGGCGACCTGCCCTCTGCCAATCACCAGAACTGTATCAAAAGCCTATGCACCCATTTGTCAGGTTTCCTCCCACTGTTCAACATGCCTCCCTATTGGACCAGCATGAAACACTCTTCAGACTTAATGAATCTAATTAGCATCTACCTAGGAGGGTGCTACAGAAGAAAGACCCAGATTTCACATCCAAAACTCCTAGGTGCTGACCTCATATCCCATATTACAGCATTTTGCATTTTGTAAGGGGTTTTTATATTTTAACCATTGTCCTTTATATCTCTAATGTTATGTTTTTATCATTATAAGAATAATTTTGATATGCCCTAAATAAATTATGCTTAATCAAGCTCACTTTGAAAAATATAAAACTATTTATAAAAAAAAAAAAACTGTTAGAAAATCATAGATACTCAAGGATTTATAATCAATCATAGACACTTAGGGCTCATTCACATTAGTCACTGTTAGGGCACAGGGAAAACAATTGTTTTCAAAGTGAAAGCAATAGACCTGCACTTGCAGTATTAGGATAATGCATAAAAAAGCAGCTGGCACAATTCATTGGTGGTGAACACTGGCATAAAATCATACAAAGGTGCAGCACTAAAAACGAACAGAAAGTCCTTGACAGGAAATTCAACAGAGCGAGTCCAATAGGTGTGGGGTCCAAAATAGAAAATCTTATGATAGATCATACTCTCACAGATGTACGCACACACTGACTCTTACCATCCAGAGTGGACCACTACATACAGTAGTCAAATGCACTTATTACAGAATCCAATCGATCGAACAGCAGCACTGTTCCACCTGTAAGCAGATTCCACTTCATATGGCCCTCAATGGATATAATGTTCCATCCAGAGTGGACCACTTCATACAGTGGTCGAATGCACTTGTTACAGAATCCAATCGATCGAACAGCAACACCCTTCCACCCTTAAGCAGATTCCACTTCATATGGCATATGGATATAACATTCCAACATAGACAGAAAGACACTTCATAGTGTATTATGATGGGTATAAAATGTATTAAAATCCAGAAAACTCATTCACCAAATTTAAGATAAAAATCATGCATTAATAATCCACAGAGGAATGTTTCCAGCCATCAAGATGACTGACTTCCATGCTTGGCAAAGTCATGTGATCCAGCTCTACCCAACCAGTTTTGTCATCCTGACGTCATCAGGGGCATTAATTGTTTTCAATGTGCCTCATTCACACTGCAACGGAGCCTGGAGGTGAGATAGAATACAGACATGCAGCATTTTTTTTGCAATGCACAGGTAGGCACAGCAGCAGAATGCATTACACTGCTGTGTATAGACATGGAAGAAAAAAAAAAGAAAAAAAAAGGAAACCGGGGGGTTGATTTACTGAAAGTGCAAAATCTGGTGCAGCTCTACATAGAAACCAATCAGCTTCCTGGTTTTTGTCAAAGCTTAATTGAACAAGCTGAAGTTAGAAGCTGACTGGTTACCATGCACAGCTGGACCAGATTTTGCACTCTCCAGTCTTAGTAAATCAACCCCAGTGTGACGTCTTGAAACATGCAACACACCACCCCCTTACTGTAGCCAAAAACTGACAGCTGCCCGCCTGCTAAAACAGAACATTTAGCATGCGGGCAGTGCAAGCAGGCCCTCAAGGTTGTCTCTAAGGCCCCTTTCACACAGGCAATCCGATCCGCCTGTCAGTTTTTCAGGCAGACCTGATTGGATGCTCCATGCATCCCTATGGGGCAGCGGGTGTCAGCGGAGACATTTCCGCTGACACCCGCTGCTATCCGATCCGATCCTGTCCGTGAAATCCGGACGCATGGAAACCCTATTTTCCATCCGTCTGGAGGATCAGATCGGATGGGATCGGATGAAAACAGACAGACGGTCCGTTCCCATCCGATCTCCCCATAGAGGACAGCGGGGATCTGACAGCTCCGTCTCTGCACACAGAGCGGAGACGGAGCTGTCATCCGCCTGCTCAGTGGCGATCGGTGGATCGATCCCCCACTGAGCAAAACGGACTCTGTCGGATGGCGCACCCCTGTGAAAGGGGCCTTAATGTTGTGCTCACATAAAGCTCTTTCTGTGTCTATCCACCTATCTATAGTGCTGATCTGTTGAAGGAGCAATATGGCTATTTGACCCAAAGATAATACAGTACATTCACTTCAAACACCCAGTTATGTACAGTGGAAATTTAAAAAAAAAAAAAATATATACAGGCAACTAAAGGATTGAGATGTACACAGTTACACTTGACTAATGTTCCCCTGGGTTAAGATCAGAGATGTATAGTAACTAAGTAGAACTACTTCACTACTGTACTTAAGTACCGAAAGGCGGTATCTGTACTTTACTAGAGTAGAATTTTTCTCCTACTTCCACTTTTACTTCAGTACATTTTTTCAATGATTTCAATACTTCTACTCCAATATTTTTTTTTGTGCTGCATAGTTACTCCTTACAATTATAAAAATTACCACTGCCAGAACAGCAGATGGCAGGTTTCATGAAGCTCAAAACATGTGTATTATCAGCGCATACGAAAATAAATGCTACTGTATGTATAAATAAAAGCTGCATTTGAAATAATAAAAGACAATATGATGTTCAAACTTTTGACTTCTTTCTTTAATAACTACATACCACAGTACTTGTACTTTTACTTTCAGTACTTGGGTAGCAATTTTTTTTTTCAAAACTACTGGTACTTTTACTTTCAGTACTCGAGTAGCAATTTTTTTTAAAAAAAACTACTTGCAATACTTAAGTACAAAAATTTTTGAATACTTTAGTACTTCTACTCAAGTCACTTTTTGATCGAGCACTTGTACTTTTACTCAAGTGTGGGTTTCGAGTACTTTATACAACTCTGGTTAAGATCTATCTATCTATCTATCTATCTATCTATCTATCTATCTATCTATCTATCTATCTATCTATCTATCTATCTATCTATCTATCTATCTATCTATCTATCTATCTATCTATCTATCTATCTATCTATCTATCTATCTATCTATCTATCTATCTATCTATCTATCTATCTATCTATCTATCTATCTATCTATCTATCTATCTATCTATCTATCTATCTATCTATCTATCTATCTATCTATCTATCTATCTATCTATCTATCTATCTATCTATCTATCTATCTATCTGTCTATCTGTCTGTCTGTCTACAGTATTTATCTTCCCATTTTTATTCTTGTAAAATTTCCCTCAAAAGATATATTTTTTATTTTTCATTTACAATTATATTTCAAATATTTAAATGTTTTTATTCAGAGAAGGATTAACTTTGAGCTATAAAGGAAATCCCCATATGTTTCTGGGCATGATGATATACTGTATATATTTAAGAATGATGAGTGAATTTTATTTCAGTAAAGCAGTCAATGCCATGCATCTTCCATTAGTTAGAAGCAATGTGATATCATGTTACACTTGGAATACACAGGGGACTTTAATCAATGTCTGAGGGTCTGTTCAGAACATTTTCATCTTCACTTGGCAGCTGTGCGGTACTTGGGTTTCAAGCTGCGCAGTGATTTTAAAGGACCACCTATATGTTTTAAACTACTTCTGTGTACACTGGATCAATTGTGGGCTGTTTGCCTACTTCATCAAGAGATTTTAATAAATAATCCTTTCTTCAGAAACTTCTGTTTCCTGTTCTCCTCCCTTTGTCACTGATTGCCAAGCATTGCTGCAGATGCAGAAGATAGATGAGAACATTAAATCTCACCAGAGAGAAAGATCAAATAAGCAGCCAAGTCATAACTCATTTGCTGGACAGAAACTGAAATGATGTCTGCTCAGTGAAACAAAATGTGCTAATGTACAGTGAAATGCAGTATGTTGATTATATACAAATGATATACTTTCATTTCTCTAGGATAAATAGGTAAGTCAGTCATTTGAAAGGTTTTAGACTATTTAAATGATGTATGTCTGCATTCGTTGAAATGTGGAAAATGGCCTATGAGAACAGCTTGTATGTTTTCCAGTAATAGATATTGATGGGATTACTAAAATGATTTAGGTCAGGGTGAATAATCTGCTTGACTTTTTATCTTGTTCATCAAAGTAAAATTACTTCTACCAGATTGTAATATGTTTAAATAAGATTATTTATTTAGCAACTGGGACACATTTTCAGTGTATATTAGTGCCGAGATTAGGTCATCAGGTGCCTAGGGCAAATATGTCAACATGCGCCCCCACCCCATTCAGGATGTGCAAGCTTAGAGGATCCTACGCATAGCAGTCACTTGCTTGTCACTGTGCAGCTCCTGATCTGTCAGTCAGGTTTTGCATTGACCTGGAAGTGCTTATATTAATACTGGGCATATGCTTGTGTTGTCTCTTTAAATTTTATAAGTATGTTATTTATAACAATTTGTGAGGGTAGATTTACACCCGGTGCCATAGGATGGTATTCAGTGGGAGAGAGAGAACACAGCCCACACCGCTTCCCGACTCTCCCCTCACCACTCCCAGCACCAGGATGACAGGAGTAGTGATGTCGCTGTCACTACTTCTGTCAGCCTTGTAACAGAAGGAAGATGCCCCCATCCCTACAATAAACCATTAAGCCAAGGGCAGCCGCCCCTCCCACCCAGCCCTTGTCCTAGCCCTGTAAATACGCATACCTGCCTCTCTTAGGCTTGGCATAGATAGGGAGATACAACATATGTGGATTTGTTGATTTGCACAAAGACTGTCACTCAGGACAATATATTGATTGGAGAATTTATGAACTTTTATATGAACTTTTTATTAGAAATATTTATTTATTTTGGATCACTATCACTGCAGCACTTTGATAATTTATACTGTATATGTCACATATTTTTATATGCACAATTTTTATATGAAATCTTTTATTTGAATTATTACATGTAATTTACTATCACAATTATGTAATGTTTGTAGCATTTATATATTTTGGCACTAGAACTTTATAACCACACAGCATAAGAGTAATAGTGAGGAATCCGTTTGTGCATACACAATTAGTGAGCAGCGCTGATATTCTACTTTTCTCAACATATGAGAGCTATCTGTTCTTGAGTCATGCAATCATTCATTGTTTAGTGATATTTTAAACAAAGTGCAATCATATTATTGGGGCATTGGTTCAAATAAATTACACCTACATTAACCACTTCAGCCCGGAAGGTTTTACCCCCTTAGTGACCAGGCCATTTTTTACGATTCGGCACTGCGTCACTTTAACCACTTGCCGACCGCCGCATGACTATTTACTGCGGCGGTCAGCCCCTCACAGGCAAAGCGACGTAGTACTACGTCGCTAGCCTGTGAGGGTCTTGGGAGCGAGCGCGTGCCGCTGGAGGCGCGCTCCCGCTCCCGCACGGTAACGGACCCCCCGATGTCCGCCGGTCACTCGCGATCGTCGGGTGGAGAGGGAGAAAGGCAGATGGCTAATGTAAACAAGCCGCCTGTCATTCTACCCTGTGAAGGAATAGTGATCATACGGTTCTACTATGTAGGACCGTTGATAACTGTTCCTACACCTCAAGCCACAGCCAATTACAGTTATAATCACGCCCCTAGGGACACACATAACCCCTCCCTCTCAAAAAAAGTTAACCTTTTCACTGCCAGTGTAATTTTACAGTAACAGTGCATATTTATAGCACTGATTACTGTAGTAATGTCACTGGTAACCCCAAAAGTGTCAAAAATGTCAGTCAAGGGTCCGATCTGTCCGCCAGAATGTCGCAGTACCGCAAAAAAAATCGCAGATCGCCGCCATTATGCGTTAAAAAAAAAAACAACAAAAATGACAAAAATATTTCCCTTTGTTAGTAAACGCAATAACTTTTGCGCAAACCAATCAAAATACGCTTTTTGCAATTTTTTTTTTACCAAACATATGTAGCATAAAACAAATTGGCCAAAAATGTTAAAAAATTTAGATTTTTACATTTTTTTGGGGGGGGGGGAATTTCATATAAAAAAAATGTGAAAAATATTGTTATTTTTGCAAAATTGACGCTCTTTTTTTGTTTATAGCGCATGATCAAAAAATTGCACAGGTGATCAAATACCACCAAAATAAAGCTCTGTTTGTGGGAAAAAAAGGACGTCAAATTCGTTTAGGTACAGCGTCGCACGACCAGGCAATTGTCCGTTAAATTCACGCAGTGCCGAATCGCAAAATAGGCCCTGGTCAGGAAGGGGCTAAAATCTTCCGGGGCTTAAGTGGTTAACAGAAAATTGCGCGGTCGTGCGACACTGTACCCAAATACAATTGATGTCATTTTTTCCCAAAAATACAGTAGAGCTTTCTTTTGGTGGTATTTGATCACCTCTGCGGTTTTTAGATTTTGTGCTATAAACAAAAAAAAGAGCGTCAATTTTGGAAAAAAAAAACGCCATATTTTTTATTTTCTACTATAAAACATTCCCAATAAATTAAAAAAAATAAATAAATTATCGGGTCCACGCAGTCACCGGCTATGTCCACCTGATAGCCAATGACTGATCACTATACCAGCTAGCTGTCAGTACCCTGTGATCACTGTGACCAATCACAGCAGATCCTATGAAAACAATGGATGGCTTCCTTTCATGCCATAAATTGTATACAATTGTGTTGCCAGCTGTGATTAGTCAAAGTGATCACATGGTACAGATGTGGCCAATCACAGCCTATCTGCACCATGTGATTAGCTGTGGCCAATCACAGCTAATTGCAACAAGACATTGAATGAATCTTTTTCTTTCAGTAAAAATGGTTGCTTATACCAATGAAATTGACTCATATAATCAATCATAATGTGTAAGAAAAAAGAAATCCTGATCGCTTTTCCAGAATAGTACAGTGTTACTATGGTAACACTGTATTGCACTTGTCACAGTGTGTTAAAAAAAATTGTAAGAAAAAAAACATAATAAAAAAGAAAAAAATTAAAAAAAAAAAAAAATTATTAACATTTTTTTTTACATGTCACCAGTTAGTGTCCCTGATCACCAACGCACTAGTTATATGATAACACTGTACTGCACTGATGACAGTATGTAAAAAAAAAAAAGTGTGATTTTTTTCAATTTCTCCATTTCCCAAAATTGGGACAAAAAAACTCACCAGGTCTCTTACTAAATACCTTGGACTGTCTACTTTCCAAAAAGGGGTCATTTGGGGGTATTTGTACTGTATTGGCATTTTTGGGCCTTAAGAAATGAGATGAGAGGGTGTCAGTATATCAGGATTGACTTATTTTAAGACAATATATATATTTCAGACAAAGCCGCCAATTGCCCTCTTTATGCAGCCTCGGGCGCAAAGCAGAGGCAGGCTCCCCCGTGTGGTTGGCTGCGCCTCTCTTGATCTCCAATCAGGGCTGCTAAGTTCCCACGACGGGAGGGCTGTCCTTGGCCTCCCGTCGCAGCCGGATGTAGCGTCATGTGCCCGCACCGGAAGTGACGTTGGCGGGCAGCGTGTCACTTCCGGTGGGACCAGCTTATTAGTGGAGCGCACATGGAGGACGCCGATGGCGGCTCCTCCCGGCTCTCCACTCTACATTGCTGCATCTTGTGTATTTGGTAAGCGGGTATTTACTTCTCTTGGGACTATTCTCTTCTTTTTTTATATATTCCTCACTATTTGGTCAGCCATTCCCTTCAAAATAAAGGAATCCACCCCTATCCCCTTTTCCCTTTTGTGCTATTGAGCAAAAACAAATTAATGGGAATGGATATTTTCCTTCCATGATCAGTAATGTTGATTAAGGGGATTATTGCGATATCCTCAGGAAGCTGTGGCCCTTCCCTCTGCTTTATTCCTGGTTCTCCCCAATAACCCCACTATTTCCCCTCCTTTTTTACCGTCTTCATTTATATTTATTTTTCTTCTTATTTATGTGCCCTTGCCCCTTTTAATTATGGACCTTTTTCCCCTCCCCTTGTTTGATTTTTTGGTTTTCTGGTGATTTTGGGGATTCAGTATGTTATAAAATGCAGTTTCGTTTTTTTTTTTAACCTGACGGATATATATATTTAAATCCCATTTAGATACAATTTGTGCATCAATTCCTTTGCCTGCCATTGCATAAAGCCCGCATATTTGAGTTTGGTCCAGTCTGCACTAATATGGCTGACCCCAGGGGAGGACAATCATGCCCCCTATGGTGTACGGTTAGGGTCATGGCTTGGCTATCCTGGTGACCTGTCCCATCTGAGTTTTTTAATGTGTTGACAACTATGAAGTATGGTAAGCTTGTATATCTTTGCATAAATAATGTATTGAATACAATTTCATTGTGATAACTTTGATATACAAAAAGTTGTGTAGTCATTATTTATGACTTGTGTTCTTTCTATTATTTCAAGTTTTAGAAGATGATTCCACTGCCCCTATTCATGATGAAGCGGTGACTGTATAAATCAGTCCGCGAAACGCGTTGAATGGGCAGAATCTGAAAGATCTATTCATCTACATATCTGTCTAATGAGTTTAATGAATGTACACATTGATCCTATACGGTTGTTTTTAACATGAATTTTGAAATAAAATTTTCTATATTTTTCTACATATGCTTACCTTCTTTACTTAGTGTACCGAATCCTATAAAGTCCCATATATAAATACGACCATGACTAGATGCTAGGACTAGCAGGTCTGTTATTTTATTATTTTCAAATATGTAGCAGAATACATTTTGACCTAAATTTATAAAAACACATTTTTCAACACTTTTTTAAAATTTGTTTAGCAAAAAAGAAAAACCTAGTGATGATAAAACACTACCAAAAGAAAACTCTATTTGTGCAAAAAAAATATTGAAAAAGTAATTTGGGTACAGTATTGTCTGACCGGGCAATTGTTATTCAAAGTGTGAAAGCTAAAAATTGGCCTGGGCAGGAAGGGGGAAAAAGTGCACAGTTTTGAAGCTGTTAAGTGCTTTTCATTTACCTAAAAATCATTATAAAGCTCTTTGCAATATTTAGGAAGGGGCTGTGGAGTAATGTTTAGTTGTTTACCATGTATAACCCTGTCTGTACTCTGTTCACAGTTCTTTGTTATCAGCCATTAACTAGATTTTAACACCAGACTCTTACATTGTATCCTTTTTTTTTTTGTCATTACATTTTTATTAGATTTAAGTAGATTCTCAGTAACAATAAAAAGGGTTTTACAGTGAGAATAAAAAAACGTAATAAACATATGGTTACATGTAGGCAGATATTTTCCTTACCTAACAGATAAAACATTATAACCGTAAAGTAGGGATTGGAGGGTGGATAGAGAAGGCTTTGAGTTTTAATGATACTTCATTCTTCCATTCTATGGAAAGTTTTCCATCTGTCCCAGGTTTTCCTAAATTTAGCTAGTGAATTGGTCTGCAATGCAGAGTATAGTTCAAGGTCTTTTGTGAGGTTGAGTTGGAGTATCACATCAGAAAGGTTGGGGGCTAAGGAGCGTCTCCTTTTACACTTTATTAGTAGTCTAGCTGCAAACAATATTTGCATGACTAGAGGTCTAAGGTGTGGTGGATATATGTCAATACCAATGCTTAAAATAGCTAGTTGGGGGGAGGGAGGAGATAGAATGCACGTTACTGCAAAATTCTTAGAGAATACTCTTTTCCAAAAGGGGCGAATGTGTGGCCAATCCCATAGGATGTAAAGAGAAAAAGAAAAGCGCTCTAAGTGCAGACAGTCTTTTATTAATAACAAGGCAAAAGTCGTAACAACTCACTGGACGTTAATAACAGTAGGGCTTTAACACTTCAACGATCATAGGACAATCCACTGGGGGGTGTCATCCATTCACACATAGCAGTCTGTGGCTGGATCACTGATGGTAGGAGGGAAGGAAGCTGGCTATCTCCTGTGGCTGTCAGCGATCGGCCATCAAGCGTCTGGAACAACAGCTGCGGTGTGCGGGTGGTAGCTGGAAGCGGCCCCGTCACCAGGGAATGTGAGGTATGTAAGCTATGCACGGCATGCACGACGCATTTCTGAGCATGCGCCGGGGTCATCAACGGCCCTGCGCGCTCTTTCTTCAGGTGCTAGGGAGCCGTGATCACTGCAAAGTTTATATGTGGTGCTAAATTGAATGTCGATTGGACACAGCCCAGGAAAGGAAAAGAAAAAAAGCCTGAAGGCTAAGGAACTTCATCGGACCGAGGCAGTCCCATCTAACACTCATTTAAGCATTGTAACAACTAAACCTAGGAGAAAATTGACAAAACAAATGTGGAGTATACTCGATTAACCATCCACAAATCCAAGTGTATGGGGGCTAGAAAGTAATTTATCACAAAAAATGTATTATGATGAAAAATAAAAATAAAAAATAAAAATAAAAATAATAATAATAAGGGAGTGAACCCGGGCTCATCCCAGCTCCTAGGACTCACTATAATGGTATAAAAACAAACAATAAAATGTTAAAAGAGTACAGTATATATATATGAACAAAAAAATAACCAAAAAAATATGGGACAACAAAATATAACCAAAGAAATGATGATCATGGAAACCTTAGTATAGAGGATTTATATAAAAAAAAGGGCTAACGCTTAGAGCGCTTTTCTTTTTCTCTTTTTGTCTATCCAGAATCTCCTCTTTGTCTGTGGAGAGCTGCTCAGTGCCTGTGGACATCCCCATTCAGGACTATTCATCATTCTATTTTATGGTATTTTTTTCCCATATTGATTATTATTCTTTGTCCTGTCTTCTTCCCTCCCCCTCCCTGTTATCTTTATTAACCATCTACTCCCCATATGCTGGTGGTTTTTTAGCGCTCTAGTATTTTTGTTTTTGTCTGAATCCCATAGGATGTGGTTTAGGGATCCGGCTTGGGAGCACCCTCGCCAGCATTTGTTATCATCGAGGTTAGTGAATTTAACCATTTGCGCTGGGGTCAGGTACCATCTATGGTGAAGCTTTTGTGACATTTCCCAATAGTTGATGCATTTGGAGGAGGTGAGATTATAATGTATTGCATTGTCCATTGGAGGACGGAGGACGGAGAACGAAGTTTTGAAGTCTCGTTCCCAGTGCTTATGGGCTGCAGTTTTATTGAATGTGCCTTCATCCTAGAGAAGGTTGTAGAAGAGAGTAATGCCTTTAACTTGTAGAGAGGTCGAGGACAAAAAATTCCATGCCTTTCTTGGCACTTTAATTTTGGGAAGAGGGTTATTTGAGAGGTAGGAAGTGATTTGTCTATAAGTGAATATGCCTTGGGGAGATAAATTGTACTTTGTTTGTAGAATAGACAAGGGGAGGAGTTCGTCATTTGGATTAGCAGTGATATAAGTTTGTCAACTCTTGCATTGTATCCTAATGAGGGATATCTCAAACGTTGTAGAGATAGAAACACTGAGAGACTGTCCAGAAATTCTTAGAATCAGCCTTGATACCTTCTCCATAGAAACATCTAAGAAAGGACAGAAATTAAAATTTTTAAGTATGCTGTGTGAATAGAAAGACCTAACAAACATTTAGTGGGCTTTTTTAAAATTTGACTACAAAAGTTTCAATATCCTTTAACTACATAAAAAGGCTGTCTATAATCCAAAATCAGTATGAGGCACCAGGATCTCCAGCCCATATTTTATGTGAGCTCACTGATGAAACCTTTTCAGTCAAATAACAATAACTAACACTACATCTTATTAACTGATTTCAATTACGTCTGCCTGGTCATAGACCCGAAGTGGCTAACACATTTTGCTTACACAGAGACCAAATCACATATAGCACGCAGATGGAAAAATGTGGATTGCTGACATTATTAATTAATTGAGTTTGTCAAATATTTGACAGGGATATGTTACATGAGATGAGCATTTTCTGATAGATGTAGAGCAGCTGTCCTAGATGACATGGACCACTTCAGCAGCAAAATAGTGGTAAAAAATGGATGGATTGAGCATGATGATCCATCTAATAAAAAAGAACACGGGGCATCAGGTAAGTCCTACCCGTTTTGAGGAATCCCTCCACTTCCTCGGGGCAGATGCATCAAATAGCTGTAAGAAGACATAAAAACCAATATGGTCTCATGTTATATACCAGACTATAGGAAAAGATTGTAACTAAGAGGAGAAAATAACCATCCCTTTAAAATACTCACATTTGGGCTGAAAATGAAGTGAATGAGCCTGCAACAGGAAGGCCGCTCCTGGATTCTGTCCCGAGAACTGTGACAAGTCCCGGGAGTCTGAGAACAAGAACAAGAGAATAAAACTCTTGTTTTCTAACATTATCTATTTTTTCAATGCCGCACATGCCCTTCTAAAATCCCAAGAATTACCCTTCTTTTGCTACAGATCCAGGAATGGAGACGTATGTTTACGTTCGCCTCATTTAAAGTCCCAAAACTCCCCTTATCTTTTTTACATAATTCTAATTGTAATAACAAAGGGGCACTAAAATAAATAAAATAATGGTGCACATATTAGAGTTGTTGTCAAAGGAAAACCTAAAACTCTATAAAACCTAATTTTGATGATTTGGTGACTTGTGGGGTCTAGTATTCCCCAACCTAGGGATTGTTTCCTCTTTCTGCAAATTGATAGCAGAGGAAATCTATACTAGCTCACTTATTTTGTGGTCAAAACCCATGATTAGGCAAACAATTATAGGCCACCAATTCTGCTGAGCCTAATATGAGCCATATGAACAGCTATGGCTATACTTGCTTCCTTGATTGAGATCAGGGGCTGATCCAGAGTCTAGTCTCGTGAGGGGCACTGCAAGAAAATAAGATGTTGCTTACAGAACTACATTTAACCTAATATACAGTCCTCTTTCCGCCTCCCAGCTGTTTTACCCACCTACTGGAGCCATCAGTAGCGGAGAAAATGATCCGATCTGCTCGCCTGATGGGCAGGAAGTCGAGTGAGGGCAAGATGGCCCCCTGGAGGACCAGAGCAAAGTCTTATTTACTTAAAGTCAAACGTCGCTTCAGCCTAATGGACTTAAAAGGCCAATTTTTTTTTTTTTTTTTAATAAAAAATAAAAATAAAAAAAATACATTTTTGTTTTTATTGCTTTTAAGTGTAAATGTGAGATCTCATGTCTTTTTGACCCCAGATCTCACATTAAAGAGGACCTGTCCTGCTTATTTCTATTACAAGGGATGTTTACATTCCTTTTAATAGGAATCAAAGTGATCAAACATTTGTTTTTTTTAAAGGGACAGTGTAAAAATAAAAAATAAAAAGTAAAATAAATAAAAATAAAAAAAATTAAGAGCTTGCGCGCAGAACCGAACGCATACGCAAGTCACACCCACATATGTAAAAGGTGTTCAAACCACACATGTGAGTTATCGCCAGAGCGAGAGCAAAATTTCTAGCACTAGACCTCCTCTGTAACTCTAAACTGGTAACCTGTAGAAATTTTAAAAGCATTGCCTATGGAGATTTTTAGGTACCAAAATTTGTCACCATTTCATGAGCATATGCAATTTTGAGGCATGACGTGTTAGGTATCAATTTACTCAGCATAACATTATATTTCACATTAGAGAAAAATATTTTGATAACTTTACTGTTTTCTTATTTTTAATTAAAAAAAGTGCATTGTTTTAAAAAAAAATGCGTTTGTAAGACCGCTGTGCAAATAGGGTGTGACATAAAGTATTGCAATGAATGATCTACATTTTATTCTCTAGGGTCTCTGCTAAAAAAAAAAAAAAATAGTGTTTGGGGGTTCCATGTAAATTTTTAGCAAGAAATACTGATTCTAGCTTGTAAACAACATGTGTCAGAAAAAGGCCTGTTCCTTAAGTGGTTGAACTAGACAATGATGAAAATAATATAAGGGCAGCACTTTTTTTTCATAAATAATGGCATCCATACCTGACTGTATTCTTTGATTTTAGACAATTATTTATTATTGTACTCACTTTTATAGTTCATAGAGGTCTGGTGGGGGGGGAGTGTTATGGTGGGGAAGGGGCTCCCATGAAGGAGCAATAGAGATGAGCAGGCAGCATCACACAGCCAAATGCTTCATGCCTTAATCTTGTCTTCACACTGCACTGGAGCCTGGAGAAGCTCGAGGGAGGAGCCACGCTAGGTGCACGGTGAAGGAGGAAGACGGATTCGCTCATAAAACGGGGGCCTTGCTCTTCTTCTCCAAGGCTCAGACCGTGAACGTTGTGACGTCACTAGACACAGGCGAAAGCAACCAGTGCAGCGGGAGTAGAGGCTAGGCCAGTAGCGCGGCAGTACAACAACAACAGTATCTCTCTCAGCATCGGTGGTGGCCTGCTGTCAATTTTGGATATAGTAGAGAGTCTTAGGAGTCAGTGATATTTTCCAGGGGGGGCAATTGCCCCATTGCTCCCCCCGGGTCCACTCCTGATTGGGATGCAGTGTCTAGTCAAGGACACTATTCTTCACTGAATATAAAAATGGTTTCCGTTTCTGGCGCCTAATGTGAGAAGCAGCTCAGAACGGCGGCTCCAACATAGACACGGCATACAAGCTGAATCCTCTGCCCATCCGAGCCATCTGACCGCACAAATAGGTCTACCTTACTCCAGGGGTCTGGTAATTATGGACAAATTTGTTTTCCATGGCAATTTGCCGGCTAACACAGCCCTCCAAGGCGAGCCCGGGGACCAGGCCTCACATGAGGCAAACATGGCGGACTCGGCACCGCCGCCCGTCTCACACTCCCAGAGCATCCCTACTCCTACAATTCCTGACACCCATGTAGCCTCCCTGGTGCAGGTAGTGGCGGTGCTACTGCCCCCCACAATCACAGAGGCAGAGGACAAAGCAATAGCCATGAGGATCACGCAACTCAGGAAGGAGCTGGGGGAACACTCAGGCAGATAAGCGGAACTAGAGCACCGTATGTCTGATATTGAGGATGAGCTCCAGTCCTCCTTCTCTCATGACCAGCAAGCCAGGCAAACACAGCGTTATATTCTGGAGAAACTGGACGACCTGGAGAATCGCTCCAGGAGAAACAACCTCAGAATCATTGGGCTACCTGAGACATATAATGCTGACTCTCTCTATGACATCTGTGTGACCAGAATCCCCTCTGCCCTGGGGCTCACTGCACCCTGCATAGCAGAAAGGGCCCACCATCTGGGGACCCCCTCAAATGAGCGCCGTTCTCCTCGCCCTGTCATTTGCGCTATTTAAATTACATGGACAGAGTAAGCATCTTATAATCCTTCAGAAACTTTAAACCCTTACAACTTGAAGGCCACAAACTGCAAATTTTTGCAGACTATTCTCAGGAAGTGTCCAAGCGGAGGAACGCCTTTCAACCAATCTGCCAAGCCTTATTTCAGAAAGCTGTCAAATTTACTTTAGCCTACCCTGCTACACTACTCTTCTCTGACCCCTCTGGCGAGCAGAAATCCTTCACACATCCCTAGGAAGCCAGTCACTATCTTCAAACATACCGGCATATATCCCTGGATGCTCCCAGAGGCTCCTTGCCGCAGCGCTCCCCAGGTCTGAGGGAACAACGTAGCCCTAGGAAGGATCCCGCGAAATAGCTTTGCCTGTCAGGGCCCAACAGCCGAGCTCGCCCTCACTAGATTTTTGTAGGATGCCCGCTCGAGTTCTATGGAGATCCTGTGCCTTCTCCCCCAACTCTAATTATTGAGCTACCAGTTTTACCAGTTTGTGCATTGAGACTGTTACTAAACTTTCTGGTACTGTAACACCCTTTATGCTATTTTTTACCTCTCTCTGGGCTACATATATTGTTTCATTGTGCTATGTCTATCTTGTAGATTGGTTTGTTTAACATTGGGCTCCTTCGGGGCTCTCTTTCTTCCTTTCACAGGACCCCAGCCTTGCCGGGAGTCTGACATTTTCGGCCTCCCCTTCCAATATCCCAGGCCTGCCTGGCATCTCTGCGGTCCTCTGTTTGCTGATCAACGAGACTTGAAGGGTTAACATTGATGACTACCAGTAACCCTGTTCCTAGTGAGTGTGTTGATTACATGAGGAAAAAAGAGAAGTTTGGACTTCCCTTGGTATGTACACGATTCCATTTTATCCTGGACCCCCGTTGGGCCCCCCTCCTCTCCATTTTATCCTGGACCCCCGTTGGGCCCCCCTCCTCCCTTCCCTGTCTTGTGTTTTGCACAGAGGCCATTCCCTTCTGCTATCTATACTATCTAGGAAATCGTGGTTAAGCTGTTTTACTATTTTCAATGCACAGGTACTGTTGCTAATTCTGTGACTTCATCCTACTCCAGTACCCACCCCATAGATGAAAGTCATACCATGGAACGTTAAGGGCCTGAAGTCCTCATATAAATGCATGGCTGTCCTCCTGCACCTTCGGCGGCGAAAGGCAGACATAGCTGTCCTGCAAGAGACACATTTGTCCGAGTCAGACCTTGCTCGTATGCGTAAGCTCTGGGTGGGCCAAGTGTTTGGCTTCCCAGCAGTCAAGGGTAGGGCGGGAGTTATGGTATTGATCCACAAAAATTTGGCTTGTGACCTCACTGCCTCCTATGCAGATGATGATGGGCGCATCCTCATTCTACAACTAAAAACGGCATCTCAGGACTGGGCGTTGGCTGGTATTTACACCCCAAACTCTCCCCCAAAAACAATTTTTCAAGCTTTCACTTTGCACCTAGCCCGCTTTGTTCACCTACCTCTCCTTGTGGTAGGTGATTTCAATATGACCTTCAATACAGATGAGGACAGACCCGGGGGCATGATACGCCCTCCGACCCATCTTCCTAAACCCACTTCTCCACTCCAAACATTCACAGAGGGCCTGCACCTCACGGATGCCTGGCGTCTCACCCACCCAAATTCACTTCTTTCTCCCACCCACACAACACCCTCATGAGACTATATATTCCCTAATGATAAACTACTGACTCACACATTCCACCCAGCATACATGACATTGCAGTTTCGGATCATGCCCCCATGTCTGTAGAACTCTCGTACTTCACAATACCGTACAATAAAGGTTCATGGCGGTTCCCCTCCTATTTAGTCAAAGACCCTGGAGCTCGAAAGCTCATCCAGGATTCATGGTCCGAATTTATACAACTTAACTCTTCCCCCTGACTGCTCCCCCACGAAAATTATCATAACCAGAACAGGAGGGGGGGGTTAGGAGGGGGGGGGAGTCATGCAGATACGTGGGACGTATCAGGAGATTTTTTAGTAGGACCACCGACTGAAGCCCCTCTCGGCGACAGAAGGGGGGTGAAACAGTGAACAGGAGAGATAAGAAGAAGTGGAGTAATAGGTAAACCTGGTGCAGATCACCAGCTGACATTGGCAGATAACTGTATGGAGGAAAAGGAAGTTAGGGAGAGGAAGGGGGAAGGGGAGAGGAGGGAGGGGTATTGGTCCGAGTGATATGTGACCCAGCAGATATCATAACCTAGACCCGGCAAGCAGTGCATTTTAAAGTAACAGACAATATAACATACTCGACAGGAACTTGGATGAGACTATGGACGGGGGAATGATGGGAAGGATCTCCCGTGACCGTGGGACATGGAAGCCTACACTCGGGCTACGAGGAAGGTGGGTGAAGCTTTGCAAGTCATAATAGGCAGCCCATTTTTTCCAGAATCTCTGTTCATCCGTTTTAGTGAGGAGTACGTCCAGATGCTCCCTTTGCATGAGAAGGTTCATATCCGACTTGACTTCTCCCACTGAAGGAGCCGTGGGGGTCACCCAGTGGCGAAGGATGACCCTTCTGGCAATCATAAAGCAGGTAACAATCCAGGATTTATGATTTCTTATAATTAAGCTCCTGTGAGTGGTGTGAGTCCCTAGGGTAGATTCGGGGAGGCCCTCCAAGTAGCCAAAAATTAAGGGGAAAGGGTCTTTGGTTGGCTGCAGGCCCGTGACTCTTAAGGCGAGGGTTTCCACCTGGTCCCAGAAGTCCGAAATGAAAGGACACGACCACAGTCTGTGAAGTAAAGTGGGACAGTGGGTGAGGCACCATGAACATCCTTGATAGGGGGAGTGCAGTGGAGAAGAGGAAAAGGGGGCATATGCATGGTGGAGTAACTTTAGTTGCTGCTCCCTCCATAATGCGTTGCAAATGAAAGTGTGCGTAGTGTTGAAACCTGTCAGTAGGTAGGACTTAGAGTCCGGGAGCGACAAAGCCTTGTCCCATGCTGAACGTTGGTGCTCTTTGTTGTTGGAGAGCAGGAGAGCTTGGATGGGTCGGTACAATTGAGAAAGTTTCAGGGGAGTAATTGGCGTAGGAGAGTCCAAAATATCCGGTTTAATGCGGCCTTGTTTCGTTGAGCAGAGGGTGTTTGCGAAGGTCTGTTGTTGGTGCACATAGAAGTAATGTGTAGGAGGTAGACTGTATTGTTTTTGGAGAGTGGCAAATGAAAGTGGGGATCCCGAAACAGGATCAAAAAGTTGTGCCAGAAAGCGGTAAACCCAATTTCTTTCGGAGTTCCTTCCAAACGGCCCGAGTGTCTCTAAGGAGAATATGTTGGCGAAGGGACAACGGTAATTCGCTCAGTTTGCAATGGAGGATACCAGCTAGGGAATATGGGTGAACTATTTGAGACTCAAGGAAATGATTGGAAAAGTTAGACGTACAATGAATCCAGTCTAAACCCACTCTCACTAGACTACATAGGTTATAGAGTCTGATGTCAGGGAGATTCATGCCACCCCTAAGTCTGGGAGGGTACAATTTGTGGAGAGCGATGCGGGACTTTTTGCCTGACCACAAAAAGGTAGTCAAAGATTTACGAAACGTGAGTAGATCTTTGTGCTTGATAAGCAGTGGCAGGGTCTGGAGGACGTATAAAAGTTTGGGGAATGTAACCATTTTGTATAAATGACATCTACCTATGAGGTAAAGGGGGAGTTTAGACCAGCCAGCCAGCTCCCTGGAGAGTTTGGAAAGGAGGGGGGTGTAGTTTAGCTAATAGAGGGAGGACGTATTTCTACCTATAAAAATCCCCAAATATTTTATATGAGTTTTGGCTATAGGAAAGGGAGAGGAGCTGGACCATAGTGGAAGGTGGGGGGAACCCAGTGGGAGTATCTCGCTCTTATTGTAATTTATCCTCAGGCCTGAACACAACCTAAACCTATCAAAGATAAGCTTGACCGTGCCGACATCTCGTGCAGGATTGGACGTGAAGAGCAGTATGTCGTCAGCAAAGAGGACAGACCGGATTTCCTCACATCCGATTTTGACCCCAGTGTGTGGGGCGTGGAGGGCAAGATAGCGGGACAGGGGTTCCAGGGCCAGGTTGAAAAGGAGTGGGGAGAGGGGGCATCCTTGGCGGGTACCCTTGTGCAGAGGGATATCGTTGGACAAAAAGTTTGAAGTAACCACTTTTGCAGAGGGCGAGGTATACATGGAGGTGATCAGATGTAGAAAGGGACCGGTGAACCCGAATTTTTGTAGGGTGAGGTGTAACCAGTGGAAGTTGACATTGTCAAATGCCTTTTCGGCATCTAACGTGAGTATGGCAGTGTCAGATTGTGGTTCAATTTGTTGTTGTGATAACACCGCGAGAACTTTACGGATGTTGGCTGTGGCCGAGCGTCCCTTAGTGAAACCTGATTGTGAGGGATGTAGGAGCGAGGGCATGATGCATGCGAGATGGTTGGCCATGATTTTAGATAGCAATTTGGCGTCGATATTTATGAGGGAGATGGGTCGATAGGAACTTGGCTCAGAGGGGTCCTTGCCCGGCTTGGGAATAAGCTTTATAAAAGCCTGAGCCCCTGTGGGTATATAGCTGCCACCGTCTATATTATGTTGGCACACTGTGAGCAGAGTGGGAGAAAGGGCTTCTTTGGTCAGCTTAAAGAATTCAGAGGAAAACCCATCCGGGCCAGGGGCCTTACCAAGGGATAATGAGGAGATGGCGACGTGTATCTCAGCGAGAGTAATGGGAGCGTTAAGTTGGGCCAGTTGGGGTTCCGAGATCGTAGGTAGAGGCACCTCCCCAAGAAAGGTTTGAGCTTCCGTCGTGTCTATGGGATCATGGCCATACAGGGAGGCATAGAAGCGCTCCATGATCCAATTTATTTCCTCAGGGTTGGAAGTCTGTTTTCCCATGTGGTCTTTTAGGGATTTTATGGGGGTGGTAGTGTAAGGTCCTTTACAGAAACGGGCCAATAATTTGCCGGATTTATTACCAAATTTGTGAAATTGGATGTCCTGAACAGACTTGTGGAACTGTTCCTGGGCCAAAGCCCATTTATCAAAGGCGTGTTTTGCTTCCTTCCATTGCGCCACATGATGGGAAGTGTGTTGCTGCTGGAGACGGGAGTGCGCCAGTTGGAGTGCAACGCTGGCCGACCTATAGCTAGCTGCAGCCTTCTTTTTGTAAGCGGAGGCGAAAGCGGTGATACGCCCCCTCAGCACTGTCTTACCCGTCTCCCACAGCAACACTGGGTCATCAACATGTTGAGCATTGTCAGACAGGAAATTTCGCCATGTTTCAGCCAATACCTCACTGAGTTCAGCCTTGCCCGATAGGTACGAGGGAAAGCGCCAGGGCTTGAAGGTAGATTTCGGGGCAGAGAGGGTAAGCGTGAGCAATAAAGGGGAGTGATCAGATATGACCATGTCTTTGATCTGTGGAGAATGCAGCGAAGGGAGTATGGTCGTGGCCCCAAAGAAATAATCTATCCGAGAGAACGAATCATGTGAGGGGGAGTAGTATGTATATGTCTTATCGATGGGATTAGCTTGGCGCCAGATGTCAACAAGGTTTAAACTAGCAGCAAAGTCTGGGAGGTGAGAGGGGGGTGTAGAAGGAGACGTGTGGGGATTGGGCGCAGGTAGTGATCTATCCATAAGTGGGTCCATCACAGCGTTAAAGTCGCCACCAATGAGCAATGGTAAATGTATATGAGGGGCTAGTAGACCAGCTAGCTTTTGGAAAAAGGGGGCCGAAGAAGGAGTAGGAGCATATACGTTAGCTAAAATGAAAGAGTCTGTGTGAGTGTGCAGGTGAAGTATAAGCAATCTGCCATCATCATCCGAATAAAGGGGAGAAATGTCCAAAGTGACTCTTTTATGGACTAGTATGAGAACACCAGCCTTGTGCTTGGTGGAGGCCGAGCCAAAGACACGGGCCACCCACAGTTTTTTCATACGTTCCATATCAGTAAGGTGAGATTCCTGAAGGAGCGCTATATCAGTGTCTAAGCGCCGAAGGTGACGGAGTACCGCCATCCATTTATGGGGGGATCGGAGACCCTTCACATTCCATGTTACTATGTTTAAGTCAAGGGGGCTTAAGGAGGTGGAAGATAAGCCTGTCAAGAATCGCAATTAGGGCATGTCTGTAGTCATGTACTCGGAGGATGCAAATGGGGGAATAGGGGGGAGACCTAGGGACGGCATGAAGGGGGATAAAGAGACAAGGGTACATGTCACACCGTCCACATTCCAGAAAACCTAGAATATGGAGGGGCAAAAACAAAATGGAAATAAACATATAAACAAAATATAATATAGCAATTGGAGACTTCTCTTTTTTCCCGCATGGAACCAAACCTCCGACAGCGTTACCAGGTGGTGGCCGGTTCCACTCACTCAAGACTCCAGGTTATTATGCAGCATAAGAAACCCAGTGAGCATTAGTAGGCAAATCGCCAGTCCCAAGTTGAGATGTGATTAGGGAGCCAGACACCTTGGCAAGGCCGCACATAAATAACCCTAAAAGGGCAGGCATAAACATTGTGATGACATAATGCAGTGCAGAGAGAAGTAAAAAAAGAAAAAAAAACACTAACAATACGAAAGAACCAAAGAATTGTGCGGCACAAAAAACATAGATCCCTGTAAGGCACATCAAGAGAACAGGAAGCAATATTAATAAAGATAGTTACGTCCGTCTACAAAGCTGGTTAATCGTAGTCCGGGCTAGTAGATCAGGAACGGCCCAGGTAGGAAGTACTGTACAGGAGGTGCAGGTGCCGGCTTCATCTGAGCTTGTCCCTGTAAGATGCTGTTGCGGAGAAGTGACCCCGCTTAGGCGATTCCTTGTGAGGACTGCGGAGGTCCCTGTGAGAAGAAGAGACGGAGGGTCCAGCAGGGGGGTGTGTGTCCATGGATAAATGGAGGTGGGTTTGAATATAATCCGAGGCTTCCTCTGGATGGGTGAACGCTTTAGGCTCGCCAAACTGATCCGTGAATCGAAGAGTTGCTGGATAAGCTAGGGTGAATTTGAGACCCTTCTGAAACAGGGCGTTGCAGGCGGGCTGAAAGGCCTTGCGCCTGCGGACCACTTCCTGGGAATAATCCGCGAAAAGAAGCAGTTTACTGCCGTCCAGGACAAGCAATTTTGCATTTTTAAAAGACTTTAGGATGGCCAGTCTATCAGCATAGTTCAGGTAGCGGATTATAACTGGACGGGGGGTTTTGCGATCATTTGACGGTGCTCCCAGGCGGTGAGCCCTCTCAACGGTACACGGTGTGGTTATACCAAGGGCTTGTGGGATGCGCACTGAGCACACATCGGGAAGGAGACCTGCGTTAAAAGATTCAGGCAAGCCTATAAGTCTCAAGTTGTTTCTTCTGGATTGATTTTCAAGGTCATCGATCTTTTCCAGCAGATATTGCTGCGTTTGTGATGATTTAGCTTCATTAGTGAAGGAGGCTTGCATTTCATCCTCCAAATCAGACACTCTAGTTTCCACCGCAGTAATCCTTGAGGCATGCTCTCCCAGCTCATTGCGCAGCTGGGAGATCCCTGCTGTGAGCGCCCGCTCCACCACCTCAGTGATGGTGGGCGAGAGAATAGCAGCCACTGCCTGTGCCATCAGTTGGTATTGGGGGTCAGCCACCAAGTTGTATGCAGGGGAAGCGGGGGTCAGCCACCGAGTTGTATGCAGGGGAAGCGGGGGTCAGCGCCGCGCCGTCCACGGAGGACGCGGCCGCCATATTGCCTGGAGGGACTGCCTGAGGGGAGACATCCTGCTGCAGCAGCGCAGGATTCCCGGTGGCTCCGTGAACAACAAAGCGGTCCATCGCTGCCTGACAGTGCAGGGAGACTCAAAGGGCAGTAAGGAGCTGTTGGCGGTACTCAGCGATCGGGGTGTAATGATCTTCTATGAAGGGTGAGTCGGAGTCGCTGCGTCTCACTCCCTCACCATACGGCGCCGGAACCGGAAGTCCCAAAAATTGATTTTTGTAAGATCTTACCGTAAAATCCTTTTCTCTTAAGCTCATTGACAGACGTAGTCCTCGTTGATTCAACACACTCGGGTTATGCTGCCCTCTACAGGAGTAGGACTAGACAGGAAAGAAAACACTCTGGCCACACCTTAGGGGCAGTCCCAGAGGGTATATCCTCTCTCTTTCTGCTACAGCAAATCAGTTATGTCACAAAGCAGTGTTTAGAGAATTTAACCCAACCCAACTCAAAATAGAGGGGCGGGTACTACGTCTGTCAATGAGCTTAAGAGAAAAGGATTTTACGGTAAGATCTTACAAAAATCCATTTTTCTCTGTCGCTCATTGACAGACGTAGTCCTCGTTGATTCAACACACTCGGGACGTCCCAAAGCAGTACCACAAATGAGGGGTGGGAAAATGGAAATTAAATCCAATCTAGAAGGCCCAACCTGTGCCAACTAGAAGTCTTCAATGCTCATCAATCAAAGATGAGACTCAACAGAAAATTCCAACAGAAAAAAACCCTCGAGGTAGACCACCGGTCTCCTCAAATTGCGGCCTGCAAAACCTTGCGGCCAAATGAGGCATCCGCCGATGCCATCACATCAATCTTATAAAATTTTGCAAAGGTATGTACCGACAACCAGGTGGCCGCCTTACATACCTGGACCACTGACGCCTGATGGCGGAAGGCCCAGGAAGTACTGAGCGCTCGAGTGGAGTGCGCCCTAACAGGGAATGGAGGACTCCGACCCTTAATAGAATAAGCCTGTACCACCGTCTGTTTAATCCATTTGGAGATAGTCGCGGCAGATGCAGGCAACCCCTTTCTGGGGCCATCCGTGATCACAAAAAAGTGAATCCGTCTTATGGAACGATTCCGTAGCTTTCAGGTATACCCTGATTGCCCGAACCACATCCAAGGAATGCAACGCATGTTCCCGATGATGATTGGGCTGAGGACACAAGGAAGGTAGTACAATATCTTCATTCAGATGAAAGTCTGAAACCACCTTTGGAAGAAAGGATGGCTTAGGATGAAGAACTACCTTATCCCTATGAATCACTAAGTATGGGGACTGGCATGACAATGCAGCCAGTTCTGACACCCTGTGTGCAGAAGTGATAGCCACTAAGAAGGCTACCTTCTGGGATAAAGTCAGCAAGGGAATCTCCCTGATGTTTTCAAAGGGAGGTTTCTGCAGAACCGACAAAACCAAATTAAGATCCCAAGGCGGTAAGGGCGCGCGGACTGGTGGAGCCAGGTGCCGCACCCCCTGGATGAAATTCCGCACCAAGGATTTTGTAGCCAAAGGCTTCTGAAAGAAGATTGCTAATGCTGAAACCTGACCCTTGATGGTGCTCAAGGCTAGTTTCTGCTCAACCCCCTTTTGCAGAAAGGCCAATATTCGGGTCACCGAATAGGTACGTGGAGGAATTCCTAACGATTCGCACCACGCGATATAAGTCTTCCATGTGCGATAATAGACCTTGCTGGAAGTCGCTTTCCTTGCCTTAATTAGAGTAAGAATAACTGAAGCTTACAAACCTCTGTCCTTCAGTACCTGGGTCTCAATGGCCAGGCCATTAAAACCAGCGACTGTAAAGCACGATGGAAGATCGGTCCTTGAGACCGCAGACACTCTCTGAGAAGAAGTTCCCAAGCAACGTCCGCGACTAGCATGTCCAAGTCGGCCAGGCCACACATTTATCAGACACCTGATTCCTATCAGGAGTGGTGATTTCTCCTGGTTGAACCACAGGGACCGAAGTCACCCGGCTAGAGGCTCCTTGGTCTGTCTGTTCAACCGGATCCGATTCTTGTGGGGAACTGAGGCTAATCTTTGGAAAAGGTAAAGAAAATGATCTGTTCAGGGAACGGTAACTACCGCTCCCTGTAGTACTTAGATGTTGGAAGGGAAGAATCGCACCGGTAGCAGTGGTCGATGCTCGATCTAATGCCCTGAACACCGGTGAAGACGTCCCCCCACCCTCAAGCCGGGTGGGGGCGCACCTTCAGGCTGTGTAATCCTTTGCTTCAGGTTTGGCTGAGTCGGTCTTTTGTCTGTCCGACCAGCCCTTCTTGAACCCTCCTGGAGGAGTCTTGCTCTTCCCGCTTGCTCCAGCTGAGCGAACGAACCCTTTATGGGCGGTAAAGAAAGGTCCCCGCTTGTAACGAGCTCCTTTAGCTTTAGCAGCCTGTGGCAAAAAAGTGCTTTTGCCCCCAGTGGCATCCTTAATGATCTCATCTAGGGTGGCCCCAAATAGGCAATTCCCCTGAAAGGGGAGATTCGTCAAGGTCTTTTTGGAACCTAGGTCCGCTAACCAGCATTTTAACCACAGCACACGTCTGAGGATTACCGCTGACATAGATGCATGCCCTAATAGGGGGGTAGCATCCAAGGCTGCATCACAGATAAACTGTAGTCCTTGTATAATCTGTTCCATCAAATCAGATGTTGCCTGGGGGATATCTTTCCCCTTCAGGTCCTGGCGCACCAATCTCGCCCATTCCGTTAATGTCTGAGACACTAAACCAATGACAATTACTGGTCTAAAGGTTGACCCTATCAGGGAAAAGATAGTGCGGGACTCCGCTTCTACTTTCCGATCCACCGGATCCTTAAAGGAAGAAGCGTCCTCCACCGGAATAACTGTGGCTTTATTCAGTCTGGAAATAGGTGGATCCACCACTGGTGGTACCGTCCATTTCTTAATGAGGGATTCCTCAAACGGATAGCGTCTAGCAATGCGCTTGGAAATAGTAAAGGTACGCTTAGAATGCTCCCATTATTCTTTAATTTTATTACCAAAACACTTGGGTACAGGAAAAACCTTCACTGTTTTGGTGGGTTTGTTAGTACCAAAGGGAATCTCTGTTTCAGTTGCCTCTGCCGGTAAAACCTCAAGTCTTAAGGTTTCCCGAACTGCCACAACTAGTGCGTCCACCAATGCTTCTTCCTGAATTATGGCGGAAGCATGAACGTCCTCCTCACTGTCTGAGACAACAGCCCCTGCAGAGGGACCTGCAGCTGCAATGACCATCTCAGAATCTGAATCTGAAGTATCAGATGATATAGGGGTAGGCGGGGGTCGCTTTCTTGACCCCCGTTCCTGACAGGCCGTCTCCACCCGAGCCACCAAAGACTCCAAAACTGCTGTAAATGCATCCATACTCTGTGCACCGGCGGGTCCCGCGGCCCCCTCGAGGGAAACAGGTGGGGGTACTTGTGTGGCAGGGTCCATGATAATTCCAGATGCTACCCGGAAAAAATCAATTTGCCAAAAAAAAAAAATAAAACCACTTTTTTCTTTTTTTTTTTTTTCCAGACCCCCAGCGCCACAAAGCCCCTCAGTGTACCTGCTTAGGGACCCCTATAGAGCGAGAGAGAGAGATAGACCCCAGGGCTCACCACTTGATGCTCAGAGTTTCAACTGCAACTTGTCTCAGCACTGTCTAGAGCAGACAGGAAGTCTCTTGGCTGGCTTCCCGGGAAGAAAGGAGGCGGCTCCGCCCCTCTGCACGCCTTTCCGGCGCCTCCCCTAGCTCCACGAGGTGTTTGAGTCACCTCAAACATGGCCGCCCCCATGCTGGAGACATGAGGCTACGCCAAAATGGCGGCCTCGTGCGATCTACCAGACAATGGCGGCGGCCTGCACAGAATAGCGGCATGTCTGCAGAAGGATCTCGGCCTCACAACCCTTCACCCTCATGGTGGTCAGCGTGGTCGGCGGTACCGGACCCTGGCGGGCCGTATGCGGTCCGTGGCCGTCGGGAGGCATCTGCTTAGCTGGAGGAATGATCTGGAATGCAGTATACGTATATAGACATTGCCCTGTGGCTTCTGACAGGTAGGATACTTTATACTATCACAGTAAAGTTCTAGTACTGCCACTGACTTCATCATTTTAACATCTTTGCAATTAGATTGTCAGCTCCCAAACCAAGCCTCCTGGCTTTTTGTTCACAAAAATCACACTCAAACAGGGGGATCTGTGACATGTTATAGGATAGAGGGAAGACCCATCCTTACCATTACAGCGAGGGGCCCGCGTTCACCACAAGACCCGTCAGGGGGAAAGGGGGAACATACTACTCACCATACCGGAACCAGGTGGGCGCCAACTCCTGACAGTACCCCTCTCCACCGAGGTGGGAGGGCTGTCGACCAGTACGGACGCCGTGACTCATGGTCTAAGGCGTTTTGGCGAGACGTTTAACTCGCAGGGTCAGTGGGACTATGTCGCGGCCGACCCAGCGCGGAGCTATGGCCTGCACGCGCTCGTAGGCTGAACTGGGGTGACCACTGGATCTCAACATCCAGCCCGTCGCCCAGTTCAGCTTTCTTGCTTGAAGATCTCACAGGAACACTGGAGAAAAAAAGCTGTCT
This sequence comes from Pelophylax lessonae, assembly GCF_965119305.1. Classification (NCBI taxonomy): domain Eukaryota; kingdom Metazoa; phylum Chordata; class Amphibia; order Anura; family Ranidae; genus Pelophylax; species Pelophylax lessonae. The sequence continues at coordinate 307,366,216 of NC_138772.1, read as the reverse complement.
AAAAAATCTTTTCTAAGAAAAAAATCCTGCCAGGACTGAAGATCCCAGCAAGGTATCTAGGTCCTTACTCCTAACTAGACAGAAAAAAACTGATTTGCTGTAGCAGAGAGAGAGAGAGGATATACCCTCTGGGACTGCCCCTAAGGTGTGGCCAGAGTGTTTTCTTTCCTGTCTAGTCCTACTCCTGTAGAGGGCAGCATAACCCGAGTGTGTTGAATCAACGAGGACTACATCTGTCAATGAGCAACAGAGAAATGTACGTTTATACAATTTTTCCTGTTTGCCCCACGAAGGACTAGACTGGATAACCAAGGATTCCATATATACTAACCTGGAACTTGAATCCCAAATGGTCAGTCCCCATGACCTAGTTGCGCTGTTGCACTGTGGGCACAGAGATCTACCACCCACGTTGAGACATAACGTGCTGATTAGAGATACGGTCCTGGCATGGAGGGAAATACAAAAGAAATTGAAGGCTCCTCAGAGGCTATCCTCTTATCTGCCCATTTGTAACCACCCTCTGTTCCCCCAGGCGCAACAGCATCAGGCCTTTTCCCATTGGGCCTCCTTGGGTCTGACCAGGTTCTCACAATTATACGATACCACCACAGGTTTACCACAGGATATTTCAGTTTTATCTGCTCAATATGGGTTTCCTTTATCTCACCATCTTTATTTACAGCAATGCGTGTGTTTTATTCAATCTCTGTGCCAAGTTAAATCTATGCGCTTTATGCACACTATATTGGACTCTTGGGTGGCACAGGACAGGCACAGGATCTTCCACATCCACATACCACTACGCCAAAAATGGTATGCTTCCATCAACTCTGAGGTGGCGAAACAGTGGAACAAGACTCTATGCTCCTCCGAAGCTCAGCATTACATACCCAAGGGCTATAATGCCACTTGCCTTTTTGTCCACAAGGAATTTTGGAGAGAGCAACGATTTAAAATCCTACATGGAGCCTACCTTCCTTGTATGAAGTGGTCCTCAAACCAGACTCACCGCATCTGCTCCCTTTGTGGGGAGACTCTACCCTCATTAATCCACAAACTTTGGTCATGCCCACAAATCTCTCTTTTCTGGGACCAGATCCTTCACCTCATCTTGCATACATTGGGCCTCCCGCTACCCAAGGACATATTTGTTCTTTTGTTTGGCTATCTGGATGTGTTATCTACCTCTTTACCGAAGCCCCACAGAAAATCTTTGCTTCACCATAAACCCTGGCTTTTGACATGCCTATGAGGGCTATATTGAAACAATGGACAGCATCCTCCCCTCCCATGATTAGGGATGTACTCAAGAAACTCACTGACCTGCTCCGGAGGGACTTCATGGACTTATCCCAGAACCAACAACCTCGTCCAACCTTGTTCCTCAGGAAATGGCATACCTATCTGAACATTGCCACCCCTCCTTCTCTTCCCTAGGTCTGCCAACGTCCCATCGATTAAACTGCATCCTATGGGTGGATACCCCAACACTGGTTCACGTTGCTTCATTTTTCTCTGTATGTACTCATTGTTGACTTGTGCTCTCATTCACCAGCTCTAACTTTTGGACCAAGAGCTCAACCTCCCAATTCCTTTACTTGTTCTAGATTCCTGTTTATGAACCCTTTGCATCTGATTCCCCCCCCCCCCCACCTACCCACCTCCTCTAACCATATGTTGATTCCTACTCCCCAGTTTACCTTCCCCCCATTTAGAAATACTCGCTTGTATCATCCTTTATAGTGAGATGTTGGACAAGTGCTGTATTGCTTAATTCAGAAGTTTGCCAGCAAGCCAGCAGTTTCATTTCAGGTGTAATACTGTTTTATTATGTTTTATCTGTCACTGTTCTCGTACTGCACTGTATAACCTTTTTTTTCTTGTCAAACTTCAATAAAATGTGGTTAAAAAAAAAAATGGTTTTGCTGAGTAACCGTCCTCAAAGAGTTACTAAACCCAGGACCTTGCATTCACTATATCTGGTCTCCCACAGTACACAGAACATGGAAATGTGCTTATTTTAGTAAATATAAACTGCTAAATACCTTTTCTCATCAGCAGTATATAGCAGTCTTGTGCCCTCTATCATTGTCTGGTCAAAGCTTGTAGGAGGGGTTTTCATTCTACTCTGACTGTCCTATGAGGCTGCAGGACCCCTGACCCTCTGTCTGGACAGTGCTAATTGGCCCTGTCCTGATCACATGCACCCTACCAAGAAATACACACCAAACTGAGCATGTGCAGAGGGACTCCGAAGGCTGTGTTTTATTAGGAGATGGATTAGGGATAGTGGAAAAAGGGGAGAATCAGAGAAAACAGGATCAAACAGCCTTTTTACACAGTGCAGATGAGTAACCCCTTAGGTTCCGAAGTGAGTATGATAGACATCCTTTACTGCATATACAGACTGATTTTAGAGTTGTGGGTTTAATAACACTTTAACTGCCTATTAAACGTTGTTTAGAATGGGACCAAATCACTTATTACAAACAGATGAAAAAAATGTGGATTGCAGACATTATTAAATTATTTAGTTTGTCATAATATACTACATGAAACAAACAGTTGCTAAGTAGAAGGGGTCCATTCATAAAAAAATTCCAGGGTAAATGGCTCAAAAGACATACATACTGTAATACCCATAATGTGAAAAGAAAACAATGACACCACGCTCTTACATCATAAAAAACATATCATTGTGATATGTATTTTATAATATAAGAACGTGGTTTCTTTGTTTCTTTTCACGATATAGGTGTTTTTTACACTTTGCAACATGCAGCTTTTTATTGTAGTTTATTTGTTTTTTGTTTATTGATTTGCGTGGGTTTAAAACCTATTGGTTTCCTATATTTTCTTTTATAATACCTATAATGTTTCCAATTAGTGTGAAATTTCAGTTTCTGCCTGTTGCCTTTTACAGGGCGAATGTAACATTCCCTAACATTCGACCCTAGGTTCAAAAACATTTGACCAACCAAAAAATAGGTAAACTAAAGCAGACCATAGGTGATATGATTTTATTTTCTTTCCCATGGTAAAAGGAAAGAAAATCACTCAATTTCTCCATAGTCATTGCCTCCCGCTGGACTATTGTATTCTGCCAGTGGGGGCACGGTAAGCATTCCCAGCCGGCAGAATACAAAGGTTACTGCTGACAGCTATAGCAACTGGCATTATCCGTATGTAGAAAAATTCAACAGGCTGGTTGTACACAGGTCAATACAATCAGCCTGCCTATATATGGATTAAAATTTGTCTGGTCCCTGCTGAATCGGCTAAATTTCAATCCACATATGGCTGGTTTAAGGGATGTATTTATAAAATAATGGCAGAACTAATCATCCTGTGAAACTGTATGAACATGTGTTTTCTGTGAAAGGGGGCAAAAGCAACTGTTATTAGGGATTTTTATCTCCAGTTAAAATTCTTTCATTTATCAGAGTGACACATTTAAAGCAGAGTTTCGGCCTGAAAATAAATTTTAGATAAAAATACCCCGGGACAGTCAGGGCTAGTGCTTTCAGCAATGACAGCCTCTGAACTGTCCCCGGTTTAACTTACCTTTTAGAAGAAATACTTACCTTGAAAATGTCTTGTCCAGCGCTGCCATCTCAGGTGTGGGCAGCTGAAGCTGGAGCATCCTCTTCGGTGATGTCGGAGTCCCAGAATTCCCTGCACCGGCCCTGCTCATCACTTCCAGGGCAGGCGCGTCATCCCTGCACAGCTTCTGGGCATGCCCAGAAGCTGTTTAGCAGGGAATGATGCGCCTGCACCAGAAGTGTCGAGCAGGGCCAGTGCAGGCGCATTGGCTCCTGGGAGCAATGACGCTTGGCTCCCAGGAGTCAATGCAAGCAGCAGTGACGGCGGCGGCCATGTCTGCAGAGGGAGGAAGAGGAAGGAAGGTAAGTATATTTCCTGACAGACTCCATGGCAGCATACGTTCGGTAGGCTCTGCCTCCTCTCCTACCTCATAGGACCCCACTCCCATAAATCTTTGCTCCCTTTCAGCATCAGTGTTCTTTTTTCGTCCTCCTCATACATATGTCTGATGTTCCTACATATCTGGTCCTCTATATCGGTGGCAGACTGAGTTTTGGAGTCTCCGATAAGCCCTGGCTCTTAGCGGGGTATGGAGGGGGCAATGGAAGAGACCCTTAGCTGGAGCTATGTGGTTTGGCCGAGAGAGCCCTGCTGCTGCGGGTGGCCCTTTATTGCCTGAAGGCACAAGCCGGTGTTGCGTCTCCTGGACTCGGTTATGCTATCGGAGGGTGGTAAGCCCTTATATGGGACCATTTCTTTTTCCTCATTGTTATGCTTATCTTTCGTTTTTGGTACTTTTTCTTTTGCTATGCTCGTGTCTAGGGTGTTTCTTTGTCAGTTATCGCTCAGGTTTCGTTAGTTCTATGGCTTAGTACTTACTTATGGTGCTTCTTGGCCGCCGCCATGGTCTTTGCCGCTACTTCCGGGTTGTTCGGCACTTCTGGGCATGCGCAGTACGCTCCGAGTTTCGGAGTCGTCGCGCATGCGCAGTGGTGCGGTCTGACGTCACGCGCAGTTGCGCAATACGGCGGGTCACGGCCTGGCGGTCTATTTAAACTCAGGATTAGACCGGAGCTGGCGGGAAGGTCGGCATATCGGTAGCCTCCCCCAGACTCCGGTCCTGTAGTCAAGGTAAGAAGGTTCCATCCTCTGGGGGTTTTGCTTCTGGGTAGATGGGTCTGATGTTATGTCCTCTTCCTATCAGGATTCCTATCTCTAATAGTGCACCATTGAGTTTACTGGAGCAATGGACTCATCGCCGCCCCCTAGTGGCCAGCCTGCTCTTTCTAGGTATGTGCTGGTTTTATCAGCTTTAATGTCTGTTTTTCTTTCATCTTTCTTATGGCTTGTTGTATATGTCTGTCTCAGCTCTCTTAGGTCTGATCAACAGCCCCGCACACGCAGCGAAGACAGTCATGCAAATACGCAACACCAGCGCTCCTCATCTAAGTCTAAGCGCAGCTCCTCCCACAGCAGGGGACGTGAGCACCATTCCTCCTCGCACCATGGCAGCTCAGAACGCCCGCAGGGGAAAAAATTCTGGGGTTGCCGTACCCTGATACCAGACGGTTCCTCTTTGTGCAAACCCTGTTATACCCAAGCTACGGGTGAAAGGGAAAAAACGGACAAACATATTGAGGAGGTGGTACGCAGAGTTTTAAAGGACTCTCTTGCTGAATTACATAAGCCAAGCACTTCTGCAGGTCCGTCACGCTCTCCTGACAGAGATTTGTCGGTTCAGGATCCGTTTGAGTCCTCCCAACCCAGCCATACATCTATCCTCCCGTCTGAGTCCGACTCCGATTCGGATGACTCCGGTACTGGATTTGAATTTGCCCTCGTGTCTCCGTTAGTTAAAGCGGTGAGAGAGGCCCTTGACTGGGAGGATCCTGCTGTCTCTTCTCCTAAGCAGAAGAAATATTTCAAGCAGTTATGCAAAGAGCGTTTAAATTTCCCATTTCTAGAGGAACTGGGAGACATAATGTCGGAAGAATGGAGCAAAGTGGAAAGGAAAAATTCCATGACCACTAAAGTAGCGAAGCTCTATCCTTTTAAACAGGATAAGGTGAAATACTTGGAGTCATCCCCTAGTGTGGACGCAGCAGTGATGCGTCTGGCGAAACACGTCACTCTCCCAATGGAGGATACAGCATCATTTAGAGATCCTTTGGATCGGAGGATTGACGCTGATCTTAAGCGAGCATACCTATCGGCCGGCATGGCCTGTAAACCAGCAATGGCTTTGGCTACAATTTCCAAGGCTATGGAGGTTTGGGTTAATGCCCTTGAAGATACTCTTGGAGGAGTTTCGGAGGAAGTGCTCCAAAGTTCTCCTATACAGGAGCTGAAGATGGTCGCGGGCTTCTTGGGGGAGGCTTCCCTAGATACTATTCGCCTTTTGGCCCGGGTTATGCTGGCCTCTGTTATGGCAAAACGTGCCCTTTGGCTTCAGCCCTGGGTTGCCGATGCTGCCTCTAAACAGGCTTGGTGTAGGATTCCCTTTGAGGGCTCTTCCCTCTTTGGGAATAAACTAGATGCAGCAATAACCCGGGCCACGGGTGGAAAATCTGGGTTCCTTCCCCAGGACAAACGCCCAAAGAATCAGAAACGCTCTTTTCCAAGGAGGCAAAACGCTAATCGTTCTAGGGAAGTGCGCAGCTACAAACCAGGTAAATCCTATGGATGAAGCTGGAAGTCAAGACAGTCCTCCTTCCAGAAAGGCCCCAAGGGCTCTTCTTCCGGTGACCGGGAGGCCACCAAATCCTTTTGAGGTTGGTCCCGTCCAGTCTGTTCCGGTAGGGGCCAGGTTGCTCCAATTTCGGAACGTCTGGGCGGCCTCGATCCAGGATCCCTGGGTTCTGAATGTTGTGTCGCAAAGGCACTCTTGGACGTTCAACAACGTTCCCAAACCCAGGTTCGTCGCAACTTCCCTTCCTCCTGCAGCAGAAAAGAAGAAGGTTCTTCTCAGTTATGTAGATACCCTGCTGGATCAACGAGCTGTCGTACTAGTTCCCGAAGAGGAAAGGGGTCAAGGAGTATATTCGCCTCTTTTTCTTGTCCAGAAAAAGAACGGCACTTGGCGACCGGTAATAGATCTAACTTATCTCAACAGATCGATACATCGAGAGAGATTCAAGATGGAGTCCCTAATTACAATACAGCACTCGGTTCTCCCAGGAGATTGGTTGGCATCAATAGACCTAAAAGATGCGTACTTCCACGTTCCTGTGGCAAAAGAATATCATCGGTTTCTCCGATTTGCTGTCAATCATGTCCACATGCAATTTACATGTCTTCCCTTTGGGCTCTCGACTTCGCCTCGCACCTTCTCCAAGACGCTATTGGCAATCGTGGCTCTCATCAGAACCAGAGGTATCAGATTACATCATTACCTGGACGATCTCCTTCTTCTGTCCCAGGACAGGTCCCAGCTACTGCTACATCTGGAGCAGGTGATTCATACTCTTCAAGAGTTCGGGTGGATTCTCAATCTGGAGAAGAGCCATCTGGTGCCCACGCAGTCCCTGGTCTTTCTCGGAGCACTGTTCAATACGGTGAATTGCACCATATCTCTACCAGAGGAGAAAATTCCAGTGGTTCAGAGCAGGGTGGCTCTCGCCCTCGCTGCCTCCCAGCTCACTGCTTGTCAGTGTCTAAAGGTGGTAGGGACTCTAGTGGCTACCTCACCCATGGTGAAGTGGGCTATGTGGAGGCTGAGACCCTTTCAGAAGGGGTTTCTCCACCAGTGGACGACGGAGAACCTGTCGCAGATTATTTATCTAACACCATTCATGAAGGGGTGTCTTCCTTGGTGGCTACGCCGTGCAAATCTAACCAACTGTCACTCAATTGCTCCAGTTTCGTAGGTGACGATAACCTCCGACGCCAGCAGTACCGGCTGGGGAGCTCACTGCCGGTCAGAAGTGGCACAGGGCAGGTGGAATTTTGCCAGTCACGGAGTGGTGTCCAACATCCTAGAGCTACGAGCCGCCTTCAAAGCCCTCCAGGCTTTTCACCATCTGACTCAAGGGGCCTCAGTGTTACTCAGGATGGACAACACCACGGCAGTGGCATACGTCAAGAGGCAAGGTGGAACCCGCAGCATGTCTCTACTCCAGGAGACAGATCCAATTATGTCTTGGGCCCAGCAACACCTGGCCAACCTCTCTGCGGTCTTTGTCCCGGGGATATTGAATACACAAGCAGACTTCCTGTCCAGATTCCTGTTGGACAACAACGAATGGTCCCTCCATCAGGAGGTGTTCAATTGGGTTCTGTCTCTAGGAGTCTCACCGGAGGTGGATCTTTTTGCGAGTCCACACAACAAAAAACTTCAGAAGTATTACACGAGGTTCAGGGATCCTCGAGCCTTCGGGGGGAAACGCCCTCACGGACAGATGGAACTTCCAAGTTGCCTATGCCTTTCCACCGGTGCCAATAGTACTCCAATTCCTTCGGAGACTGAAGATGGAGGTAGTAGAGGTCATAGCGATAGTTCCCTTCTGGCCCAACAGGCCTTGGTTTCCTCTGCTGTCCCTTCTCAGCTTCAGGGATCCGATCCCTCTGCCTCTCAGGCCAGACCTTCTATCGCAGGGGCCTACTCTACATCCGTGCCCTGCGCGTCTACACCTCAAGGTCTGGTTCTTGAGAGGGAGAGGCTGGAGGCCCTCGGATGTCCAGAAGAGGTGATTCCCACTCTTATGAGCTCGAGGAGGGCTAGCACCAACAGAGTGTATGAGAGAATCTGGGCAAGGTTTCTGAGTCATCAAGCCCAGGATTTGGGTCCAGCAGGGGCACCTACCATTCAGCAAGTATTGAGTTTCCTACAGTCTGGTTTAGATCTGTCCCTCTCGGTCTCTTCTCTCCGGGTGCAAGTTTCTGCCATCTCAGCTTTCACCGGAATTCAGTGGGCAAGACATCAACTGATCCAACAGTTTTTTAAGGGCGCGGTCAGGCTCAGGCCTCAGAGAAAACCTAGATTCCCGAAATGGGATCTTCCATTGGTCCTGGACTTCTTTGCTTCGAAAGAGGTTGCTTCCATGTCCATCAGGGAGCTTACGTTGAAGACGGTATTTCTGGTGGCTATCACCTCTGCCAAGAGGGTCTCAGAGATACACAATTTGGGCTGCAAAGAGCCTTTTCTGACCTTTTTTCAGGACAGGGTGGTCCTAATCCCTATGTTGGGGTCAAACCCTAAAGTTACATCTGTCTTCCACGAAAATTCTGAGATAGTTCTGCCCACCTTCAGAACAAATGAAGAATCCTTAGTCCATCCTTTAGATGTGGGAGACACTCTGAGTCAATACTTAGAGGCCACATCCTCCTTCCGGCAATCGGATTTCCTGTTTGTTCTTCTCCATGGGAATAAGAAAGGTACACGTGCTTCTTCAAGAGCGGTGGCTGCATGGATTGTCCAGGCTATACAATGGGCATATAGAGCAAAAGGCTTGGCTCCTCCAGAGGCGATTACGGCTCATTCTACCAGAAGCATTGCTACATCCTGGGCAGTTTCTAAACACGTCGCGCCTGATGTGATCTGCAAAGCAGCCGCTTGGTCATCTGTGAATACCTTCCTTACACATTACTGTGTTGAACCTGCTGCTTTATCTTCAGTTAACTTTGGCGTTCAAGTTTTGTCTGTTGACAGTGCCAATTAAAGTTTTCTTTGTTCAGCATCTTCCCACCCGGGAGTGTATAGCGAGTTATTTCCCGAACGTATGCTGCCATGGAGTCTGTCAGGAAAACGGAAAATTGATATCAAATACTTACCGTAATTTTCCTTTCCTGATGGACTCCATGGCAGCAGGAGTCCCCTCCCAATTCCTGAGTAGGCTAGTTACAGAACACTGATGCTGAAAGGGAGCAAAGATTTATGGGAGTGGGGTCCTATGAGGTAGGAGAGGAGGCGGAGCCTACCGAACGTATGCTGCCATGGAGTCCATCAGGAAAGGAAAATTACGGTAAGTATTTGATATCAATTTTCCGTTTTTCTTTAAAAACAAGGTAAGTGAATAAAAAAAAAAAAAATTTAATTATCCAATTCTTTTTTAGGTAATTTAGAGCAAGCTGATGGCAAAATTTCATTTTTAGGCTGGAACTCCATTTAAAATATTGCATTATGACAAATAGATAGAGCGGATGTTCATTGAAAAAAAAAAAAAATATATGTTTAACCAGTTCCGGACCGCCTGCCACAGTAAAATTTCCGGCGCGAACCGACGTAGGACACACCTGGTGCTAGGGGGTGGTACACTTCCGCCCCCACTAGGCAGCGGGGAGTGGGGACTCCGATGCATGGGGCTGGCAGCACCAATTGCCGCAGGCCACCCGTGATCACTCCCCGCTGAGAGAGAAGGACGGGCAGCTGTTGTAAACACAGCTGACCATTCTTCTCTCTGAAATGATCACAGAGCGCCTGTGATCCTTCTATATAGGAGCACAGGTCTCTATGGTCATTTCACAAGCCCCTTCCCCCACAGTTAGTAAACACTCCCCTAGGCTTACATTTAACCCTTTGATCACCCACTAGGTTAACCCCTTCTCTTCCAGTGTCATTATTACAGTAACAGTGCATATTTTTAGCCCTGATTATTGTAGTAATGTCACTGGTACCCCCAAAAAGTGTCAAAAAGGTCAGCTAGGGGTCCGATCTTTCTGCCGCAATGTCGCAGTCCCGCTAAAAAATGCTGAACGCTGCCATTGCTAGTAAAAAATAAATAAAAATGACATACTGTAAATCTTTCCCCTAGTTTGTAGACGCGATAACTTTTGCGCAAACCAATCAAAATATGTTTATTTTTTACCAGAAATATGTAGCAGAATACAAATTGGCCCAAAAGGATAAAAAATTTTGATTTTTATTTATTTATTTTTTTGGGAATGTTATATAGCAAAATGTTTTTTTTTTTTCAGAATTGTCGCTCTTTTTTGTTTATAGTGCAAAAAAAAAAAAAATCGCACAGGTGATCAAATATCACCAAAAGAAAGCTCTATTTGTGGGAAAAAAAAGGACATCAATTTTATTTTGGTACACCGTCGCACGACCACACAATTTTCTGTTAAAGTAACACAAATCCTTCTGGTCCAGAACTGGTTAATGACAGCTGTTGCAGAGTGAACTGGTATTAAGACCTCATTCATACTGGACATTTTTAATGTGTTTAACGTGATTGTTTGGGACATCTGACATTTTTTTCTGTCCCTAAATGCCCCTGCATAATCATTTAGAGGAGTTAAGAGGCATGTAGAGGGAAAAAAAAAAAAAATAATACCTACGGGTCCAGGAGCAGAAGCCTTTTAGCAGAAAAAAATGTTTGATGACTGTAAATGTGCATAAACGCATCTAGACACACATTAGTGCTTTGCTCATTTAGTGCTTGAGCGTTAATTCCTTTCAATGGCCAGAATAAATTATTGTTCTGCCTGATGAAACAAATTAACGCCCAAGCATTTAAAGTGCATTTACAAGCATCAATGTTTTTTTCTATCAAGTCTCTACTGCCAGGAGGAAAAGCATCTAGAAGAGATAGCAAAATGTCCCGTGTGCATGGGGCCGTAGAATTGATATAATGTTGGAAACTTCATCGTTTAACAACTTTACCAAACTAAAACCCTTCACAGATCTAAGGTTCTGTCTCTGTAGCTTGTATCCATTCTGTATAGCTTACTCATTATGCTGTCAGTGGGGAGCACAGGAATCTCCATATGGTTAGCAGAGGTCTTCCTCACACTATCTCCTCTTCTGATCAAATTACCTTTAGCCTATTATGTTAGGCTGTTTCTATTTTGATCAAATGTTCTTTACCTCTGATGATTGAATGTTCTTTAGGCTCTATTTTTTAAACTTTATTTCTTCATTGAATAGTTTAAAATGAGGATAATGTACAAAAGTACAAAGTTACAAGGAGAAGAAAACAATGGATACCCAACATAAATATAGGCATAGCTAGAATGATAGTCAAGTCATTCCATTCATTAAAAGTAGGAGCCTTTATAAACAGTAATAAACACATTTCTGGTATAAATTGGTGACAATATATAACTGTGATTTAATCTTGGCATGTGTCATTATAATAAGTACCATATAATCAGGATGTCTTACTGGGTATGGTGTGATAATAGGATGTATTGAGAAGGTATAAAACGACAGTCATTACTCAAGTTAGGGATGAGCTTCTACGGTCACTAATCCAGGGGTCCCATGCCTTGAGGAATTTAGAAAAAGAAAAATTGACCTGTGAGATAAAATAATCCAACCTAAAATGCTCATTAAGGATATAGAAACCTCCATCAAGGCCAGCCGTTGTAGAGATTTTCCCTATCTAGCCAATGCTAAATGGGCTGCTAAAAGAGTGTGAATTTTAACCCAGTTAGGAATATCCAATCCCAGTAAGAGATCTTGTGGAGTAAACGGAAAGGCAATCAACACAACTAAAGTAAATAATCTAGTAACTTCAACCCAAAATGCATTGATGAGAGAGCAGTCCCACCAAATATGGTTCAGAATTCCTAACTGTCCACAGTTCTTCCAGCAAGTCGCAGAGGAGTTTGGGTACTATATATAGCAGCAAATTTGGTGGGTTCAAAATACAATTTATGGAATAGCTTTTGCAGGGATTCCCAATGTGTAATACAGCGAGAGGTTTGCAAAGGAAGCAAAAAATGCTTAGTACCCTGGAGTAGTGGGACTGGAGTTGTTAGTAATTTTAGCCCAATATTGCAGAGATGGTAAGGTGGAGTCTTAGAAGGGTTTGGTGAACAATTAATATAGATGAAGGAGATCCACATAACAACAGATTTATTTTAAAGAAAAGAGTATGGCATTGTGTTTTCAGTCCATTGTATACATTAGAGGGCAAAGCGAATCTGGAGATATAGAAAAAAAGGTTTTGGTAGGAAGTCCAAATGTATCTCTAAAATGTGAAAAAGAGTGTATGCCAGTATATGAAAATAAGTCTCCTACATTGCAATTCCTGCGGAAATCCAAGTTTGAAGAGGTAGGTCTGGAATAAGAAGCTCCAGGAATTTCAGAGGTAAGGCTGACAGTAGGAATAATAGATTTCCCTAGCAATTTTGGATTTGGCTGCTCAAGTTCTTAGTAGCATAAATTGTATAAAGGAAATATTGGGGAGGGTGGAATGAGAGAATTAAGGCTTTGTGCAAGAGCTTTGGGTTTGCATCCAAGTGGTTTGTTGGCTGGTAGAGAACCAGGCCTAGGTCTGGTTAAGAAGCACTGCTCTGTACTATGCTTGGATGTTAGGGGCACCCAAGCCACCGTGTTGGACTGGTGTGTGGGAAAATGTATCTTTTGACTCTTGGTTGTTTGCTTTGCCATATACATGTGGTAATAAGCACTTGAAGTTTACTGATATGAGTGGGTAAAAATGGGAATGGCACAGTGTGAAAAATGTAATATATACTGTATGTGGTAGTAAGTGTATTTTGGCTTGTGCAACGCTTCCTGCCCAAAAGTCACTGGTGTGGCTAAAGTCCTGCGAAAAGCATTGGAGTTTCTAAAGGAAAATGGAAAAGTTAGTGCAAAGAAGATTAGCTGCCATTGAGGTGAGTTGGATGCCCAAATACAACATAGAAGAACTGGAGGTCCATGAGAAGGGCAAATAAAATAAAATAATATGTTTGGTATGGCTATCTAGGCCTATATCTAACAAACGATTTGGTGTGATTCACTTTAAACAGAAATGGCACTAAACTGATCTTGAATTCATTGTAATTCAGGAAGAGATTGAATGGGATTAGTTAGGGCAACCATAACATTTTTGGTGTACAAGCCAATTTTATGCTCAGTATCACCAACAGTAATGCCTGAGACCAAAGGTGCAGAGTGAATAGCCTGTGCCAGTGGTTCCATGACCAGGGCAAAGATTAATGGGGAAAGTAGACAGCCCTGTTGAGCTCCATTAGCAATTGTAAAGGGGTCTGAAAAAATACCCGAGGTCCAGACACATGCACTTGGGGAGGAGTAAAGGCTCAAAATGGCTGATGAAAACATGCCTGTATTGCCAAATTTGAGTACAGTCTCCATATAAACCCAGTGAACTCTATTGAATGCCTATTCCAGATCAAGAGAGAGAAGCAAAGAAGGTGTTCAATGATGCTCATCCCACTGAATAAGATTGATACAATGTCTGCTGCCATCTGAAGCTTGTCTGCCAACCACAAATCCAACCTGATCCATATGAATTAATTGAGGTATGACAAATGATAGGTGTAAAGCTAAGACAAGTTATTAGTTACAACTGCATCTGCCTGTGTCATATATATCCTATCTCGCTGTCTTTCTGCTTAACATGGTGAGGTACTTCCCTGGACAGGTCTCAATCGGTGGTTTTCCACTTGATTGGTTGGTCCATGATTGGCCTTGAGATTTCTTATGGCTTGCCACATATGATCGGATGAATTCTTAGTTTTCCACTATGTGACATAACTTGACCAATATGAAGGGTCTCTGAGGAAGCATTATATGAACACATCTGTACTGCGGAATGCGTTAGGCATTGATCAATTCCCCAGAAACCATCGACGGCACTAGATGGTTCAACAAGCCCTCGCAATTGCTATGGGGCATTTTACTATGATGTGATGATTTTTATCTCCTAGTCACCCTGTGTTAGTTCTTTAAGGTGTAAAGCTAAAAGTTTTGCATAGAGTTTGGTGTCTCTATTCAATAAAGATATGGGCCTGTGGCTGGCAGGATTACCAACTGGCTTACCAGGTTTAGGTATGGAAACACCAGGGATTCAAAAGAAGGCGTCACAAATACAATGTGTCCAGCACCCCAGCCGGCATGATGATGTCACAGCTGAAACTCCTCCCTACACGTTTCATCCTAACTATAAAATCATACTATATAATACAATCTAGAACTCCTAGGACAATGGCAACTAAAAATAAAAAACACCTAACTATTACTAATAAACCAAGTAATGTCCCATTCAATGTTAAGCCCCCTGTGGGCAATGGTTTCTTAAACTCATAAATCCAGCAGGTTTCCCATCTTGAAATTTGACAAACAATGTTATTGCCCTCCAATGAGGCGAAAAAGAATCAATACCAACAATGTTTAGACAGGACAGGTCCTTATTATGTTTCTAAGTAAAATGTTTTGGAAAGCTATGTTTGCAAAACTTTCCTAATATTCGTAAGATGCTCCCCAATTCATACTTGCAAGTCCCTTTTGGTCCTCCCTACCTATTGTAGGCTGCAATTGCACTGCAGAGAGTAAATACATTTTTAAATAAAACAGGCTATAAACCCATACATTTCTTAAGACCTACCAGTGACTGTAGTTTGAAAAATGTGGGTCCTGTGTTTGAACCACAACAGGACGTGTTGTCAACCACATTAGGACATCTGCGGCAAGGGAAAAAACCCTGCAGATTTAAAAAGAATGAAGGCCGCATTGGTGGCTCATTCACATTGGGTGCCACAAAATGTCTTAGGGTTGGGGCCTTTTTAAAAACCACCTTTGGGTGACTGGGAAGGACTAGGGCTAAAACTCCATCACTTTTCAAAACCCCCCAATGTTTCCTTAAAAGTCTATTAACAATATGATGCTGATTTGAGTAAATAGTGGAGAAAGACCACTCATAACCCAAATCACAACAAACACTCTTCTTGGGGACTAAAAGATCACCGTTATCCAAAGAGGCAACTTGTTTAATAGGAACATCAAGTGACAGATTGATCTATTATCGACAAAGTGCTACCTAATTACCAGTGACAGTATGTAGATTAGAACAGTTGAGCCGGAACCTCAAAAATTGACCCTTGGGGACACCGCGCAGCCAGATGCAATGGTGACAACTAAGGGATGAAATGCACCCATTCTTATCAGTTTTCATGAAAAATTTTTAGGTAATAAAACCATTTCCATCCCTCATGGTAGTAAAATCCAATAAATTTATCTTGAAAGGGCTGTATTTGTAATTTATTTTCTTAATCAGAATTTAATTTAATGGTAAGCCATCATCTACGTAGCGACGCCAGAGAAGGAGCTCCTCTCAGGCGGTGCCCAATAGATAGCATCTTTCTTCCAGTGGGCCATAAATAAATTGGCCACTCTGGGAGAATATTTGACTCCCATGACAACAAAGTGGAGTTTTGGAGTTAGAGTGTTAGGCCTAGTACTTCCCAACCATCTGAAGGTGATTTTTAAAAAGGGCCCTACCCTTAGACATTTTGTGGCACCCAATGTGATTGAACCACCAACGTGACCTTACTTTTTTGGACATTTGCAGGGTTTTTCGCTTGCCTCAGGTGTCCTATGTGCAAGTGTTATGGTTCAAACACGGTGAGGACCCAAATATTTTGATCTACGGTCACTGAAATGAATAGTTTTATAACCTGTGCTACTAAAAACTTTATTTACCTTCTGCAGTGCAATTGTGGCCTACAATACATAGGGATGGCCAAAAGGGCTTGCAAGTATGGATAGGGGAGCATCTTATGAATACTAGGAAAGAAACTAGCCTTTCAAAGCACTTTACTCAGAAACATAATAGGGACCTGTCCTGTCTATAACTTGTTGGTATCAGGTCTTTGTCGCCTCATTGGAGGGGCAGTAAAATTGTTACTTAGAGCACTTTCTGTATTGAAATTTGTCTCTTCACAGATAGAATTAGGGCACCTCAGACATGTTATTTTAAGAAATTGGGCATTGTTAATGTTCCATCTTAAACATATACGGAATCACTTGGCCAAATGGAATTTATTTTTTAATTTTTGTATTGGAAAGTGTTCCACAGAGCAGCCCCCCCCCCCCCCCACACACACACACACACACATACACCCCCCCCCCCCCACACACACACACACAATTTTTTGACTCCTCCTTGCCTATTAGCCCACATCCAAACTTCTATAAAGTTCACCCATCCCTGTTCAAACCAAACCTAGGGCAGTTTGGCTAATTACAGTTGTTCACGGTACCAAAACTCAAAGGGGTATTCATCCTATCCTGGACCTAAATTGCCTAAATAAGTGCATTCAAGTTATAGGTTTGTATGGAATCTACAAGGTCAGTTATTACCTAACTGAGACAAGGAAAATACCTGGCACCCTTGAACATCCAAGATGCCTATCTGCATGTTTCACTTTTATTAACCATGAGCGCTTCCTGTGCTTTGCAGTAAGAGACACACACTTACAGTTTGTTGTGCTACCAGTATTTACAAAGGTTCTTGAACCCCTTCTTAACTTTAAAAAAACTCAGTACATTCAGGTCACAGGGAGTCTAGGTAAACTTCTGAAAGACTCATCTCTCTTACAGCTACAGTATCTCCAAACTGCCCGTGGACTATTCAGACACTTTTGGTTGGGAAATCCACTTTCAGAAATCTGCTCTCAAACCTTCCCTTCACCTGAAGAACTTGGGCCTTATTCTAAACACAGCCTAAGCAAGTCATTCTTACAGCAAACAAACTGGTCAGTGCCCTGATTATCAGTGTAAATGTCCCCTGTCACAGGAAATGATTGGCTCACTAATTTTCCTAGAAGTCTGCACTAAAATACAAGTCCGATTTTGGGCATCTCCTGCAACACAAATGTCATTTTTGGTGAGATATTCCAAATAGGAAATCACATCTACAGGGATGCAGACCCTGCAGTTTTCCTCATTAGAGCCCTGCAGGTGCGGCAGCTGGTTGAAAACTATGAACTATTGCCATATAGGTTCCCTTTCCACATGGACACAGACAAACACACAGGGATTTCTTCAGAATAACAAAATGTAGGAATTGGCAACAAAGTTTGGTAAAATCTTTTCAATGTTCATACTGTAGATCACATAGATAGAGAAACGGTGCAATATATGAAAGAAATAAGGTACAAAGGAACATTTTTGAAAGTTTAGAAGGATACAGATACATTTCTATTGCTCATTACATGTGAGTAATGAGTTTTAGGCTCTATTTCCATTAGTGCGACTTATCATGCGACTTTAGACACATAAAATCACATGACAAGTCACAGCCCACTTATTTCAATGGCACCCATTCCCATCCATGCCTCTTGGAAAATCTGATACTTTGATCCAGAGAGTGTAAATTTGGATCAAAGCTGCGCTCTAATTTGCACTCTAAATCACACAAATTAAGAATCGCACTAGTGAAAACGTAGCCACTAGGCTAGAGTGTGATTTTGGAGTGCGACTTTGATGCGACTTCGAGTGCAGCTTTGATTCAACTTTACACTCTCTGGATCAAAGTGGTATCAGAAGTTGCATCAAAGTAGTGCAGTACCTTTTCAAAGTCCCTGATCTTCAAAGTCACATAGATGGGAACAGGTGCCATTGAAATCTTTGGGCTGTGACTTGTCATGCGACTTTGTGTGTCCAAAGTCGCATGACAAATCACACTAGTGGAAACTGAGCTTTAGTCTACATTTCCACTAATGCGATTTAGAGTGTGACTTTGATGCAACTTTGATCCAACTTTACACTCTCTGGATCAAAGTTGCATGAAAAGTTGCATCAAAGTAGTGCAGGTACCTTTTCAAAGTCACTGATTTTCAAAGTCGCATAGATGGCAACGGGTGCAATTGAAATCATTGGGCTGTAACTTGTCATGCAACTTTGTGTGTCCAAAATTGCATGGCAAGTCGCACTAGTGGAAAAGTAGACTTAGTGTGGTTGCCTGTACTATGATCATTGTACATATACAGCTATATACAGCTATACTGTATATGTACACCTCCTCCCCCTGTGTCTTGTGTGAATTATTTCTTCATTTTCTCATTAATTAGGATGTACAATGCATCCTTACTGATGGGAGAACACTGGGCGGGAACCTATGATCAGCTCCTCCCATTCTTTATATGCCCAATGGCTACACAGGAACAGTGTCCCTCCCTGGAAGTGATGTCACTAGCTTTCAGTAACCCCACCCACTTGCTGCTCTTGGACTCAGCAGGAAGAGGGACTGAAGTCACATGACAACACCAAAAACTGCAGAATTCAGGTAGAAAAACTGGGATTTTTTTCATTTTGACACATAAGGCTGAACTCTGCTCATATTAATGATTGTAGGGGAGAATTTAGAGTATTAGACTGTACTTCCGCTTTAAAGTTAATTCTTAGAAAAAAAATTGACTAGATCCAATTTTTATTCTGACATTTACACATATTTAATGAAAATCTGAATGCCTTGTAAATTCTTGACATGCTTTTCTAACCTGAATATGTACAAGTAAAACATACAAAATATAAAAGTTGTTTAAACATGCACCAAAGTATGCTTAATAAATAAAATGCTAGAAAACAAGTAAAAAGGCTAAGTCAGCTGCGTGGATCAGTTCATTTTGTTTACTTATGATTCTTATGAGAAAATGCTCTGAAGCAGGGCTTGAAGAACTTCGGCTGTTCTCCTTTATAGTATTAGCATGATGTACAGTTCTGACAGATGAAAGAGATGCTTTTTGATGTTCTCCATTCTCTGACCACATTCTATTTAGTAAAAAATGTAAACATGAGATTGAGGGCTCCTTTGCTTTGTTACTTATGCATTATTCACACAATATTTTGGAGTTAAAGTAAAGGATATAATCCTGACACTCATCCTTACCCATATCGTTCATTTATATCTTCATTTTAACTATTTTTATAATTAAGATAAAATCTTAAAGGTAAGTGAAAATCAAGACTTGAGATGCATAGTGGAAGAACAACCTACTTGTTTAACATTCATCCAGGCACTGTTGTACTGAACCCGCCAATCCCAGGTTAAATATCCTTAATCCTTTCCTACTCTATCCAAAACATTAAAGTTGGCCATACGTGGATCGATATTGCTATTGCTAGTGGTGCTGAACAGTGTATTCTGACGGCGAGGAAGTCTCCCAGCTGTGAGAATACAATATTTCAGGGTGCAGGATTCCCACATTCATTTGTGGATGGGGAAATCGAGTAATTTCTTTTCCTGGTGCCTCCATGGCAGAATACTAGTGATAGAGCTCTGCCTCGACTCCACCTTCAGGATCAGTGAATAGCATAAATTAAAAGGTATAGCCCCCCCCCCCCCCATCATTCTCCTTTTTTCCTCATACCTCTTGAACAGTGAAGATGCAGCAGTATGTCCCTACCTCTGCCTGTGAAAATGGGCAGCTTCCACTGGGTTCAGCCTTTCCCGTGTGCAGTCCCTGTTCTTGGGCCGCTAAACGCGCTAATAAGACTGGGAACCCCTTCTGTGGATCTTCTGGGGTCTATGAGTAACGGCGTTTCCTAATGGGGAACAAATATGCCGTCTTTTCCTAATGTATATATATATATATATATATATTCATAAATATGTGAATGAGTATACGCATATGCCGTGGGGATTAATGGCTGCAGAGGGATCAGCATTCTTTATGTGCACTTTTCTGTTTTTTCTCTAAATTATCAGGCATTTTTTTAGTACTGGCTTCTTTTTTAAACATTCCGGCTTTTAATTCCCAGTTGTGCTTGTAAAATGGTTTGTTTTTTGTACCTTGTGATTCGGTTTGCCAGGGACAATCGGGGAGATTCCCCCACGCAGCTTCCCGGTGGCCATGGCGTCCTCGTTTCTCTTAGTCGCACCGGGTCGCGCCGTGATGACGCGGCAGTCGGTGCATGCGCACCGACTCCCACTTTGGCCATCTTTTTGGTGGGAGTCTCGGTGCGCCGACACGTCGGATCACGGCGGCGGCGCATGCACAGTAGAGACCACGGCGGCCATTTTGCCGTGGTCTCCAAAAAAAAAGAAGAGAAAAATGTACATATGTATTTAACTGAAAAAAAAAAAAAAAAAAAGAAAGACGGGTATTATTTTAAAAGAAGAAGCAAAATATAGGATAAATAGGGGGAGCTAGATTTTGGCCCAAATGTAGGCAGCATAATAGTAAAACTGTTCTTAAAGGGGTGGTGCTGTTTTTTAAAAAAAGAAAAAACCCCAATCAGAGGTAACAATCGTTTCCCTGTCTTCCTATTGGTACCACGGCTCAGGTGAGGGTGGAGCCTGAGGTATTTAAGCCAGGATTCTCAGAGAGATGTGGTCTTCGGTTTCAGCCAGCCTTACCCTGCAGACCTTTTTTGTTTGCTCTCACTCGGTAGGTGTTTTTTACGCCTTTTCTTACCCTTCCTCTATATATATATATATATATATATATATATATATCTTTCTATTATAATCTCTCTTTTCAGCTGATCCTCCTGCCCTTGCCATGAGTCATTCCTCACGAAACCAAGATCCACCTGACCGTAATACGGTAGGTATGGGACCCCCTTTTCGTGAGTATAAAAAAAAAAAAAAAAAAAGAGTGCGTCACTGACATCCATTATTCTTTGTTTGTCATAGTCCAGTAACATCGAAGAGGTCTCAAAAGTCATCGGGAAGACGGGATGACCACAGTCCAGATCACAGGTCACATTCTTCACGATACCCAGAGAGATCAAGATCTAGAAGCCGTTATCGTTCTCCTTCACCACCACCTTACTCTTCGAGGAAAAAGTGCTGGTCTTGTGGCGCGGTTCCCCTCCCGAGAAAGCTGGTCTGTAAAGACTGTCTCAGGGATTATGCGGCCAGTCGTGACACGGAAAGCCTCCAGGTAGTGGACCTTCTTAAACAAACAGTGAAGGACTCACTTTCAGAATTGGTGTCCACCATCCCAGCTCGTCCTATACCACAGGCTTCTCAGCCACACGAATCAGAACCTGTGATCGCGGGTCCTTCTTCTATCAGTGCTAGCGCAGTTCCAGCCGCTAGAGATCCTTCCTCGGAGGATCATTCAAATAACTCCTCAGATGAAGAAGAACCTTCAGGTTTCAACTTCGCCCTAGTTCAGCCATTTATTCAGGCGGTTAGGCAGGCCATCGCCTGGGATGAACCAGTGGAACCCCGGCCTAAATCAAAGTCATATTTCCCTTTCCTCAAGAGAAAACAAGTCGCCTTCCCTTTAATGGGAGAGATAAGGGAAGTTATCGAGAATGAATGGAGTAAGACAGACAAAAAATTCTCCTTCAACAGAGTCAATAAATTTTATCCGTTACCTGAAGAGGGGATACAAGCCTTATCCTCCATGCCAGTAGTGGATGCAGCGGTGGTGCGTCTAGCGAAGAACGTGACCCTTCCAATGGAAGATTCAACTTCATTCAAAGACCCGTTGGATAGGCGCATTGATCTTGACCTAAAGAGGTGTTATCTGGCCGATGGGGCAGCTTGTAAGCCCGCTATTGCGCTTACATCAGTCTCAAGTGCCATTTATTCCTGGACTGACAACATTGAGACAGCCCTACGGCAGGAAGTCCCTCAGGAGGATATTATTAAGGCACTTGAAGAGCTGAAGTTAGCAGCAGACTTCGTGGGAGAAGCCGCCATTGACACAATTAGGTGTGCATCTCGTTCAATGCTCCACTCGGTGATGGCTAAAAGGGCGCTATGGTTGAAGCCTTGGACGGCTGACTTGGCATCAAAGCAAAGCTGGTGCAAAATACCTTTTGATGGCAAATCTCTATTTGGAGATAGATTAGAGAAGGCCATTTCCAGGGTCATTCTTCCTCAAAATAGGAAGGAACGCAGAGCAAGAGGTTTCCTTTCAAGGTTCCGCCAGTCAAATGCCAGAGGCTATAGACAAACCTGTCCATTCAGGGACAATAAGAGGCCCTGGAAAGGCACTCAGACTTCCTTTCTGGCATCCAGGAGAAATAAAAACCTCACTACCCCACAAGGGGAGACTAAATCCTTTTGACGCCAGAAGAGAAGTGACCAATCCAGTAGGGGCCCGGCTTCGCCACTTCTTACCAAACTGGATAACGAAATGCCAGGACCCTTGGGTCCTTTCTACCATCTGTTATGGTCACTTCTGGACATATCAACAACAACCACCTCGGACGACCTACAAAAAAAAACTACACTACCAGCATCCCCGCAGAAGACACAGGCCTTAAAGGACTTTCTAATCTCGCTCCAGCTCCAACAAGCGGCAGTACCGGTACCCTATGGGGAGCGCTTCACGGGTTTCTATTCAACCCTGTTCCTGGTGGAGAAGAAGACAGGGGGGTGGAGGCCGGTTATAAATTTAAAAGGTCTAAACCGCTATATTCATATGGAAAGATTCAAAATGGAGTCTTTACAAACAATTATCCAAACAGTACAACCCAAGGACTGGTTGATATCCGTGGACCTGCAACATGACTACCTGCATATTCCTATCCTTCCTGCCTTCCAGAAATATCTAAGGTTCGCAGTAGGTCATGTCCACCTGCAATTTCAAGCTCTACCTTTCGGCCTGTGCACATCCCCAAGAGTCTTCACAAAAGTCTTAATATCGGCCCTTGCCCCCCTGAGGGAGAAATGTTTAGGGGTTTATCATTACCTGGACGATATCCTCCTCCTAGCCGACTGTCCATGGAAATTAATCATCCACAGGGACATTCTACTACAGGCCCTGAAGGATCTAGGGTGGTTAGTAAATCAGGAAAAGAGTCAACTATCCCCAACCCAGGTTATGATATACTTAGGGGCAGAATTCAACACGTCCAGGGGCACGGTCTCGTTACCCCAGTCAAAGGCAACAGTCATAATTCAGAAGACACTCCATGCCATAGGAAAGGACTACATGTTAGCCTCACAATGTATGAGTCTGATCGGCTCAATGTCCTCCTGCATCCTTCTAGTGCCATGGTCACATTGGCACCTCAGGTTCTTTCAGTCAGGATTCCTGTCCCAGTGGCGCACACGTCAACTCTCTTAAACAATCCAGATAACATTGGTAATGCGCAGAGGACTTCATTGGTGGACAAATCCGGAGAATCTCGCCAAACCTCACCATTTGGGTTCTCATTCCTGGACCATGATCACATCGGATGCAAGCAGCCAGGGTTGGGGAGCGCATTGCGAAACGATACAAATCCAAGGGAGATGGTCTTTCCCGGTGAAGGGCTTGGTTTCCAATATTCTGGAGCTGAGGGCGGCATTTCTGGCACTAACCTCACTGGCTCATCAGGTGAGGGCGCAGAGGGTCCTACTACGTCTAGACAACAGGGCAGCGGTTTCATACATCCAGAAGCAGGGAGGAACCCACAGCAGGACCCTCCTGAGGGAAGTAGAGCCCATTATGATCTGGGCAGAAAGGAATCTGGTGGCCCTCAGAGCGGCCTACCTGCCGAGCAAATTGAACACAGTGGCGGATCATTTATCATGGGAGTTCGAGGACACCAACGAATGGGCACTACATCCGCACATTTTTCAGCAGATCCTCAGCCTATGGGATCTTCCGCAGGTGAATCTATTCGTAACTCCAGAGAACTCCAAGCTCCCGAGATTCTTTTCACTTCTCCCTTACCCACGAAGGAAGTGGATGCTCTGTCCTGCCCATGGCGGTTCACGACAGGCTAAGCCTTCCCACCACGTCCCCTAATTTCCAGGTTCCTGCTGAGATTGACGAGGGAACCAGTACAGATACTGGCAATCCTTCCTTATTGGCCGAAGAGGCCTTGATTTTCGTTGGCGCTACGCATGAGCGTATGCTCCCCGATCAAAATTCCTCCCCTCCCTCACCTGCTATCACAAGGGGAGAGGTTCCATCCAAGACCTCAGACGCTGAACCTTCAAATATGGCTGTTGAAAGGAGGCGGTTTGAATCCTTAGGATGCTCCCAGCAAGTTATTAATACCCTCCTCAAAGCTAGTAAGCCAGCAACCAATTCTATATACGCTAAGATCTGGAATAGGTTTGTGTCTTACTCAGAAACAGAGGAAATTGATCCCATCGCTCCTTCAGTTTCAAATGTATTGGCCTTCCTTCAATCTGGTCTAGACAGGGGTCTCGGGCTGAGTTCCCTTAAAGTTCAGGTGTCAGCAATTTCAGCAGCAACCAGCACCAGATGGGCAGATAATCTGCTGGTAATCACCTTTCTCAGAGGAGTTCTTAAGATCCGAACTCCAAGTAGAAGTCCCTTTCCTCAGTGGGACCTTCCTTTGATTCTGGAGATGTTGTTCAATCACCCATTTGTGCCGGTGGAGCAAATTTCGGTCTGTCTGGAACCTGACTTTGAAGATGGTCTTTCTGGTGGCTATCACGTCCGGCAAAAGGATTTCGGATTTGCACTCCCTGGGAATAGGGGAGGAGCATATATCCTTTTTCCCAGACAGGGTGGAGCTACGTCCTCTACAAGGTTTTACTCCAAAAGTGACTACTCCAGATAACTTAAGTGAACCATGGGCCTTACCAGTCTTCTCGGATTCATGTCAGGAACTAGATGTTCCCAAAATACTAAAAGCCTATTTGGAGACGATAGCAACTTTCAGGAATTCAGAAAAGCTTTTCGTGGTTCCTTGGGGTAAAAACAGAGGAAAGGAAGCCTCAAAGAGGACCTTGGCATCCTGGGTAGTCAAGACCATTCAGAAAGCCTATAAAGCACAGAACATGGATATTCCTTCTAGAATGAACGCACACTCAACAAGGGCAGTTTCAACTTCATGAGCAACGAGAGCAAATGTCTCATTAGAGACAATATGCAGGGCTGCGTCTTGGTCCTCACAGCACACATTTCTCAGACACTATAGAGTTGATCCGGGGGCCCTAACGATGGTTGAATTTGGAAGAAGAGTTGTTCGAGCAGCAATGTCTTTATCCAATTAAAGTTTATTTTCTTGATTACCATTATCCCACCCGTGTAAGCTAGTTATTTATCACTAGTATGCTGCCATGGAGGCACCAGCAAAACGGAAAATTGTATCATACTTACCGTAATTTTCCTTTCCTGGTGCCTATCCATGGCAGCATACGATCCCTCCCTCGGTATTCCTATTTACGGAGAATGATGGGGGGGGGGGGGGCTATACCTTTTAATTTATGCTATTCACTGATCCTGAAGGTGGAGTCGAGGCGGAGCTCTATCACTAGTATGCATCCATAGATAGGCACCAGGAAAGGAAAATTACGGTAAGTATGATACGATTTTCCATTTTTCCGTTCAATCCGTTGATTAAAAAAAAGCATTTACTGTGGGTTGCTTAACATTTGCTTATGGAGAAAAAAGACATTTGAATCTAAACTCCTAACAACAAAAAGATACATATACAGATTGAGTATATAGGAGCGATTTTGTCTGCCCATTGATGTGTATTCCTTTTTTTTTTAAATGTATTTCTTTATTTAGGACATAGGCACAGATGAGCATGTAAAGATCCTTAGAGTGTACATTTTCTCAGTCACAGCTGATGCAAATCTGTAACATAAACCACAATTTAACCACTTCAGCTCCGGAAGGTTTTATCCCTTTTATGATCAGGCCATTTTTTACTATTTAGCACTGCACTAATTTAACTGGTAATTGCGTGGCCATGCAACGCTGTACCCAAACAATATTTCTATTATTTATTTCACAAAAATAGAGCTTTCTTTTGGCGGTATTCAATTGCTAGTGGGTATTTTATTTTTTATGATATAAGTTAAGAAATTCCAAAAATTTTGAAAAAACTAAATATTTTTTACTTTCTGCTTTAAACATAGCCAATAAAAAATCTAATTTCTTCATTAATTTTGGCCAAAATGTATTCTGCTACATGTCTTTCATAAAAAAAAAAAAAAATCCCATAAGTGTATATTGATTGGTTTGCTTGAAAGTTGTAGTATCTTCAAACTATGGGGTGTGTGTGTATATATATATATATATATATATACACACACACACAGTATCTCACAAAAGTGAGTACACCCCTCACATTTTTGTAAATATTTTATTATATATTTTCATGTGACAACACTGAAGAAATTACACTTTGCTACAATGTAAAGTAGTGAGTGTACAGCTTGTATAACAGTGTAAGTTTGCCAACCCCTAAAAATAACTCAACACACAGCCATTAATGTCTAAACCACTAGCAACAAAAATGAGTACACCCCTAAGTCAAAATGTCCAAATTGGGCCCAAAGTGTCAATATTTTGTGTGGCCACCATTTTTTTCCAGCATTGCCTTAACCCTCTTGGGCATGGAGTTCACCAGAGCTTCACAGGTTGCCACTGGAGTCCTCTTCCACTCCTCCATGATGACATCACGGAGCTAGTGGATGTTAGAGACTTTGCGCTCCTCCACCTACCATTTGAGGATTCCCCACAGATACTCAATAGGGTTTAGGTCTGGAGACATTCTTGGCCAGTCCATCACCTTTACCCTCAGCTTCTTTATCAAGGCAGTGGTCATCTTGGAGGTGTGATTGGGGTCGTTATCATGTTGGAATACTGCCCTGCGGCCCAGTCTCTGAAGGGAGGGGATCATGCTCTGCTTCCGTATGTCACAGTATATGTTGGCATTCATACTTCCCTCAATGAACTGTAGCTCCCCAGTGCCAGCAGCACTTATGCAGCCCCAGACCATGACACTCCTACCACCATGCTTGACTGCAGGCAAGACACACTTGTCTTTGTACTCCTCACCTGGTTGCCGCCACACATGCTTGACACCATCTAAACCAAATTATTTTATCTTGGTCTCATCAGACCACAGGACATGGTTCCAGCAATTCATGTCATTAGTCTGCTTGTCTTCAGCAAACTGTTTGTAGGCTTTCTTGTGTATCATCCTTAGAAGAGGCTTCCTTTTGGGACGACAGCCATGCAGACCAATTTGATGCAGTGTGCAGCAGAAGGTCTGAGCACTGACAGGCTGACCCCCCCCCCCTCCAACCCCTTCAATCTCCGCAGCAATGCTGCCAGCACTCATATGTCTATTTCTCAAAGATACCCTCTGTATAGGATGCTGAGCATGTGCACTCAACTTATTTGGTTTACCATTGCAAGGCCTGTTCTGAATGGATCCTGTCCTGTTTAACCGCTGTGTAGTCTTGGCCTTCATGCTGCAACTCAGTTTCAGGGTCTTGGCAATCTTCTTATAGCCTAGGCCATCTTTATGTAGAGCAACAATTTTTTTTTCAGATCCTCAGAGAGTTCTTTGCCATAAGTTGTCATGTTGAACTTCCAGTGACCAGTATGAGAGAGTGAGAGCGATAACACCTGCTCCCCATTCACACCTGGGCCCAATAGTGAGTGTACAACTTGTATAACAGTGTATATTTGCTGTCCCCTCAAAATAACTCAACACAGCCATTAATGTCTAAACAACTGCCAACAAAAATGAGTACACCCCTAAGTGAAAATGTCCAAATCGGGCCCAATTAGCTATTTTCTCTCCCTGGTGTCATGTGATTCGTTAGTATTACAAGGTCTCAGGTGTGAATGGGGAGCAGGTGTGTCAAATTTGTTGTTATCACTCTCACTCTCTTATACTGGTCACTAGAAGTTCAACATGGCACCTCATGGCAAAGAACTCTCTGAGGATCTGAAAAAAAGAATTGTTGCTCTACATAAAGATGGCCTAGGCTATAAGAAGATTGCCAAGACCCTGAAACTGAGTTATAGCATTTAGGCCTAGACTATACAGTGGTTTAGAAGGACAGGTTCCACTCAGAACAGGCCTCGCCATGGTCGGCCAAAGGAGTTGAGTGCACATGCTCAGCGTTCCTTTGGCCCAATTAGCCATTTTCCCTCCCCGGTGTCATGTGACTCATTAGTGTTCTCATTCATTCTCAGGTGTGAATGGGGAGCAGGTGTGTCAAATGTGGTATTATCTCTCTCACTCTCTCATACTGGTCACTGGAAGTTCAACATGGCACCTCATGGCAAAGAACTCTCTGAGGATCTGGAAAAAAAAATTGTTGCTCTACAAAAAGATGGCCTAAGCTATAAGAAGATTGCCAAGACCTTGAAACTGAGCTGCAGCACGGTGGCGACCTTGAAACTGAGCTGCAGCACGGTGGCCAAGACCATAGCAGGACAGGTTCCATTCAGAACAGACCTCGCCATGGTCAGCCAACCAAAGAAGTTCAGTGCACATGCTCAGTGTCATATCCAGAGGTTGTTCGTGGGAAATTGATGTATGAGTGCTGCCAGCATTGCTGAAGAGGTTGAATGGGTGGGGGGTCAGCCTGCTCAGACCATATCCTGCACACTGTATCAAATTGGTAATCCCAGAAGGAAGCCTCTTCTAAAGATGATGAACAAAAAATCCCGCAAACAGTTTGCTGAAGACAAGCAGACCGAGGACATGGATTACTGGAACCATGTGCTGCGGTCTGATAAGACCAAGATACACTTATTTGGTTCAGATGGTGTCAAGCGTGTGTGGTGGCAATCAAGTGAGGAATACAAAGACAAGTGTGTCTTGCCTACAGTCAAGCATGGTGGTGGGAGTGTCATTGTCTGGGGCTGCATGAATGCTGCCAGCAATGGGGAGCTACAGTTAATTAAGGGAACCATGAATGACAACATGTACTGTGACAAACTATAACAGAGCATCATCCTGTCCCTTCAGAGACTGGGCCACAGGGCAGTATTCCAACATGATAATGACACCCAAACACACCTCCAAGATGGCCACTGCCTTGCTAAAGAAGCTGAGGGTAAAGGTGATGGACTGGAGCGCAAGGTCTCTAACATCCACCAGCTCTGTGTTGTCGTCATTGAGGAGTGGAAGAGGCTTCCAGTGGCAACTTGTGAAGCTCTGGTGAACTCCATCCAAGAGGATTAAGGCAGTGCTGATAAATAATGGTGGCCACGCAAAATATTGACACTTTGGGTCCAATTTAGATGTTTTCATTTAGGGGTGTACTCACTTTTGTTGCCAGTGATTTAGACATTAATAGCTGTATGTTGAGTTATTTTGAGGGGACAGCAAATATACACTGTTATACAAGCTGTGCACCTCACTATTTTACATTGTAGCAAAGTGTCATTTCTTCAGTGTTGTCACATAAGATATAATAAAATATTTAGAAAAATGTGAGGGGTGTACTCAATTTTGTGAGATACTGTATGTATAGGTATATATATTTTTAAAGATATATAAATATACATTGGAATTTTTATTCTAATCCGCCACTCCCTCCGTGATTTACACTGTGATAAAACGCGTCTGGTGGGGCCAGTGAGAGTGACGCAATCACACCAGCCAGGACCCAGAAGTGGATGCATAGCACAAGGAGAGAGTTCTGATGTCTGTATATTTCAGCATACTATGTTGCTTGTTTTAACATTGACTTTGTGAGTACTTTTAACTGTTTTTATTAAATTGGTTTATTTACTGTACATTCTACACCATGAGAGTTTCTTACTTTTTCTCCTGACCTTTGATGAATACTTTTGAGTAATGATGGGCTTAACGATTGCAGTGAATTAAGTGTTTGTGAATGGTCAAAGCATGCACCTGACCTGTATGCTCAAGCCAATTACAGTACAATGTCCTGTCAGAGCCATGATTGGCCAAAGGCAGGGTGTCTTTAACCAATCATGGCTCAGGGGCTAAGTCCACGCCCCACACTATATAAGGCTGCTTACATGTGTGGTGTGTTAGGAGTGGAGATTAGCCAGGGTAGTTAGTTGATTGTGCTTTGATGTTTAATGCCGTCAGTGCAGTGTAGTGTAGGGCTGATTCATCTTGTGTAACACAGTGTAGTGCAGTCAGTTTAGTGTAGTGCTGCGCTAATTCTTGTGTACCACAGTGTACTGCAGACAGTTTAGTGTGTAGTACTATGCTGATTCTTGTGTAACAGAGTGTAGCACAGTTAGTGTAGTGCTATGCTGTGACTCTTGTGTAACACAGTGTAACGGAGCCACTAAAGTGTTGGTGTATACAACACGTCTGTGTCACCCCACTGATCCCCCCTTTTATTTTTTTTTAATTGATATTTGTTTTTTTTTATTCATTTATTTTTTATTTTTTGCAGCATCAGGTTCTGTTGCAGTGATATTATTATTATTTAGAGCATAATTGCTGTCCTCCCTTTTGTGTCATAGGCGCTATTCCTTCTGCGTCAGCAGTGTTTTCTTTTTTTTTTTTTTATTAGCACAGCAGGACTAATAATATTTAGGGCATAATTGCTGTCCCCCTTCTGCATTGCAGGTGCTATTACTTCTGCGTTAGCAGTGATTTTTTTTTTTGTAGCGCAGCAGCACTAATTTTATTTAGGGCATAATTGCTGTCCACTCTTTTGTTTCGTAGGTGGTATTCATTCTGCGTCAGCAATGTTTTTTTTTTTTTATGGCACAGCCGGACTAATAATATGTAGGGCATAATTGCTGTCCCCCCTTCTGCATCGCAGATGCAATTACTTTCTTCGTAAGCAGTGATTATTTTTTTTGGAGCGCAGCAGCACTAATTTTATTTAGGGCATAATTGCTGTCCCTCCTTTTGGGTCATAGGTGCTATTCCTTCTGCATCAGCAGTGGGTTTTTTTCATTTTAACATTTTCGTGGCACAGCAGCACAAATAATATTTAGGGCATAATTGATGTTCCACCTTCTGCATCGCAAATGCTATTTCTTCTGCATCTGCAGGGTTTTTCTTTTTTGTGGCGCAGCAGAAAAAAATTTAATTTAGGGCATAATTGCTGTCGCCCCTTTTGCATCGTAGGTGTTATTCCTTCTGCATCAGCAGGGGTTTTCTTTTTTGACTTTATTAAGTTTTTCTTTATTAAAAAAATATACTAAAATGGTTTATAGTGCACCAAGTAAAAAAGTATTGCACTCAAGCACCATATTCCCTCCCACATTCTATAATACAAAGTTATAAAAAAATACCTCCCAAAAAATAAAAAATAAATAATAAAACGGTTTATAGTGGACCAAGCACAAAAGTATTTCACCCTAGCATCATATTTCCATCCCACATTTTATAATAAAAAGTTATAACCCCCACCCCCCCCCCCCCGAAAAATCCCCATCATGTCCGAAAGGCCAACAAGGAGAGGCAGACACTCACAGGCCATTAAAGAGGGCAAGCAATCTTTGTGTTCACAGTGAAAAGTGGTGGTCACGGACATGGTGCATCCTCTGCAGGCAGGGCACGCTTGTCCTTTTTTTCTGGTGCTGGCCGTGTTATTGAGCCACAACATGCAGAAGAGTTGGTGGAGTGGATAACTAAGCCTCATCCTCCACATCCTCTGTCACCCAGGCTCATACTAGTTTGCCTTTCACCACAGCTGCCAAAGCGGCCTATTACACAGGCTCCTTGTCCACAGCTACTCCTTCTGTAGCCTCACTATCATGCAGGAGTCACCTGAATTATTCGATCATAGTGTCAGTTACATGATGCTGGAGGATGCGCAGCAATTTCAATGCTCTGATGCTGGTTCCCAGGTTGAGGAAGGGAATAACATGAGCCTAGAGGGAGAGGGTGACAATGACGGACAAGAAACTAGCAGTCATGTTCCCCCAGCTCTGGCATACTGCCAAGTTTGCTTCAGTGGCAAGGGGGGAGAGAATGATGAGGTCACTGACCGTACTTGCCTGAGAGAATAGAGGAGGAAAGTGAGGATGAGATGGCACAACTCCAATGAGGCAGGATGTCCTCCAAGGGCTGGCTTAAGGGAAGCCACCCTATTGCATCACACCATAGTGCTCCACAGGTGCAGGCCACTGCTAACTCCCCGCTGACTTCCAAAAGTTCATTAGTGTGGGTTTTTTTCAACACATGTGCAGCAGACTGCAGTGTTGCTGTTTGCAATCTCTGTCTCAAGAGGATTAAACTTGGCCAGAACACCAGCTGCTTGGGCACCACATGCTTGACAAGACATTTGATGACCTGTCATGCAGTTCATTGGCAACAGCACCTGAAAGACCCACATCATAATAAAATGCAGACTTCTCCATGCTCCTCATCTGGGATCTCTACCCCTACTATGCCTTAAGCCCTGCACTGAGAGGGATGATGGTATAGCAATGGGTGCCACAGATACTTGCACCCAATCTGCTAGCAGTACACCACCTGTTGATTTGACCAGCAGGCAAATTTCGCTACCCCTATCATATAAAAAAAAAATGTTTTGCATTGATACATGTCCCCCAGGGCAGTACCCGGGTCCCCATATACTTTTTATGACAATAACTTGCATATTAGCCTTTAAAATGAGGACTTTTGATTTTTCATGTTCATGTCCCATAGACTTTAATAGAGTTCAAATGTTCGTTAGAACTTTTCCCCTGTTCGAGCTGTTCTGGTGCAAACCAAAAGGGTGGGGTGTTCGGCCCATCACTACTCCTGGATGCAAAATTCCTCCCTCCTGTTATGCTCCCCTCTTTTCTGGGTGTACATATTTTATTAAAATTCACAATTATGATTTTATACTTGTTATCTATTTCAAATTGTATTCGTATACAATGTTAGGGCTCTTTCACATGGTCCGCCTCCATAGGCGGATCCGTTCTGCTCAGCAGGGGATCGTAAACACAGATCCCAGCTGAGCAGGAAGATGACATCTCCCTCTCCGCTCTGTGTGTGGAGAGGGAGGTGTCAGAGCCCCATGCATCTCTATGGGGGAATCGGATGAGAGCGGACCGGATGGAAAATAGGACAGGATCGGATGTGGATGGCAGCGGGTGTCAGCGGACATGTCTCCGCTGACATCTGCTGCCCCATAGGGATGCATGGGTGATCCGATCAGATCCACCTAAAAAACTGAGAGGCGGATCTTATCAGATTGCTCGTGTGAAAGGGGCCTTATTCTTGTAGAATAATTGATTTAATGCATAAACAACAGGCATGGATCCTGAGGAAACCCGTCCTTCGTAAAACATGTAAATCCTGGATGCCAGATACCACACATTGATCAAATACTGAAGACCAAGCTTTTTGTCTTATATGCCATTTTAACTATAGAGATAATTATTTAAAAAACATTATATTTTTTTTCCATCTGTGTGATTTCTCAATGGCACATATACATTCCCATTTACCTACCTTTGCCCCTTTAGGGCAGCAAAGGGCTTCTCTATTTTTAATGCAAAAATTATTTTTATTATTTAGTCCATGTAAAAGTTACAGAGTGTACAAGCTGTGGAATATTCATTTGAAATTAATACACCCTGATGTTCTGACAGCCTTTTTCATTTTTTTGAAGCCCTAAAATGCCAGGATAGTACCCCCCAAAATGACCCCTTTTCTGAAACACAGACCAAGGTATTTGGTAAGATGTAAGGTGAGTATTTTGAAGATCTCCCTTTATGCTAAAATGTTTTCAAAAATGAAATAATGAAAACATTTTTTTTCTTAAAGTCATAATTTTAATAAGATATTTCTCATGCACAGATGGGACATATTTACAATTACATACCAAAACACATTCTGCTACTGCTTCTCAGAAAGGAGTTACCACATGTGTGAGACTTTTTTGCTGCCTAGCTGCAAAGAGAAACCCAAAATCCAAACAGCACCTTCAAACTGTCAAGGTGTACAAAATACACATTGGATTTTCTGACTGTCTATGTTCAGAGGTCATGAAGTGCCAAGACATTTTGGAAAGCAGAAATCCAAAACAGAAAGTTAGACACTGCCACTGGATGCAGTCAGTAATACTGGAATCACTGGAACTGGCTGTGATCATTAATTTTGAAACATTGATACATGCTGTGATCAGTCATCTGGAAACACTTGAGATGGCTGTGATTAGCAAACTTGAAACTAGAAACAATGGCACTTCAGTAAAAAGGTGCTGGCTGTAGTCAAGCACTGGCTGTAATCTGGTGCTAACTGTAATCTGGCACTAGCTGTATTATCGAATGCTGGCTGTGAACTGGCACTAGATGTAATCAAGTGCTGGCTATAATCTGCCACTGTCTGTAATCAGGAGCTAGTTATAACCAGGTGCTGTCTGTAATCAGGCACTGGCTTTAATTTAGCCCTGACTGTAACCTGGTTCTGACTGTAACCTGGTATTGGCTGCAATCTGGCACCAAGGCCCCTTTCACATGTGCGACCTAAAGGTCGTGCAATCTTACTGCCATTTTTGCCACAATTTTACTGGACTTGAAGCAATGCCTGTGTAATCTGTGTAGTGCAGGGACTACCTTGAAGTCACTGCGATTTGAAGTCACACAGATCTGAATGGTACTCATCAGAAATCATGGAGTATGACTTGTCATGCGACTTTACAATCCCAAGTCGCAGGAGAAATCGCACAAGTGGGAAAGGGGCCTTATTGTAATCTGAAGATAGCTGTAATCAGACACTGAATATATTCTGGAACTTAGGCTGGGTTCACACTATTGCGATGACAGACATCACATGTGATTAGCACTGCATTGCTGTGCACATCTTGTGCACATTATTTGTAATGCCTGTGCAATGTCTGTGCAATGCAAATTTAGCCATACAGTTTCTTTGGCTGAATTTGCATTGCAATAGGATCAAAATGGCCCTGACTCTTTTTTGGTCCACATTGGAATCGGATCGCATGGGTGTTCAGAACCATGCAATCTGATTCCCTTCCAATTCCACAGTTCGCACTGCATTCTGCAAATCAATTTGGGGGTGTCATTAACTTTACATTGACACCAGCAATAGTTTGCAGAGAACAGTGTGAACTGCCTGCGAGTCTGATGCGATGCGGGAAACCGCACAGGAATCGTGCTGGTTCCCGCATCACACAAGTGTGAAAGACTAAGTTCACTTTTTTTCTCTAAAGTCCAGCTTCCCTATTTACCAATATTCCACTAATTTACTCTGTTGCAGAAAAGAAAAAAAATGTTCCTTGTGTAGCAGATGGCATCTCCTGCGGCCATGCCAAGCTGTCCAAGGCTCTCACTGACGGGAGAGAGTCCCTACCAGCAGCTGTGGGGGAATTTCCCACCTCCCTCTCCTTCTGAAGGACTGCAAAGAACTCTGGGACATGTAGTTCCCAACACAGGTGGCTCCATTCTATCCAGTTGGAACATGACTACACACCCCAGCATTCTCTGGCAAGGAAGGACTGAAGGACACCATCTTTCTGCGGAGGATAATTCAGTCACCATGTGGCAGGAGAAGAGACTGGACCCAGGGGAGAGGTATTGCCTCCCGGGTCAGTCCACCACATTGTTTCAGGCAATCACGGCCATTTGGGGACATCCAGCATGAGAGAGGGAGATCCCAGGTGCATATCCAGTTGCATCTGCACTGACAGCTGTGAAGCGTTCCAGTGTACAGTAGTAGTAGAATCTCGGACTGCTGAGACACTTGTTGACATCGCTGGACAGAGAGGGACCTCAGGTAAGTGTTAGGGGGGCTGCTGCACATAGAATGCTTTTTATCTTAATGCATAAAATGCATTCCCATAAAAAAACCTTCTGACTTTACAACCCTTTTAAGCCTATGTGGAGCAGAGCTGTCGTATTGAAAACAGAAGTATGTCCCTGGAAGTCTGTAAAACTCACCATGCACTGTACAATTTGATTGTACCATCCCCTTTAGATCCACCACCCACTATGTATTGCAAGGGCCTGCCTGATTGATACAGTGTGATTGGGTAGATAGGTGTGTCATTCTGTTTCATAGTTTTGGTAAATCTAAAGGAGACTTCACAGTCAGATTCTATAGTGTACAGTCATCTTTATACACTTAAAATGTACTTGTTGTACTTTTAGTTCCTATAATTGTTAACAGCATCTCAAAGAGGGAGGAAAACATGCATTTTGTCAAATGTAAAAAGCACACAACAAACGCGCAATACAAAGTGTGCAATCTGCAATGTGCCAAAATGCCCCATGAGCTACTTGCTGCAGTTGTCATGTGTAGGGAAGCCCATTAAAATCAATGGCCTGCCTTATGTGAGTCACAGAAAAAACATACCAAAAAACGTGTGCTACCACTATGATGTGTGAATAAGGGTCAGAACGTGAAATCGATGTCTTTACAACCTCCACCTCACTGAGCTGGGCCTAGATTACAAGAACATTGACATCTGAATGTCTCCCTCCCATGTACTTGTAAAAAGCTGGCCATATGCCATGCAATCTCTGTACAATTTTCTTAAGTATTACCAAAACTATGTAATACAAAAACCCACCTGAACAATCTATTCAATTGTATGAAATCAGGCATGCCCATGCACTACATAGTTGGTAGGTTTATAGAAAGATTGTACAATCAGATTTAAAATGTATGGAAACCTTATAGGCAGAAATAGAAAAGTGGGTGGAAATAAAAAAGGTGGGATTGTAATAAAGGTGTGTGGTCCACAGAAGTAAAACACGTCCTATTCTGTGATGAAGTAAAAGGTGAACTTAGCCTTTAATCTGGTGTTGGTTGTAAAAGGGCACTGCATGTATTCATATGCTGGCTGTAGCTTGAACCTATCTGTTCTGTTATTGCCTGTAATTAGGCAAAGGGCACTGTGATCAGGCAAGAAGCACTTTGAGCAGGAAAGCACTGGCCTAAATCATCATGGCCATTTGCCATGTGGTGGGTATAGCACTTTTCTTTTGAGCACCTATGATTTTATTTAATGCACCCCTGATGAAGCTCTATTTTTGAGTGAAACATGTGGGGTATTTTGATTTATTTTGTTGCTTTTGGTGCACTATCACTGTTTAGACATGGGAATTTGATCGGTTTGATATATTTTCTTTACCTCTCAGAGACATAGTGGCTAGTAGACAGCAGCTTACTAATGGCAGGATGAAGATTTAGTCCAGTTTGAATGGAAGCAAGGAGCAATTGACCAGGGAGGTAATTCTTTAGTGACATTAGAACCCTGACGCCCTTTCTGTGAGTCCCTTCATTTGGTGCAGTAAAGACAGAGCCACTCATCGAGAGAAGTGGTTGATGGAAAATTAAGTAGAGTAAAGTCTCTTGATCCTACCCCTTCCTATAAGTGATAAAACACACATCTAATAATTGAACTCAATAATTGAAAGCTGAAAATTGGCTTGGGCAGGAAGGGGGTAAAAGTGCCCAGTATTGAAGTGGTTAAACAATTGATAAGAAGCAGAAAAAAGTATTACATGGAGGGATGAGGGCTCCAATGTACTTGATTCTACAAACCCTGTAGTGGTACACAGACAAGATTGTTCATAGACTGTCCAATTCAATGTACGTAAGTCTACAAGGGAAAGGGATAGTGAGGAAAGGGAGTAGGGAGGATAACGAGAAAAAGGGAACAAAAAAAATGAGAAAAAAAAAACACACACATAACCTCCAAGACTTCTAACTCTCTGTGTCTTGCAATATTGTTCAGAGAATGTGGGTACACCCTTCACTTGTCTTTTGTTTTGTGTGTCAGGTAGAAGAGATAATTATCTGGTATTCTTATCTGAGGGGGTTCATTCCCAGTAAGAATGAAAAAAAAAAGGATAAGAACTGGTACGAGTGTAGGTAACTGATGGGGAACAAAAGAACAAAAAGTTTTGAAAATTTTAGCCACTTAGTCATTGTATTTCCTTTTGATGATTAATCAAGTTTAATTTAGTCATTTTATTGGCTTTATAGAGGATTGAAAGTTTTTCTAAGCCTGCCACGTGCTATTGGGGTGAGTTAGAGGCCATACACACTATAAGATTTTCTGAAGACTTTTTCCTTCAGATTTATCTTTTCTATGTAGTGGAAGGGCCTGACAGATTGCTTACAAATTGAAAGTGTTTAGGTTTGACCTCATATTATGGTTTTGATAAGTCTAAAGGAAAAAGTCTTCAGAAAATCTTATAGTGTGTATGGCCCATAAGTCTGTCTATTTTATAATACATAATGGATTCCATATCATGAATATGATCTACATGTTCTTTCCACTCCTTCACAGAAGGAACCGTTGGAGATTTCCTAAGTCTGGGCATCAGGACTGGGCTGCATTTATCAAGTGTCTTGTCAAAGGTTTTGGTGGAGATTGAAACCATCTATTTCTTATAGTACATACAGTATCTCATTGTCGTCCTAAGGGCAGCCATTGCACTCTATGTTTGAGGTAAATGCCCAGGGGCTCACCCACAAAGAAATCCATACAAATCCAAGCAGTTATAGATGTACTCATGGGAGACCCGTGTATATTTCATATATTCTTATGTATGCATTCAACATTTCTCAATAAACAGGAAGTTACAAAAAAAGGTCAGTTATGAAAAGTGATGCTCCCTGTCATGTTGACCTGCCACCACAATGATGCTACCCTCTCAATACTCCCATCATAATTTAAACGGACCCAACACAGAAGAACCTGGGTGACAGTAACTAAATATGACCCCCCTAGATCCTTTTTTTACATTTTTTTTACAAACAGAAGGAAGCTGGCTGAAAACTGCCATTCAGCGGCAATAGTAATTTTAACCACTTCATGCAAAATCATGTACCTGTACGTCATTTTGTTGAAGTGGTTATACTGGGGTGATGCCTTTTAGAGCGGACGGTCGGCTTTCATGTGATATCAAACCCATGCGGCTAAATAGCCACTCGGCTGTTTTTACAAGCAGTGGGAGGGGACGTTTCCCCCCTCCCGCCGCTTTTCACCGCTCCGCCCAGTTCTCCTGTCCCACCAGGAGAGCCGAGTTACCAGCTGGAATGTCCCTCAGCTGAAAGAGTAGCATAAAAGTTTTAAATGTGCAGATGCTTCTCCTCTATTTTTATAAACATTTTTGGATAATAAAATGATGTTTTAAGAAACTCGCTTTTCTTGTTAAGCTTTTGTATGGTACCATTAAAGTCCTGCTTTGCCTCACTCTCCTCCTCTAGGTATCTATTTATGCAGCGTAACACCATCTTTCACAATATACAAAATTGGGCTAAATTTACTGTTTAGTTTTTTTTACATTTAGTGAAGTGTATTTTTTTTAAAAAAATTGAGTTTGAAAGACCGCTGTGAAAATACTGTGTGACATAAAATATTGCAATGACCGCCATTGTATTCTTTAGGGTCTTTACTAAAAAAATGATATATAATGTTTGGGGGTAAAAAAAAATGAAGATATTTCCAGTCACAACTTACCAACCAGCCAGCGACCAACCGAATTGACATGTCTAACAGTATGCGTTAAAAACAGGGGTTTCGTTGCACACATTTGCATATACATGCGTAAGCTGCAGGCCACGGCAAAGCACCCTGATATCTGCAGTCCCTAACTCTACAATTTAAAGAGTCTCTACAATGAGAGCACATGCATTTAATGGGATAGATGGAGGACAGGTGACTAGAGGGAGCCCACCCCTCTTTAAAGGCGCAGGGTCACACTCAACACCCAGCACATCACACAATGGCGGCAAAGGTGTCAGTGCATTGCCTGGCTCAATATCAATAATGCAAAAAGTGGTCACTGCCTCCACCTATATCTGGTCTTAGTGGTAAGGAGCACTGGAAGGGCGGACGCAGATCATAAAAAATGAAGAGATTTCCAGTCACAACTTACCAACCAGCCAGCGACCAACCGAATTGACCTGTCTAAAAGTATGCGTTAAAAACAGGGGTTTGGCTGCACACATTTGCAAATACATGCGTAAGCTGCAGGCCCCGACAAGGCACCCTGTGATCTGCAGTCCCTAACTCTACAATTTAAAGAGTCTCTACAATGAGAGCACATGCATTTAATGGGATAGATGGAGGACAGGTGACTAGAGGGAGCCCACCCCTCCTTAAAGGCACAGGGTCACACTGAGCACCCAGCACATCGCACAATGGCGGCAAAGGTGTCAGTGCGTTGCCTGGCTCAATATAGATATCAATAATGCAAAAAGTGGTCACCGCCTCCACCTATACTTGGTCTTAGTAGTAAGGAGCACTGGAAGGGCGGACACAATCAAAAAAGAACGAAGAGATTTCCAGTCACAACTTACCAACCAGACAGCGACCAACCAAATTGACCTGTCTAACAGTATGCGTTAAAAACAGGGGTTTGGTTGCACACATATGCAAATACATGCGTAAGCTGCAGGCCCCGACAAGGCACCCTGAAAGTAAGTAATTTTCTAGCAAAAAATACTGATTTTACCTAAACAACAAGTGTCAGAAATAGGCTTGGTCTTGAAGTGGTACCATAATGCATTCTCTGCATTAAGGTGAAATATCTTTTACTTTCAACTCACCTCCCTCCCCTAACCCCTCTAAATACTTACATGAGCCTGATCTCAGTCCACTGCTGTACCCAAGGGTAGTGGCACCACTCTTTCTCTCCCTTTTAATTGGACTCAGTGAGAACAGTGGCAACCATTGGTGTCTGCAATCAAATCCAGTGACAAGGGAGCGGGGATGGGGCAAGGCAACATTGTGTGTGTCAACAAATGCACATAGTGTGGCTCAGGAGTGAGTCTGCAAGAGCACCCCATAGCAAGATTGTTAGGGAGTACTCGAAGACAGGAGAATCCAGGAGTGCAGGAGGGGGAGCCCAGAAGAGAAAGATTGAGGCCGCTCTGTGCAAAATCATTGCACAGAGCAGGTAACTATAATTTATTTGTTGTTAAAAAAAAAAAAAAAATACCACTTTAATGGTACAGTACATAATAATGGTGCACAAGTTCACATGCAGGTTTATGGCATCCTCCAATCATGTATTTTAGTTTTCAATAAGTTTTTATTAGGAGGCCAGAAAAAAAAAAAACAAGCGAACAAGGAATACAGTATCAATACAATATGTGACACAGCATTAAAGGGACATTAAAACAACCCCGATGCAGGAACAACAAGAGATAATAAAACAGAAAGAACAATTTGTGTCTGTTATACCGTGCAGGGCACGAACTATAGAACCTTATTCGCGACCGATCATGTACTGCCGGAAGCATAAAATCGGGAGTCCTCCTCCTGCTATGGCAGCATGATACGGTTCTAGAACTAAAGCTACGGGAGCACAACAGAAGGCTAATGAAAAATATGAAACAAGAACAACATAAAACGAGGAGAAATTGACTCTACTTGAAAATTCAGGTGCAGGTACATTCTGAGAATGACTTAGAAAACACAGCATAACCTGCTACCTCCGAGAGCGTTGTACAGAAAGTTGACGATCCAGGTCCCCAGCACCCGAAGAGGTTGCGACACATTGGGGAACCTGGATGGGCAACCAATCAGCAAGGATATTGGAGTTCCTCCAGAGTGAGGAAATCCAAGTGCTCAACTGGGTTCAATAGAGGGAGCAAGCAGCAGCACCTTAGAGGAGCTAGGAAACTGCTCTGTGAGAACATAGTTAAGAAGGAAACATGAGCGGGGTAGAGAGGGAAAGGAGAGAGAGGGTGGAGAGAAGTGGCAAGGGAGAAGGAAGAGGAGAATAGGGGTCGGATCACCGGGAGACCCTGAGCTATGTTAGGTTTATCTATGAAATCGAGATATGATTTAGTCTAGCCCACGGTTCCCAGATCAGTTCAAATTTGGAAACCTTGTCCTGCAGGATCGCCACCATTTTTTCCTGGGCCATGATCCAGGATATTTTGCGCTTGGCAGCACTATATGAAACTGAGAGTTGCTTCTACGCTTTAGCCACCGTGAGTTTAGCACCCAACAAAATAAAAAATACCAAGGATAAAGAGTGTTTGGGAGTGCCCGGGAGTTTGTCATGTAAGAAAGCTGATTGAGGGGTTTGAGGTAGTGGGATTCCTGTGACCGAGCGAATGAGGTGGAAGATTTTGTTCCAAAAGCTTCTAATCCTAGGGCAAGACCACCATGTGTGCATAAAGGATCCTAAGTGTCCACAGCCCCTAAAACAAAGCGGAGATGTCTGCGGATACATGACATGTAAGCGGGCGGGGACCATGTACCAGCGAGTGAGTATTTTGATATTGGCTTCTATAAGAGTGACATTAATGATGCCCTTAAAGGACCTACAGAGAATGCTGTTCCAGACTGCAGAAGGGGAGTCAATCTCCAAGTCCTGTTCCCAATGACGCGCAAAGGTAGGTTTATCAGGGGAAGACATCAGAGCCGAGTATATAATAGATATGCCCCCCTTCTGTATATGGGATTCCGCACACCAACGTTCGAAGGGCGTAGTCGCAGGAGGTATCTCCTTATTGGACCATAAGTTCCTGAGGAAGTGGGAAATTTGTAAGAAACGATACTTCTCCGAGGCCGGCATTTTGAGTTTGGTATTACAAAAAGACAATGACAGTGGGCCGGAAGGGGTAAGGAAGTGACCTATACGGTAAAGACCTTTGTCTGTCCACCACTTAAATGCTTTTATATTCTGGCCGGGGACAAAAAGAGGGTGATGGAAGTGAGCGAGGGGCGTCATCGGAGATATGAGGGAATCTAGCTTGAATAGTTGGGAGCATAGGGTGATAGAGTGAGAAAGAGTAGGCGCCAGGATAGGCGGCTTAAGGTTAACAGGGCAGCAAGCTATAAAATCTAGTGTGTGGTGAGGAACTGCCTGTCTTTCCATGCTGATCCAAGCTGGTTTGGGGCCCATGGAGAACACCGTGGCAAATTAGTTGGGCTGCCCTATAGTAGTTCCATAGGTTTGGTAAGGCCAGCCCTCCTTGAGAGCGGAGCCGGCCAATCATGTATTTTAAAGATTTGTGTACTTTAAACACTGCTGTTTAAGCTGCATTAGAAGACTCTTATCACACTGCAGTTTGTTAAAAAAAATG
Source organism: Pelophylax lessonae (assembly GCF_965119305.1). Lineage (NCBI taxonomy): Eukaryota > Metazoa > Chordata > Amphibia > Anura > Ranidae > Pelophylax > Pelophylax lessonae. The sequence goes on along the minus strand of NC_138772.1, from coordinate 307,323,336 downwards.
CTTGCATTGGTACATGTACCTCTTTGCAGCTCCCAGTTATTCATGCAATTTTTAACAAAATCTTGCAAATGCTAGAAAAAAAAAAACATGTTTTGGCTCTCAGACTTCACTGGGTTTTGGTACAATGTGTGGGTTTAGTGAATTTATTACAGCTCATGTGAACTGAGATTTGCATGGTTTACTCATGGTTTATGCATGGTTTACCCATGGCTTACTCATCACTATTCAAGGTTAGTGACTTAGAAAGTACTGGGACCAGAGACTGCACAGCAACTAGAATTGTCAGAAGAAGATCAGTACTGTGCTTTTCTCAGTACGGATTTCCTTGGAATTATTTCATCCACTATCAATGAACTGCAAAAAAAGATAAAATATATACTTATACAGCATTGTATATCTTCTGTACAATAGAATCATCATGTGTTTGCCAGATACTCATAGTCACAGAATAATTTTCTCACACATGTTCCATATATGTATTTTTCACACATGTTTCATATGTATTACATACTTATACTGCTTGCATTTAAAATAGTATATTTAATGATGTATTAATGTTTACAAGGCTGTAATAATTTGTGTATTTTACATCTATCTGCCTGGGCTGGGATTAAGCTTTTTTTTTAAGTTTTATTTATTACATTGATTACATAATCAATTTGAGTATAAAAGCACACAAAGAGGAAAAATAAATAAAGGTATGAATATATATATATATATATATATATATATATATATATATATATATATATATATATATATATATATATATTAAAAGAAATACAAAGAAAATAACAAGGCAGTTACAATATCTTGCAACAAATGAAAACCCTGAGTATCCACAACATTATACTGTACATCCTTTATAAAAATGAAAAACTTCCACCTTCTTCTCGGTTTTATTTTCATGTCTCATCCTCTCTTTGGGGTCATTTGACTTGATTGCCCCCAGGACTTATTACACAATGTTATATTCTCTGGTAAAGACGCACAAGAGGCTGAGCAAAAATGGGGTACCTGTAGTACACGGGAGATTCAGGTGGCAGCAAAGGATGATGGAAACTAATGCCTCAACAGGTACATGGTCAATGTGATGTTCAGGGAAGTTGGCCCAGGGGACAGCTAAAAGATGTGGTTAGTAAACAGGCAAGACGTTTACAGTGGGGGTTTGTTTTGATACTCTTTGTAGCCTTAATTTTCAATAGCGAGTATGGTATGCCAACATCCCTTGTTTATAGTTTCAAAGTTTTTTGGTTCCTAAAACCAGGCAAAATTGGGACTTTTTAGGCAATTTTTATAAATGTGATTATTGCGATTCATGCGATTTTATATAAAACATATTTTATTTAAATATATTACAAATGGTCTTTGCATGAGGTGGTGCTGCACTTGGGCTAAAGGCCCATAAGTGAGTTATGAGAGAAAGTAAGAAAAATGTGACAGATGTGATAATGGTGACTTTTAGAATATCGTTCTCTGTCATCCATGCAATTTCTGGATGTACAGAGGGCGTCTAAATCCAACGCGTTTCGGCTTGTGCCTTTGTCAAGGATTCACCATATCTAAAATTACATTGATGGTAGTTAGTAAGTGTGTATTGTTTTTTATTGTAGCAGTTTACATGATACTTATTGTACGGAATTGCTTACATTTGTATTTTTGTGCAGATGTCTTAGGATCAATGCGCATAAGGTACCTCTCTTTTTCTCCCTCTCTTGGGCAGCAGTGAGATCCCATATGAATTGGAGTACAGCAGGTGGTAAGTTGCTAAAAAATGAATAACAAAGGTTTTGTGGGGTTACCATCACTCCATATAAGGGATGTGTGGTCTTAAAAATGGTGTCAAATTGACTTACATGGTTTAGGACATGTGGTTAAAGATCTCTCCCATAATGCTCCTGTTCCCTCTTATAGTCTCCTTTCAGCATCCTGAATGATAAGTTAATTGGTTCTATGTATTTTCTTTGACATGACTGTGTATAAATCATGTGATCATAAAGGCAATTTGACTTACATTCAAAGTGCCCAGGTGGCTAGGGGTAACTTCTTCTCATCAGATGGAATAAGTGCCTGAATCTGATAAAGATGGGGAGAAGGAAAGTTTTTATAAACCTCCAATTTTTGTATTTAAGTGGGGTCGGGATCCTCCTTAAAACTTTTTAGATTACCTTGTGCCTTTATGGAGTGGAGAGTCCAAGGGGCGGAGAGGAGGACAATTATGGAGTTCTTCTGCTGTCTCCTGGAGGTGCTTCTTCTCCAGTGGTTGGAGATGAATAGCACTCTCCTAGGATCCCCAGCGTCTTTTATGTAGGCTGCGCGTGCACAGTGCTGCGCAGCATGGTCCTACATGTCAGGGCGGAAGGTCTTAACCCAGTCCCGCTGCGCATGCGCCAACTAGGCTGCGCGCGCAGCGGCGGGGAGCCCGTCCACCGCTGACATTTGCCAGAACACCGCCGACACGGAAGGGAGGAGCCAGGGCCCTGGGCGGGCCGGAGACATGTATGGATTACAATCTTTTGGCTTGAGGTATCCCGCCTGAACATACAGCGGGGCTTTCCGTGCCGGGTGGTGCCACAAGAGAATATGAGGGATATTCAGAGAGGGGTATAAACCCTTGTCAGAGATCTGGTCTGCATGTACATTTATTCATCAATAAACAGCAGTTTATAATATACAATCCATTAAACGATTCAGTTTACATATCAATCATATTCCTTTCTCTATTATTACAGCAGTCATTTTTCTAGTGTTTAGTTCCAAGATACGGAACAAAGCTGATAGGTCTGGGTATTCGTGAGAAAGGGGTCAGTCAGTGGGATTGGGGTGGGTCTCAGAACCCCGCATTGAACAAACAGACAAAACACGGATGCTTTGGTAAAGAAAATGGGGGGGGGGGAAGGATATGAGGGGCAAATGAAGTCCAAAGATGGATATTTGGAGGTGTCCCTTTATATTCCTAGTTTTTTTAGGTTATATGCCTGAGTTTTGTGTATGGTTCTCCAATGGTTAGGTGAATAATGCAATATAATTAGGTTTTGGACATATTGTATAAAAATCGCCTAAAAAGTCCCAATTTTGCCTGGTTTGAGGAACCAAAAAAACTTTGAAACAGGCAAGACGTTGGCCCAGAAAGCAGGAAGAAGGTAGAGTCTTTAAAGCCAAGGGATAATTTCAAGCGGCAGGCAGAAAATGTGGTCAATAACAAGGATCAGTCCAGGCAGTAGGCAAATAAAATTGTCAAATAACAGGCAAGGATCAAAGCAAACAGGGTGATATGGATATAGACAAAGAATCAGTAAGCCATGTGGATAATCCTATAACACGCCTCAGGTGCAGGACTTGTGAGGTTTACAGTAAATCAGGTTCCAGCAGACATAGGGCCAACGGGAGGCAAGAAGGGAGGAAAACGTTTCAGGCATTGCTAAGCAGCAGAACACTTGGAATTAGGGCCACTGCTGCAGAAAGGCTGGAGGGCAACAGGGCACCAAGGCCGCCAAGCCCAATGGGAGGAGAAAAACAGAACGGTGGACATGTTTCTCGGGTAATCGAGCAGTGGGTGCAGCCTTAGGAAGCAGCGTGAGTGTGACAATAAGTAAGCAGATCAGTGTGGGATGCAAGCCAGACAAGAAGGTCCTTACACAGCTCATCTCACATGAGAATAGCCCAAAGATCTGTGTAAGTTACACCTTGTGGCTCTCATAACCTATATAGGCTGGACAGTGAACCTGTTTCTTTATCCTGTAGAATGAAAACACACAGCCCAAGGGTCCCTTCTATGGATGGTTCCTAAAGTAAGTAATATTTACATTAAAAAACCCTTACTAGAATGAGAATATGCACATGTACAGGTAGTCAAACGTATAATATTGGTCTGGCTGCATCTAGTCGCTAACAAGTAGTTAGTAGTTAGAGATACAAGTTTGGGTTAAAAAAATAAATAAAATCCTAGCACACTTATAATAAAAAAAACAAAAACAAATTACACGGTCTACAATTAGCATTAGAGACAGAGGTTTAGCATTTGTAAATGTATGTGCAAAATTGGTAAACATATGTGGAAGCTGCAATGCCTCATCAAGGCCAATCTGTATAGTGTGATCTCAAATTTTGTATATGAGGGCCTCCATGGGACATAAGTTTTTCATCTCTGTGTGTACTCAAAAAAAGAAAAAAAAAAGAAAAAAAGAAACCACAATCGTGCGTGTAGAGGGCATTTGTCATTAAATGTAGCAGAACAGCAAGAAGTAACTGAGAGTAGCAGGGTTTTATATAAGCATTGCATTTAAACTGGTCTTGTATTTTATAGAGATTGACAACCCTGCCTTCAGAGAAATGTGCGTCTTTGGTAAATGAGTTTGAAGCAAACAGCACATTAAAATATAGACTGGAAATAGACTTTCAAGCATGGCTATCATGAGACTACATGTCATGGGCTTAATAATGCAACCAAACAACTGCAATTATAGGCTGTTTGATATGAGAAGTTGCTTCGTAACCACGTCCTCATATGTTGGCAAAAAACAAGCAGTGATATACAAGTTAATATATAAAGCTATAAATCCTGTATAACAATAATAATAATACTTGCTAACAGGCGGTTTTGAGATACAGGTACATTGATACTGTGTTAATACTGTTAAGTTTGCAATGACTTTTCTACTGGAGGAAAAGATAATCATATGTACTTGATATACCTGGAGGCGTACTTTAAATAATGAGCTAATGCTTGTAAACCAAAAACCAACCAAGAAGTTGACTGAACTATGAGATAAAGCAAGACAAGCATACATTTTAAATAATATTTTCAACAAGAAAATAATATTTAAAAATAGAACTGGCACCATAATTTGTCTTATATAATGTGAGCTCATCACTACGGCTTATCCTAACGGTTAAACATTTTGTCATATGGAGTAGATTTGTACAGACATGTTGCTTTGTTGTAAGGCATAATAAATGGATAATTAGATGATTCGGGGGAAAATGTATGTGCAAATCCCTTTAGGAGTTTTTAGAATTATGTATTAAAACATATATATTTTATGTCAAACTTCACTGTTTATGTGAGGTTTGATATGTTATTAACCAATGTTCTATATCAAAAGGAAAAAAATATTGATTTGGGTCCATTTTAATTTAGTTTTTTTTTTTTAATGTTTACGTTAGTTTGAGCTAATAATTTGTATCTTTTTTTTTTTTTTAATTAAGCATGTAGAACGTTTCTTTTAAAAGAAAATATTTAAAGCATGGTGCTGCCATTACACTAGCATTGTAGGCCATCATTCTTCAGTGGGAGGGAGAAGAGTTAATTAATAATTCAGTTTTGTATGTAAAATGGTTTCAGCTGTTGAGCTTGTTAAACAACCAAGTTTTGATTTCGACAGAGAAGAGCCTACAAAACATGTGAAAAGTAGTGAAGACCTCCACCTCATGGCAGGGCATTAAAATGTAAAATTTTATATTTGTCTAACAAATAAAAATTTTAATTTTAGCATTGACAACAATACATATGGAAAATATGTGCAAAACTAGTATAAATATCTTTTGAAAACTAGCACAGTATTATAATTTTATCATCTCCATGTATGTTTTTTATTTACAAACACATGGCAATTTTTGGTGAACCTCACAAGTAAAAAACCATTGGCTCTTGAGACAGAGAGATCTTGTTCTCCTCAAATGCAGATAGATAGCTCAAATTTAAAACAGATATCTTTAAGAGCAAAACATACTGCATGTACAGCTTTAAAGATACGACAATCGAATCAAAACTTTACTCTTTACTTACGCTTCTTTCACACAACCATTTGAATCAGGTCCCCTTGTCCATTTTTCAGGCGGACCTGAACAGAAGGTCCATTCATCCCTTTGGACTGAAGGGTGTAAGTGGATCTGTGTCTGTTTACGCCAGTCTACCTTTGATCTGATCAGGTCCACTAAAAGCAAACAGAAGGGGATTTATCCTCCTCCATGTAGGTGGATCAGGTTGGAGGCAGTCATGTGTAAACAGACAGCGGAGTCCATTTACAACTGTCCATATACTCTCTGCATAAACTGAGCAGACAAGAACCTGTCATCTACCTGCTCTGCTCTGATTAGCAAGGAATCTGTGTGAAAGGTGCCTTTCTGTTTAAAATGTAAAAACAGTGTCACAGAGAGCAAGACATATATAAAAGGCATCCAGCAGTTTTTGCAATTTTTTGAACCCCCTCCAGTAGGAGGGATCACAGCTTTAACAGGAAGTTACCCAGTTTCATCTTAAGGTCAGAACCAGGATGTCGTTTGTTTAGGGTATCAATAATCAGAATTTCAGAGAACAGGTTTTCAATGCGCTGCGTCCTCCCTTTTTTGGCCCTATCTTCCAGTTGAATGAAAATACCCCACATAAAGGCCTTATGCAAAGCCCATAGGGTAGTGGGATAAGATACTGAAGCACTGTTTAGGTGAAAAAATTGCTTCAGAAGGGTTGATTGCAGAAAATTGGGCTATCTTCAATGGTAATACAGACAGGCGAGTGATCAGACCTAGTGTTAGGTAGGATATCTAATTCCGATAACTTTTTTAGAAGCCACTGATACATAAGAAACAGGTCAATGTGGGAGTTATTGCATACAGAGAAATACGTGTAGTCCTGCTCCTCTGCATGCTGGCATCTTCATACATCATGAAGCTGAAATATATGTAAGAGAGGGTCCAAGTTCGACTTAGGTCATCTGGGTGGGGCTAAAGAATCCAGTTGTGAATCTGGAACAATATTGAAATCCCCACACCATATAAGGGATCCCTGTTGTACTGAACTGTTCTTCTTGTAGAGTTTCCTTAGGAAACATATCTGATAAGTGTTAGGTGCATAAGTATGGACTATTGTGAAGCGAGAAGTGTTATGAGTGCATAAGAGAATAGGATATCTTCCATTTGGGTCAGTGCATTCATGGAGTTGGAAGGATACAGAGTTTTTAATCGCCAGAACACCCTTTTTTTGCTGGTACACTCTTTGTAAAAATATGAGGAAAGTTATTGTTAGAACATTAGACAAAGGTTGAGACAAAGCATGAAAATTAGTCTCCTGTGCGCAGGTGAGCCCTTTGGTGTTTATGGAAAGGATTTTTATTGTCATAATGCCAGTTGATGAATCAGCATTAAGGTTGAACGTGGGTGGCTTCAGAGGGCATGTGTTCAGGGAATGCTCCTACCTGGAAAGCTCCACTTCTTGAACTGAAGAAGTGTTGTAAATGTGGAAGCACACAATGGAAGCTTATGGAATGGAAGCAGTAGAGTTTCAGTAGTAGACATAGGAAATAGTGCAAACGAGGAGAAAGAAACAGAAAAAATGGATGGGCTGAATGCACACAACTTCCCAAGTAATAGGCATACCTCTTGCCATGGAAGATCAGGGGGTAAAAAAAATTAACTGGGCCTGAAACAAGTGAACACCAGACTATGCAATTGAAAAATGAAGAAAACCCATGCCACGATATCAGTGTTGCAATGTGTGTTGGGACTATTCTGTGAAGATTTGTAGGTGTGCGTAGGGTTCAGAAAGAGTTCCCAACATTTTTGTCTTTTGCATAAGTTATTCTTTTGTGTGATAAAAATGGATTAGGAAAGAACATGAAGGTGGACACATTTCTGGAAACATAAATCCTAGCATGGATTTTTTTATGCCTTTAGTTTTGCTTTAAATGAATGCTTGACCAAGTAGTCTCTTTTCCATGCTTAGTGGCCAAGTTTTTCAGACCACTACATAAAATCTATTTCATAGATCATAAACTGCAATGTCCATGACTCCATCAAGTCCTTCGGTAGCTCTGGAGCGGTCTCGGACTTCCCTGCCCCTGCACCTCTTGCCATGGCTCCAATCAACTGAGATTCCCCACGAGGCCAAATCCTACCCGCTCATTGGTTCCCTGCTATAGACATACCACCTTCTATGTAGACATTTACACAGGCCCTCACAGAGGGGTCCTTTGACTTCTCTAGGTTTCAACCCGGATTTCCCTCCAGGTATGTCACCCTCCTTTTTACTGGAGGGTTGGCCGTTTAAAGAGTTTCAAGCTCAGCACTTCTTTCAAAAAGGGTCTATGCTTTCACGGGATGCTATCAATGATCTGATGAGTCCCCATGTGATTCTGTATTGGACATATCTCCAAATCCATCATTTTCTGACCTCACAAGGTCAAAATTACGTAAGGGATTAGGTTCTTAACGACGTTAGAATCTTTTATGTAGGCATCCTGCACCCCAACGACACTTGATTTCCACATTGTACAGTTCCCTCTTAGCCCATACCCCTCTGTCTGAGATTCCAGCATGTTGTGCTTGGGCTCAGTAGCTGGACCATGATTCTTTATGATGCTGATTGAGAGTGCACTTGTTTTGCTATCCATAAGTGTACACTCAATGTGGCAATTCGGGAAAATGGCTATAAGATTTGTTCGTGCTTGTATAGGACTCCCTCTCTACTCCCCAAATTTTACCTCAATGTCTCCAATCTTTGTTGGAGATGTGGGTCCTGGAGTTGGTACCATGCTGCATGTATGGTGGTCATGTCCAAGCTTCAGCCCTTTTGGTCACAAGTACAAAGTACAAAGTATAATTTTGAGAGTTACTTTTTTATAGGTGGGCTTTAAATGAATGCTTGACCAAATAGTCTCTTTTCCATGCTTAGTGGCCAAGTTTTTCAGACCACTACATATAATCTATTTTTTTTTTTTTTTTTAATTTCTAATCTCCACTGGGTCTGATCAATCGCTCGGGAGCGGAGCCGGGATCCGTCGGCGCTCCCAGATGATGTCACCACAACCATGAAAGTGGAAGTCTGGGACTAAAGATGGATGCCGCTCCAACCAGCATTGAAAGCAAATAAAATATGTTACCATGACAACATGTTTTGTGCGCATGTGCTTTGTTCATAAGTGTTCTTTGAACACTTATACCAATCTAGAGAGCGCTGTCAATAATGCTTTTTTTGTTTGTGGTCATGTTACTGTTGTACATTCTCTGATGGCTGCATCTGATTGATTCTTGAGCAATGCACAGGGTGTGTCTTCACAGGTTCCAGCACTTGGGACATATTGCATTTTTTTTATAGAAATCAATCAGCACAATTGAACAAGCTGAAGTTAGAAGCTGATTGGCTGCCATGCACAGCTACACCAGATTTTGCACTCTCCAGTTTTAATAAATCAGCCCCATTGCATGTAGCAGAGGTGTTAGGAAGAAAGATAGATATTTAGATCAATTTAAAAGTAGCAAAAAAGGAAAGGAGCATGTGGACATGGTAATATAAAAAAAAAAAAAAACTATAATATACTGTACAGTACAGTATACAAAACAAAGGATAGCTGGGGACTGTGTGATTTATTTTTATTTTTTTCGTAATTGCCTTTTTATTGCATTTTAATCAAAGAGAATACAAAGAATATACATTACAAAAAGTATGGTATATCAGAGGTTACATAAAAAATGTATTTTTAACGAGTTAAAGGATTAATGCAAGCTTTACAAATAAGCTAACAACCTTATTCAGTATTCAAGTGCCCGAGTACACATTACCTATGTCAATTTTCAGTGGGTAATAAAATGAGGCATTGGTACAATGCTAACTAGCAATGTCGAGCCAAAGTTCAATACTGACAATTAAAGTCCAGGCAGTTGGTAGGACATAATATACAGCGTATAAGGAAAAAAAAACTAAAATATAACTAAAGTAAACAAAGAACACAGAAAACTACACAGTTTCTTGGAAATATAACTGTGAAAAATCTAGTCAGTGTGAACCAGGAGATTTATCAGAAAGAGAGGGAAGAGTGTCTGAAAGGTGAGTTATTCCAGTAAGACCAAGTGCTATCAAAAGCATCTAGTTGATCCCTCAATTTGGTGGTGAAATAGTCCAAACAATCCAACTCCACAATGCCACTAACGAATTGATACGGAATTACTGTAGATCTCCAGTGGAGCGGAGTCTGTCCCTTAGCTACCATCATAATATACTTTGTATGTGGTCATTTAATTTGCTAATTTAGGCAGTCCTGGGAAAGACAGACCAAGTAAACAATGTATAGAGTCTAACGCAAAGGATACATAAAAGCATTGAACTGGTTACCGATCTACTTGACTTTAGTAAATCAACCTTAAACAGTAAAGATTTCCTTCAATCATGAAAACATGCAAATGAAATAAATAAACAAGTGTTTGCCATTCACATGATTAGATAATTGATATGAATCTTCACTTTTTTTTTTTTTGAGTGAACAATCTTAGTCATTTAATAAATCAGATACAGCATGTAGTAGAAAGCCACAAGGAACTGTATATAGTAGAGGCATACAATAATGAATTAGTAAAAAAGTGGTTGATTCCCTTGTTTGCCTTGCAGGGGAAGTTACACTTTAAAAAGCAATTTGCACTAGAGCTCAGAGAATAAGGCAAAATTTTGCTAACTTCCACTATCTAGTCATATGTAAGCAAAAAATGCTATTTCTTCATATTCCTTTCATATGATTGGGTATTGTTTGCAAAGTGAAAATTCACCCTATTTTGTAAGCTGTGGGGCAAATTCACCTGCAAAGTGAAAAACATATTTTTCCTAAGTAAATTAACCCCATTGTGTGTTGTAGAGGCTCCAGACATTGAACTTAGTGAAGAGGCTTGAGGAACCTCTGGCATTAGAGGCATAAAGCACTGTTTGTAACAGAGAGGTGACAGGCCCTGTATGTATCAAAGAGGTATAAGGAATGGTAAGTATAATAAAATGAAATAAAATTAAAGCCAACAAGGTATACAAGTTTAGTGTGTGCCCATTCACAACCCCCAAAACATGGAGGAGAAAACAAAGAAATGAAATGGGGTAAAGGCATGGTTATGTAATAATAAAATTAAATAAAATTAAAGCCAACAAGTTATACAAGTATAGTATTTGCCCAGTCACAACGCCCAAAACATGGAGGAGAAAACAAAGAAAAATAAATGGAGGTAAAGGTGAAAACACAATTGTGCGAATGATTGCTTTTAACATTTTATATTGTATTTTCAAAATGTAGTCTTTAAATGACAACCACTTTAAAAGCGCAAATAAAGAAATCCATATGCATTAACAAAATATATATATTTTATGAAGTATGTTTCCAGCTGCTGTACATCTCCAATAGTATATGACATATTTGCTTTCCTAGATGAACTCAATATTTTCTATCTTCTTTCATCTTAACCCCCTGGCTGCCAAAAAGGATAGGCTGGCATCGTCTCTCATTGTGTTGCAGTCCCCTCTGGCTGCAAAATGATTAAAATTGTCGAAACTTTGCATCGTTCCCAAGAGAAGTCATTTAGCTGAGTTAAGCATATCTGTTGTATCACCAGAATCTTAAAATCAGTTGCTGTTAGTTAAGCAATGAATACGCTTCCCACATAGCAAATGATATATATACCGTTTTTTAAATCATTATGTGTCATTATTGGGTAGACTACAATGAGAGTACACACAACACTGTGATGAATAAATAAATATTTGCAGAGAGATGATCTCTAGATAAGTTGCACACAAAAGCTTTAAAATTCCATCAAAATGCAGATACTTCACAGTAGTTATAAGGCACTTCAAAATGGGGAAGCTTAAAAATATAAAATAATATGTCCTTCTATAAGACATGGCAATAAAAAGCTCTTTTCTTGATTGTTTTTGCAAGCGTTTTTACAGTGTTAACTAATAGACACTAAAATATATATTATCGCAAAAAAAGGAATCAACAATAAAATATATATATATTTCCTTATAGTTTTAATTATAAAAATACAGGTATATCACTTTCTTCACAGTAATTCCATTTGGTTGAATCCGATACCACTTACAGGCCTTTAAAAAGTTGTTTTCATATCTAAGGATGAGCTCCTTGTTCGGTCTGAATTTTGATTATTCAGAGGTTTGGCAATTGGTCAAACTAAATTGATGATGGTGTTGAACCTTTGGCATCAGCGGAAAGTGATACAGTGATGTTGGTTGTTAGAAAGCCAGCAGCCCCTCGCATCTTTACAACAATGACTCATGCCTGCCTAGTCATTCAGCTGCGGTTGCAAAGGCATTGGTTCCCCCAGTGCTCAAGGGGGTGAGGTGAGCATGTAGCTAGACTTGTCAAAAACTGCATCAGTGGGCTTAATTTACTAAAAATGGAAAGTTCAAAATTGGGAGCAGCTATGCATTGTAGCCAATCAGTTTCTAACTTCAGCTTGTTCAATTAAGCTTTGACCAAAAAATCTGGAAACTGATTTGTTACTATTTGTTGCTTGGCAACCTCCTATGTTTATGTCTGCTTAGAGCAGGGGTGGGGAACCTTTTTTCTGCCAAGGGCCATTTGGGTATTTATAAAACCATTCGGGGGCCGTACAAAATTATCACCTTAAAAATGTGCCTGTTATATTTGGCCAAACATTTAATTACCTCACCCCTAATGTGATGGCTGCAACTGCTTCTCTTTGGTGAAGTGTGTGATGTTAGCTGGTATTGATGTTGCTACTCGCAACTGGTTTTCCAGGTTTGCGTCGGTCAGTCTGGAGCGCAGTTAACTTTTTTGTGGTGGTAAGTTTTGAAAAGAACTGCTGGCAGGTACTGCTGTGGGTAAGCACACCCCTATTTTAAACAATAAAATATATATATATTTCCTTATAGTTTTAATTATAAAAATACAGGTATATCACTTTCTTCACAGTAATTCCATTTGGTTGAATCCGATACCACTTACAGGCCTTTAAAAAGTTGTTTTCATATCTAAGGATGAGCTCCTTGTTCGGTCTGAATTTTGATTGTTCAGAGGTTTGGCAATTGGTCAAACTAAATTGATGATGGTGTTGAACCTTTGGCATCAGCGGAAAGTGATACAGTGATGTTGGTTGTTAGAAAGCCAGCAGCCCCTCGCATCTTTACAACAATGACTCATGCCTGCCTAGTCATTCAGCTGCGGTTGCAAAGGCATTGGTTCCCCCAGTGCTCAAGGGGGTGAGGTGAGCATGTAGCTAGACTTGTCAAAAACTGCATCAGTGGGCCTTTTTTCTGCCAAGGGCCATTTGGGTATTTATAAAACCATTCGGGGGCCGTACAAAATTATCACCTTAAAAATGTGCCTGTTATATTTGGCCAAACATTTAATTACCTCACCCCTAATGTGATGGCTGCAACTGCTTCTCTTTGGTGACGTGTGTGATGTTAGCTGGTATTGATGTTGCTACTCGCAACTGGTTTTCCAGGTTTGCGTCGGTCAGTCTGGAGCGCAGTTAACTTTTTTGTGGTGGTAAGTTTTGAAAAGAACTGCTGGCAGGTACTGCTGTGGGTAATACTGGCTCAGGCTGGTACTGCTGGCTTGTACTGTGCTGTGAGTACTGCTGGATGATACTGCTGGCTCAGGCTGATACTGCTGTGGGTACTGCTGGCTCAGGCTGGTACTGATGGCTGGTACTGTGCTGTGGGTACTGCTGGCTGGTACTGCAGGCTCAGGCGGGTACTGCCGTGGGTACTGCTGGCTCAGGCTGGTACTGCTGGCATGTACTGCTGGCTGGTATTGCTGTGGGTACTGCTGGCTGGTACTGTGCTGTAGGTACTGCTGGCTCTGGCTGGTACTGCTGGCTCTGGCTGGTACTGCTGGCTCTGCTGTGGGTACTGCTGGTTCTGGCTGGTACTGCTGTGAGTACTGCTGGCTCTGGCTGGTACTGCTGTGTGTGCTGTTGGCGGGAAATGCTGGCTAGGAGAAGTGTAGCAGCGCCACGCTGGAGGAAGAGGCGATGTTTCCTGTATTGGTCACAGGCGGAGTGCATTTGATATCACTCCGCCTGTGACTCACTCAGACTGTCAGAACGGAGCAGGAATTATACAGGAAGCATCGGCTCCGTTCTGACAGATCAGCTGAGAGACACAGACTCATCTGCATGGGGGGCCGGACCAGATGACTTCGGGGGCCGCATACGCCCCCCGAACCGTAGGTTCCCCACCCCTGGCTTAGAGGAAACGCATTAGTAACGTCATTCATGCCATCTACTTCTGTATTACATGCCTAAGTTCATCGGATCCTTGTAAGTGTTTTTTTGGCTTTTATATTATAATAAAGTCTAGCGGTTTTACACTATGTCGGTCTTATCTGGCTTCCTCCATGTACAACTGTGAGAGATTTACGGCTTCTGTTGTGATACTGTGGCTACCTTCCTGATATCCGGTGTTCCAGCCTTGTCTTGGAAGTATACAGCAATACCAGCCCGTATGGCCCATATACTATATAGTATCTTGGGTCCATACTCTCCGGTGAGCGCAATTTATTGATCTTTGGTGTGGGGTCCCCTGTCACGGTTGAATATTATCTTTGTATTTGGATGCACACCCATCATCACTACCTGGGACTCTCTTTATGAACTTTTTTCAGTGGCTTCACTTGATCACCTCATATTTCATTTGATCATATATCATTTATTTTATTTGTGTATTCATGTATTGACTTATGGTCACATGATGTTTATTATTTTGGTTTAGCGCTGCAATTTTCCAGTTTTTCACTTTATTTACAACACATGTCAGTTGATTTGCTAGCAGCTTTTCTGGTTTTATCATTCCTTTGTTAGCGCAGTTTATTTGCTATTTTATTTTCACTGATTTGTTACTATGCAGAGTTGCACCAGATTTTGCACTTTCCAGTTTTAGTAAATCAACCCCAGTGTGTTTATTTACTTTTCACTTTTTTTGTGCGAATGAGTACATTTTTATTCATTCACATGGGGGGGGGGGGAGAATATGGGGGCCAGACCCCAAAAACTGTAAGGACTCAGTTGTGAGGAAGAGGCCCTTGTCCTCATCAACAAGGGAATAAGGTGACTTACCTGGGGCACCCCATGTGTTCTTTTTTTATTAATATTTTATTAAACAGTTTGTCAATATAAACATAGTTTAACAAGTCTTTTTCTTTGTTCAACTGGTTAGCATACATTAACGTTAAAAAACATTAGGAGATGATAAACAAGGCCCATAGGGGCATAACAAAATGCATAAGAATTTCATGTACTAAGGGGGCCAGGAGGCATGATGAGTTTGGAGGCCAACTAACTACCTGGAAACATGTGGCGTGGCTTAAGCATGAAAAAAGCAGTACTACGGCTGACAGTTTGAATCCCAATCTCAGCACTATCTTCCTGGAGTTTGCATGTTCTCCCTATGCCTGCATGGGTTTCCTCAGGGTACTCCAGTTTCCTCCCACATTTCAAAAACATGCTTGTAGGCTAATTGACTCCTATCTAAATTAACCCTAGTATGTGTTTGTATGAATGTGAGTTAAAGACCTTACATTGTAAGTTCCTTGAGGGCAGGGACTAATGTGATTGCACAATATACTGTGTGTGTGTATATATATATATATATATATTCGGTATATAATTTCTCATGTACCTGGTAGCAGAGCCTGAAATGATGAGAAGATGAGAATGGCCTCTGTTACACCTCTAACTCTGGACCCCTGGTAGTCTGAACAGAAGGTGCAGAATGGCAGGAGTGCCTGAAAGTCACTGGGTCAGGAGCCATCAGTGGAAGAGAAGCCCAAAGAGCAGACAGAAGTGGAGGTCAAGGACAAATCAGGGTAAATGCAGGTGAAGTTCAGAGAATGGTCAGACAAGCCGGGTCAGTAACTGGGTTCAGGATACAGAATCACAGGATATACAGGAGGCTGAAAGACAAAGCAGCACTGAACCAGAGCACTGACACAGTTTATATAGCCCATTTAGCGCCAACATCTGTCATCTGTACACGTGAGCGCGCTAATGTGCACATGTGTGTGCACCTCTGTGAGTACTGATATGCATTCACGCATGCACATAATTTTTAGTCAAATGGCTACTTGTATGAGAGGGAACATGAATTAGCCTGTGAAGAGGCACAGAAGTTTGCCTAGAGATATCATGTTGTCTACTAGCATACCCTTGCTGAAAATACATGTGTAAAGTGCTGCATAAATTAATGGCTCTATATAAGAACCTGTAATAACTAAATAAATAAATAAACATATTGAAGCCTTAAATAGTTATATCTTGAGTCCAGCTATCATAATAATTACAGCATAGGAGTAAGTGAAGGCTCATTGAATGCGGTAAAAAGCATGAGTGTAAGAATTGGATGAAAGATTGCATATCGGGAAGTGATATGAAGGGGCTAGAGGGAGAGACAGATTGATCTGGATGATTTACTTGTTGGTTCTTGGGGAATCATGAGGAAATAGCCTCTATAGAGTTCCTTCATCTAAAGAAGAATTCTGAAGTTTTAAAATTAAGAGTTCCGCATCTAGATTTTTATTGGAGAATTTATCGTGGATCCAAAAATGTACCTTGGAAAAAAATG
The DNA here is from genome assembly GCF_965119305.1 of Pelophylax lessonae. Lineage (NCBI taxonomy): Eukaryota > Metazoa > Chordata > Amphibia > Anura > Ranidae > Pelophylax > Pelophylax lessonae. The sequence continues at coordinate 307,306,982 of NC_138772.1, read as the reverse complement.
GGGACTTGCAGATCACTCCATTTTTTCATAATGTATCTCCTGACTGGTAGAAGGCATATGTATATTCAGCTGTGGTTGGACATTGTTAATGTCCCAAAAAAGTTAGGAGGCTGTTCCTCATAGCTAAACAGTAGGAGCAGGGGATACTTATAAGGGGGATATGTGTTATAGTTTGGATGTATAATCTCACTTGTGTACAAAATCGTCAGATCATAATACAGGACCATAGACAGTGGGACAAAGTAGGTTTAGAACAAGTGGATGTTTCCTTACCCAATGTCAGAGAAGTGGTTGAAAAGTAAATTTTGCTAAGAATAGTTGAAGCAACAGTTTTGTAGCCTGCAAGTTGCTTTTCCATGATATTATCAGTGGAAAAGTCCTTTTCTCACTTGGCTGCATTGGATCCATCCAATTCAGGATTTTAGAAAACAATGATGAAGTGAAGAAAATGACTAGAAGGAATGTGTAATTCCTGTGCCAGAGAGAGCTGTTGAGAGTATGTGGCCTGGTATGGTTCAGGAGGGGGGGGGGGGGGGGGTGGGGGCAAATGCTCATTACCCTTTTATTTTCTAGGGTGCTGATTTTTGTGTTGATTTTGGGGGGAACCTATGCTTTTTTCCTGTTTTTTGCATGGGTCCCCCTTGACATACATATCAGACCCTCATCAAGATAAGGGTCTGGTATGTATTTTAAGGAAGGACTTGACTTTTTTTTGAGGGGAACTCAATGAACATTTATATCCCCCCATCTAGGATAAAGGTCTGGCATAGATAAAAAGAATCCACAGAAATTTGTTTACAAACAGAAGCATCTGAGGTTGTCATTAAGTGCCGCCTCACACTTATGCGATGCGGGAAGGCTGCGAATTCGCAGCCTGTTCCCGCATCGCAAACGCACCCTTGGCAGTTCACACTGCCATATGCGATACGCTGGGGGTGTCAATGGAATGTTAACGACACCCCCAGTTTGATCGCATATCGCAGTGCGATCTTTACAGTTCGCACAGGATCGGATCGCACAAGTGTGAACCACTGTGCGATCCGATCCTGATGCGGCTGAAAAATGCCTCATGTGCGGGTGCAGTGCGAATTTAGCCATACAAAGTGTATGGCTGAATTCGCACCGCACAGCCGATTGCATGTAATGAAGGAGCAATGCGCTCCGATATTACATGTGATCGCCGCAGCCGCAAGAGTGTGAACCGGCGCTTACCGACAAATTAAATCGATTTTTTTTTTAAATGTCAATTTTGCTATAGTAGATTGTATACATCACCATTTCATAGCCAGGTTAAGATAATCCCCAGGCATGTTTGCATTTTAATATGTTGCCATTTAGGCATTAGCAATTTTTTTTATCACTGCTCCCATTAGACAGAACTTGTTAAAAACATGTTAGCTATGGTACATGTTCCCCAGGGCAGAACCCAGCCCACCATGTCACTTTTTTGAAAATCCTTTGCCTATTAGCCTAGAAAATTGACAATATTTTTTTTAAAGAGGAAGTAAACCCTCCTCTGCAACTTGTACCTATAGGTAAGCCTATGATAAGACTTACCTATAGGTACTGTAAATATCTCCTAAACTTGCACCGTTTAGGAGATATTTACTTTGCATGCAGCCAGTGACATCACTGGCGCATGCGCTCTGAAGGAACGGCCACTCGGGACGTTCCTTCAGAGCCCTGTGCCGTGAACCTTGGCTCCCGCGCGCATGTGCGGGAGGGACATTATCGCGGCTCCAGCCAATCAGATGTCGCAAGCCCAGAAGAAGGGTGACCAAACATGTCACCCATGAGAGAGTTGCGCGGTCGGCATTGCGGGGCTTCGTTCTAAGGTGAGTATTTCATAATGAGCTAGTATGCGATGCATACTAACTCATTGTCTTTCAGGTATTTGTTTTTTTTTTGTTTTGTTTTTTTAATTCTGAGGTTTACAACCTCTTTAACATTTGGCTCCCACTAACCTCATGGGGGTTCAGAGTCAGCGTTTAGTAATGTTTTCTCTGAACCTGCCTCATTTTACTCATTCTTAGTCATAGCCAATATACTGTAAGTGTATTTATCAAGGTGAAAGCAAATCATCCTGACAAATTTACTGCAAAAATGTGATTAGGTTTTTCTAGATTCAAAATAGACCTTTCGTTTACTTAAGTTTACATGAATCCATTCTTAAAATGTTAATTTACAGCAATAGCATAAAGAACCCTTATATCTTTATTAACAAAAAACTGTTCTTTTCCCTAGGAAACTGACTTTGCATAGTGTGAGATAATGTTATAATTCTAATACAGCTAGAATGAAGCATTTACTCAATATCTTCTCCCCTGTTAATGAATGAAATACAAAAATTTAGACTGGTCATTAAAGCAACAAGAGAAAATAATCCAATGGGGACACTTGTTCCAGTGACAGCTCTAAGACTAAGACAGGAATTCAGTTTCTTCTTTTCAGTTTTTTCTTTTCATATCCTCTGGTGTCTTTAGGACAGAAGGTCAAGGAAGATTCTCCCAGCAGGATACAGTATATCTGATTGGGGTTTTTCACTTTTCTCTATTCCATCTAAAACAAAAACAAAGTTTTAGCTTGGCATAAATTTGAACTAAAAAATAAATGTTGCTAGGTCTGCTTTAAGATAATATTTAATGTGTGGTAAACCTAAACATTTGTTTTAGTTTCAGGTGCAGATGAGTATGTAGATTTATAAAAATTATTCTTTAAAAAAATTGTATAGAAATGCAATATGTCAGATAATGTCCTTTTTAAAGCAGGCACGTTTTTTCTTCTACTGTAAACAGTGAATAGAAATAAAGACTAGTTCTTATCTCTATAAATGTGTTGTTTCTTTTAGGGATTATAACCATTTGAGAAACAGGTTTCAGATTGTTAGCTAAAACATTGCTTTAAAGAAGCAGAATACATACAGATATTTGTTCTTTTGTTCACAATGTAGATCTTAATTCCTTTGGTCACAGCGTGAGTTGGACCTTCAAGGCAAAGTTGACATGCTATATTAGTAAAATGATCAATCACTGTGCACAGATTTGATTGTCTATAGAGATATATTGGGACTTTTTGTTGCCAGTGGCTTGGAACTTTCACCTTTATCAGTTCAAAGAGGAGTATTTACCTATCTTTCTAGGGTTTCTTCAGATGTTTTAGAAAACATGTCATATGTCTAGGGTACTTCGGAATCATTTGATGCAATGAAAGAATGAAGTATGATAAGGCTAACAAACAATGGACTGTTTCTTCTAAATGTACAAGATCAGTAAGAATAGATTTTTTTTTTCAAGTTAACATTAAAAATCCTCAACCTCAAGAGATGAGATCTTTGCACATAAAACACATGCAGAGAAAACTCAAATATGTTAGACACATATTGCTATGGAGAAAACTCAAATATGTTAGATTTGCCACCTCTTCTTTCCTGCTCTGACAACTAGGCCAAAGGCATACATCACATGAACTTGGAGGGAGAGCTATCAACTACCTAAAATCTTTCATGTTTTACTTTTGGAGTAAAAACACTCAAGAGCTCATCAATAAATGCATACATTGCTAATAAACACATTAATTTCTTACAATCAAGACAGGATATACACACGTTTGGACCATACAAGCAAAGAACCACTGAAGCAAAAACTTTTACCTCTAAAGGCTAAGTTTTTGGGGAAAAATAATAAATGCAGAAAAAAATGTGCATTGATTAATTTTTCCTTAACCTTCCTAGCGGTATTCCCGAGTGTGACTCGGGGTAAGATTTAAGTGCCAAAAGCGGTAACCCCGAGTCACACTCGGGGTAGCGCTAAGAAGATTGCTGGATGCTGGAAGAGGTTTTACTTACCTTTTCTCCGGGATCCAGCGAAGACTGCGAGCGGTGTGCGGCGGCGGAGCTTCCTCCCGATCATCTGTGAGCCCCGGCTTCCGTCTCCGGCGACGTGACGTCCGCCGGGGGGTGGAACTGGCGGCAAATTCAAATGTAAAATGCACCAAACACACTGATACCATTCAAAATAAAATAAAATCACATTACATTGCCCCCCAGTGCCCTTTCCTGCAGTTTTACTGTACTTTTTATGTAAATATATGTATGTATATATATATATATATATATATATATATACAGTATATATATACACTCACACACACACATACATATATATATACACACGTATATATATATATATATATATATATATATATATATATACACGTAATTCTTGTGAATGAGCAGCCCAAACCAACTGTATACATTATATATATATATATATATATATATATATATATATATATATATACGTATATATATATATATATATATATATATATATATATATATATATATATATATATATATATATATATATATATATATATATATATATATATATATATATATATATATATAATATATGTATACATAATATATGTATACATACATATATATATAATAAATGTATACAGTTGGTTTGGGCTACTCATTCACAAGAATTACATGCAATATAATGGTACTGCTTTCAGCACCTAAAATCCAAAAGAATCATACCGCCAGGGAGGTTAAGAGCCTGCAAAGCATTGCCCCGGGATCAGTGGATCACTTTTACAATCAAGACAGGATATACACACGTTTGGACCATACAAGCAAAGAACCACTGAAGCAAAAACTTTTACCTCTAAAGGCTAAGTTCATTTTTGGGGAAAAATAATAAATGCAGAAAAAAATGTGCATTGATTAATTTTTCCTTAAGAGACTGCAAAGCATTGCCTCGGGATCAGTGGATCACGGGTGCAATGTCAAGGTCCTGCAGACACTTACTCCAGTTCATTGAAAATGACAAGCCGCCAATTGCGGTGGTAGTTGGGATTTGCATTTCGTTCATTTATAGATTGCTGTGAATAAATGACATGACACCACTCTTTTTGAAATGTCACAGCAGGTGCTGGAGACAAGAACTCCCACCCACTGTCAGAGAGGGGGATTGACGATGCAGGGAAATGTGGGTGCAATGTGTAACAAGCTGCAAAAGGTGAACTTAGCCTTTAACCTCTTGCCGACCGCCTACAGTAGTATTACTACGGCAGGACGGCTCGGCTGCGCAAAATCACGTAGTACCACGTGTTTTTGTGCATGAGGTTTAGACACAGCGGGAGGCGGGCCATGAGAGGAACGGTGGCGATCACCGCCGGCCTCCCGCGATCGTCATTTAAACTGACAGAAGACCCACCTGCTTATGTAAACAAAGCAGGCGGGTCTTCTGTCAGACAGGCAGGGAGAGATCAGAAGTTTCAGATAAGCTGACTAACCTCAAAGTCTCTGTGCATGTCACAGAACCATTCCCCTACACAGTTAGTAATCACATTTAGGTACACATTAACCCCTTTGATCACCCCAGTGTTAACCCCTTCCCTGCCAGTGTCATTTATACAGTAACAATGCATAATATTTAGCACTGATTACTGTATTAATGTCACTGGCCCACAAAAAGTGTAAAAAATGTCAGTTAGGTGCCAGATCTGTCCGCCGAAATGTCGCAGTCCCGCTAAAAAAATGCTGATCACCGCCATTACTAAAAAAACTAAAAAATAAATAAAAACTCCATAAAATCTATCCCGTAGTTTGTGAACACTATAACTTTTGCGCAAACCAATTAAAATACAGTTTTTGGGATTTTTTTTTACCAAAAATATGTAGCAAAATACTAATTGGCCTGAATTGCTAAAAAAAATTAAACTTTAAAAAATTTTTTATTGGGAATGTTTTATAGCAGAAAGTAAAAAATATGGCATTTTTTTCAAACTTGTCGCTCTTTTTTTGTTTATAGCGCAAAATCTAAAAACTGCAGAGGTGATCAAATACCACCAAAAAAAAAAGCTCCATTTGTGGAAAAAAAAGGACATCACATGTATTTGGGTACAGCGTTGCACGACAGCGCAATGTTCCGTTAAAGTAACCCAGTGCTGAATCGCAAAAAATGGCCTGGTTATTAAGGGGGTAAAACCTTCCGGGGCTGAAGTGGTTAAATGTTCTTCACCTTATATATTTTAGCTTTTGTAGGAGAACCTAACATATTATACATTTTTTGGGATGTTTGCAGTCCCTGCTACAGACTGCTTCTATGGAACAATCTGTAGCAGAATCAGAAGCCCAGAAACCAGTGCTGGATCCCAGCTGTTCCTCTAACAAATCAAATTAATGTTTTTTAGCACTTACAGAAGCCAGTGAGTCCTGGTGCCTTTTTAAAAAAGCATTGGCACAAATAGATGTGGTTACAGCACCATATGGCACTTGTGACTAAAATGGTGAGACATATTCTATTTTTCTAAAATGAATATACGGTAGCAGTATTTAATGCTTTCTAATGTAAAATTAAGCATGTTAATTGTTTTGTCTCTTTATTTTGATTTATGTAACTTTGTAGCTAGGTACTGCATAATAGTAGGAGTTTACCATTCTTGACTTTTTTAAGCTATTGACCCTTTCTTTACTTAGGCTAAATCTTCCTTTTTATACTTTTCACCCCATAAGGGGCTTATTCATAAATTCTTTATAACTAAACCCCATTTAGAGAAATATTCATCAGCATAATGTAGCAACTTCTTTTCTTATTGAAGTAGCTGGGCCTGTGGCTCATTTATGCTATTCAAACCAGAAGAATATTGCTGATGTACTAAAATCAACATGTACCTTACCCACTTGGCTTAAAAAAAAAGAAGAAAAAACTAACCTAAAAAGAAATAAACAAAAAAAATAAAGACGTACTGTATGTATTTTATGCCTAACTTGGCTAAATACCTACAGGGAGAGCATGAACTTATACTGGAGGAAACTTCCCTCTTTGCATCATTTGTTTCTAAAGTATGCACTAGTTAATACGTTTTTCACTTACAACTGATAACTAAATACTTTTTGCTCACCCCCCCCCCCCCACATTTGTGTTAGCATCTTATAAAAAATAGCTTTTCAGCAATGTCAACTTTGATATTGATGACAGGGTTCCTTTAAAGTAGAATTGCATGTTTACTAATATACCCTATGAACACATTATTACCTGATGTGGCTGCTGTGTACACTATATCATATTGCATCAATAGCATCAGCTACATACAGTTTGTGGAACTGTGTTCTGCAGCAGTATGGGCAACTTCCCTTCTGCTGCCAGAACTAAATAGAGTCAAACTGAATGCTTCTCAGCCAGCTATTCAGGGAAAGCCTATCATTTTTATCAATAAATGCAAGGCTTTATCTGACTGTCTGACGTGGAAATCTTGATGTCACCCACCTAGCTCTCCACCTTGGTCAATCAGAGAAAACCTTGTATTCATTGATCAAAATACGTGGCTTCCCCTGAATGGCTGAATGGAAGTCACACATATTGCTATGGAAAACAGTGCTGCATTCTGTATGTAACTAATTTTGTTGCAATGACTAGGAAACATTCAGGCTGGCTCAATTTAGTTCTAGCAGTGGATGGGAAGTAACCCGTATTGCTGTGCCGCATATTGTTTGTAGCCAATGCTATTGCAGTATAGTACAGTGCACACAGTGGTTGCATCAGTTTGGCCCGAATGAACTACACTGTTCAAAAAAATTAAAGGAACACTTTGAAAACACATCAGATTTCAATGATGAAAAATATTATGCTGGATATCTATGCTGATATGGACTGGGCAGTGTGTTAGGAATAAAATGCTGCCACATCGTTTGATGAAAATGAAAGTTATTAACTTACAGAGGGCTGAATTCAAAGACACCCCAAAAATCAAAGTGAAAAAGTGATGCAGCAGGCTAGACCATTAGGCTAAAATTTCATTGCAGCAACTCAAAATAGTACTTAGTAGTTTGTATGCCCCCCATGTGCTTGTATCAAGGGCGTAACTACAGGGGTTGCAGGGGTTGCAATCGCAACCGGGCCCCATGCTCAAGGGGGCCCATGTGGCTCCCCTGTACACCTGAATAGGAGGGGTGGCGGGGGCAGCATGTAGAGAAATCACTGTCCTCCTTTTTCCTTCTGTAGCTGCAGGAGGAAAATGGAGGAGATTGGTTCCTCTGTATGCTGCCCCCGCCACTCCTCCTATCCAGTATACTTATGTTCTGCTGTCTCTGGGCCCCTGTGTGCTCCCCTGGTCCCCCCCCCCCACTTCTGTGCTGCCCCCCCTTCAGAATTCTCCCTTCCCTCACCGTAATAAAGGGCCCCGCAACTAGAGTAAAGGGCTCCAGGGCGCCAGGGGCCCAGGGGGCCCTTCATGGTTTCTTGCACCGGGGCCCTGAAGGTTCTAGTTACGCCTCTGGCTTGTATGCATACCTGACATTGTGGGGCCTGTTCCTAATGAGATGACAGATGGTGTCCTGGGGTATGTCCTCCTAGATCTGGACCATAGTATCATTGAGCTCCTGAATAGGGCTCTGAGGAAAAGGCATGGCCTCGAAATGCGTCAGCCCTCCGCTTTTACGAGATATTGGACTCCTGTAAAGATGCTGCTTTATGGAATAAAAATGCTTGACTTTCACGTATGTTTGTGAGTAGCTGATTTTTACCCTTTTTTTCAATAAACTCGCTGAGGATAATGCGCTGGTGCGCCCTTTCTTTGTTTTGTATTTACATAGACTGAGGTGCAACCTGGTATCTTCCGAAGGACTGAAACATATTGTCCCAGAGGTGTTCCATTGGATTTAGGTCAGGGAAGCTTTGGGCTCATTCAATGGTAGCAATTCCTTCATCCTCCAGGAACTGGCTGCATACTCTCGCCAC